>NC_045619.1:17878787-18181818 GCF_009829155.1 Mustela erminea
AAACTCAACTTCTGTTTAGACCTCAGAGATGTCCTTTCCTATAATTATGCTGACTGGAAAAGAAAACAAAGCAAGGCACTAGAATCGGGAAGGGCTATTTTTAAACATAGGGTAAGTCTTTCAGTTTCTGACCTTCAGTCTCTGAACCTTTTCATTCAAATACTTTAGAGTAGTTTCAGAACACCAGTGTTTAGGAAGCATTTCTTCAGGGCCACCATCTGGTAAACTGTTACTGAACACCTTCATGAGCCAGATGTTGACCTTAAAAAGACCAACTTGACTTGTTTTTGTTTGTTTGTTTGTTTTGTTTTGTTTTTGATTTTTTTTTTTTTTTTTTTGTTTTTTTGCTCGTCATGTTCTTCTTCTTATTGGTCTAAACCTTGAGTGGAATGCTAAGGACATTACATGTGTTATCTTCACAACTATGAACTATTACTCTTTACTCTATGAAGTTTTACAATCCCCATTTTATCTACGAGCACACTGAGGCAGAGAGAGGATCACTAATAAAGTTACACGGCTGTCAGACGGAGAGACAAGGATTTCCACCCTGCTGTGTCTGACTCTAAAGGCTCAGAATTGTGCTTCTCTGTGTTGATAGCTTCAAATTATTTTACATAGCTTAAATGTTTTTACAAGACATTCATTTAGTTAAGTAATTAATTCAAGATTTATTGAATGCCTACAATTGTTTTCAAAGATGTTGTTTTCTCTTTGTATTTTCACAAGAATATGAAATGAGATTAAGCCTAAACAGAAAATGGGCCTTTGTTCCTCTTGCTGTAGGCGGGAAAGGGCTGGTGAGTTGAGCTTCAGTGCTTTAGACTTATTTCTGAAGAGGTGCCCAACACATACTTCTCATTGAAACGAGCGGTCTGCTTTATTCAGAGGTCATTGGGTGTCTGCCTGTGGCTGTGCTAAGGGTCAAGGCATCTACTGGTTGGGTATTCTTTGCTGTCTTCTGGGAATCTTCCTGAGTCTCAACAGCACACATTCAGCAAGGGAGGGAAGGTTTTCTCTTAACAGGTGTTTCGTCCTGGCTCAGACTTCTCTCCAGTGGCTTATGACCCAGTGGGCTGAAGGCCAAGGTGAATACTTAATATTCATGAACTGAATGTCTGTGCATCCCCAAATTCATATGTGAAAGTCCTAAACCCCAACAGGTTGGCATTTGGTGGTGGGGTTTTGGGGGAGTTCATTAGGGTTAGATGAGATCATAAGGACGGGGACCAATGATGGGATTAATGTCCTTCTAAGAAGAGAAAGAGGGACTAGAGTCTCTGTTTCCCATATGGGGACACGGTGGGAAGGTGGCCATCTGTGTGCCAGGGAGAAGAGCCTCAACAGGAACCAAATCTGTAGCATCTTAATCTTGGACTTCCTAGCCTCCACATCTGTGAGAACCAAATGTCTGTTGTTAGGGTATTTGGCTATAGGAGCCCAAGCAGACTGATGGTTTATCTTCCCCATATCCTGGAAGGGCAGGCTTTTGCTTGGACAGATCCGAGTGACCCATGGGGTCGACAGAAGGGTAGACAGTCGTGGGAAGAAAAATTGTAGACCTAAGGGGCCTTAAGCTACATAAACAATGAAGTGTACAGGAAAGTCCTCTTCTGGCAGCCAGCACTGTGACTTAGTTACCAGTTCTATGACAGATGGATAGAACTTGTCGAGCATTTACTATTACTAAGCACTTTATATGTGTGGTCTTACTCTCCCAACAACTGAAAAAAGCATGACTGTTGTTGACATCATCATCTTCGTCATCATCATCATCATTATCATTGGTCCCAGGTTATAGATAAGAAAACTGAGGGCCAGAGAGGTAAGTAACTTGCCCAAGTTCATGAGGTTGGCAAGTATTAGAAAGGGCATTGCAATCAGGCTTGAGTCAATAAAATCAGACCTAGGCACAGCCCCTAGACCACAAAAGACAGAAAAGGTAACTGGCATATTCTGAAGACCTGCCACCCTTCAGGAACATCCTAAGTACTTTGCAGATACTAGCTCACTTAATCCTCAGCACGATCTTTGGAGGTAGGCCTATTAGCATCATTATTTCCATTTTGTAGATGAGAAAACTGAGGCCGAAAGACAGGTTTACCAGATAGAATGTAGGATGCCAGTTAAATTTCAATTGCAGATAGAACAATGAAGTTTTTTTAGAATAAGCATGCCCTAAATACTGTATGCATATTTGTTGTTTATTTGCAATTAATTTAACGGGATACCCTGTAATTGCTGAATCTGATAGCTGTACAGAGTGGGTCTCAGAACCAGAGTGCAGTAAATGCTGGGACAGGAGGCCAATAGGGATTCAGAGTCTGTGTTCCATCTTACTGCAAAACCCCATGGCCTCTTAGTTAAAGGGTAGAACCAAGGGGAGCTCACGTGTCATGGAATCAACTCTAGGCAGTGACAGGCATCTAGCTGATGGTGGAAGCAAGCTTTCTAGAAGTAGGCTAGAGAGAGGCAGACCGCCTTGCCAGCAGCTGACTTGGCAAAACCAGCTGTTATTTGGGGAAGCAGGGGAGAGTAGCGGGTTAGAGCCGGGACTCTGCAGTAAGATCGGCTTCTTTCCTAGTCTGGCTGCCTTTGGGCAAGCTGCAAAACTCCTCAAAATCCCTCAGGTCCTCCACTGGGCTCTCAGGTATGATTATTTTTCCTCATCTGCTTTTGTATCTCTTTCTTATATTAATCTGTAACCCCTTTGGGGGTAGGCACTGGGCTTATCAGATATGTGATTATGAGCAGCATACAATCGGTGCTCCATAAATGCTTGTTTTTTTTTAGGAGTTGGTCAACACTGGAAGGAACTTTGAGAAAAAGATAGCAGGGATGTGGGGGCACAAAGACTCCTCATTTTATGCCCTAGATTGAATGGTTTAAGTTTAAAATCTATGAAACAAATTGTTTGGTTTTTAAGTAAAACTTCTAAGGCAAAAGTGGGAGTTTTAGTCCTGCTTCTCACATCATTTTCTATCACCTCAGGCCCCCATTAAGTAGAAAGACGGAAAAATTGACGTTCTCAGCAACCGTGCTCGAAAGGATATTACAGAATTTGCTATCAGGGCACATTTCTGACACATTGTGAGGCTCAAGTAGCTGATAAAAAGATTTCAGGTCATTATCCCATTTCCCTTTAGTTACTGCTACCCTGGTGGTCTCCTGCATTGTGACTTTGCTCACGCAGGAGGCTTACCCATTATAAGCTGTCAGCAAATCATCAGCTGTTCTGTTTCTTTAAAGGAAGATAATCAACATCCCAGCAGCAAGGGGCCAAAGACCTCCCTGTTACTTTATCTCCCAATGAACTCTAGAAGTGCCTACTTCATGCTAGGACCGTTGTTGAAAAGCTTGGCTCACAGTGATAGGCAGAGACCATGTCCTGGTATTCCACTTATAGCTCTGGCTGAAATTGTCTCCTGGGAAGCTGATGTGAATTAGGTTCCTCAGGTAAACTCAGCTTTATTTCTCAGTCAAAACCAAAAGGAACATGAGTACAAGACCAATTTCAAGCCCACAGAAATCTGTTATTTGCAACCTGAGCAGCGACCGGCAAAAAATGTACAACAGGAAAGAAAGAGATGTGGAAAGCATAAGTAATATATTATTAAAAAAAAAAATGGGCGGACAAGGGGAGATGGAGAGGAGAAGGGAGTAGAGGGAAACTGGAAGGGGAGGTGAACCATGAGAGACTATGGACTCTGAAAAACAATCTGAGGGTTTTGAAGGGGCAGGGGTGGGAGGTTGGGGTACCAGGTGGTGGGTATTAGGGAGGGCACGGATTGCATGGAGCACTGGGTGTGGTGCAAAAATAATGAATACTGTTACGCTGAAAAATAAAAAATTAAAAAAAAATGGGCAGAATTTGATGACATCGACCTCAAAAAGAAGAATCTAGACCATTTCCCTTTGAAATAATCAGATTGTTTTGGCGGCAATCCCGGTTCTGTATAACCCCTTTGCCCACATTCTTTTTCCATTACTTTGAGTTGTTTGCACAGATCAGTTAAAGTTCATGGTGAAATCAAGAGAACTGGCATGTCCAAATTTAAAAAAAAAATCAATTTCCCCTCACGTAGGCTATTAGTTGTTCAAATGTGATCATTTCAATGTTAAAAAATATGTTTGTTTGCTAATTAGCAAAGACTGCTGTCTGCTGATCTGATAAAGCAGTATGAGTTCTAATGAGGGAGAAACAAGTTAAATCTGGGTAGAAAGACCTTTCATATGTCAGGATGACATATTTTTTTTCACTCAAGTGAGGATCCATGCCTTATTCTTAATTTTAGAAGATGATGAGCAATTTTTTCTCATTGTGCTTTTTGGGTGTTTTCTAATTTTGTTTTTGTGTGTGGGGGGATTGATCAGAGTTATTTTCTAATTGGAATGAGGCATTATTAAAACAATTTTAAAAGTAGCCCAGAGGTATCAAGTATGAATGTATTTGTTGATGCACTGGAAAGGAATTGGATACCACAATGGCCTTGGGAAGAAGGCCATTCCAAAGCTTGTACTTCCTCAAAAAGATGTATGGACACACGTCAGCAGCTCCAAAATGGCCTTATCCTTCCGGAAATGTAAAGTGATAGGCAAGATCTCACTTGTCATCACTACAAAATGTGAGAGGTGAAATATACAGCTAAGTAGAGCCTTTATCTCCTTCCTGAGCTAAAGGAAGGAAGCCTTTGGAGACATTTAGTATGTTTGGAAGATGAAGATAAAGGGACATGTCCTTTTGCTCTAACAAGAGGACAGCAGAAAGACTGTCCAGTCCCTGCTTTCCACATACTTTGTTTCTCTGGCCTCCAGACCTAGCAGAAGGAAATGTTTGGCCCTTCAAGGAATCGTGCACACTGGATCGCAGACAGGAGCCTTGCCCCATTTGTGCATAGCACATTGAGATGTCATGAAGCCCACTGAAGGTTTTGAATCCTATTTGTCTTCTCATGATTTAGGAGTTACCCATATTTAAGAAGGACTCAAAGAGAAAATGTCACTTTATTTGGCTTTCACTGCCAAACGTTTGTTTTGACTGTTATTCCCTTATTCATTTACTGCTAAAACATTTTTTTTTAAAGATTTTATTTATTTATTTGACAGACAGAGATCACAAGTAGGCAGAGAGGCAGGCAGAGAGAGATGGAGAAACAGGCTCCCCACCAAGCAGGAGCCCGATGTGGGACTTGATCCCAGGACCCCGAGATCATGACCTGAGCCGAAGGCAGAGGCCTTAACCCACTGAGCTACCCAGGGCGCCCACTGCTAAAACATTATTAAAGTGCTTTCTTGGTGTCACTCTGTCAAGTATTTTTCATCTACATGAATGTTTTAAAATCTAGGCTATGGTCTTGTAAAGTGGGACTTTGGACCCCCATCTGACCCTCATCTAAGGAAGCTGAGGCATGGCAGGTAGTAACTTGCCCAATGTTGGGACTAGAGTCAAGCCTAAATATGGGAACAGGACTAGCTCCTTCCTCTCTCTGAGCTGTGGTCTGTTACCCCTGACGTTGCATGCACTGACTTTTGTTGCTATATCTTGGACAAAGCCTTTTCTTTTCTACAGGCTTCTGATCATTAACAGCATTGGGTTAGTTCTCATGGGTTAAAAAGAGAAAAGCAAATCTAAAAGTTTTTGAATTATATCAGCATGTCTACAAGAACTGGTTGTAATTGTGACCACATTTGGTGCTAAAAAAGTTTTTGAAATATGGAAGGGTGAGTTAATCTCTTGAATCCATTGTAACAAACTCAGATTCACACAGTGTCCACATGCTGGGGTGAAACTGAGGACAGAGAGGTCAATAGAGAGAAGGTCAGGATTTCGTGAACCCAAACCTTGACCTTTCCAGTGCAAGGAGCATAACCCGGTCATTGACTGGGACGGGTAAAGGGATTTGCCAATCAAATGAGAAGTTAGAAACACATTTGGAGGATTTCCCATTTCTTTCTTTTTCTCTTTCTTCCTTTCTTTTTTCGATTTAACTTATTTATCCATTTGAGAGAGAGAGAAAGAGAGAGAGTGCACACAAGCAGGGGGGTCGCAGAGGGAGAGAAACTCAAGCAGACTCCATGCTGAGTGCATAGCCTGACATGGGGCTCGAGCTTATGACCTTGAGATCCTGTCCTGAGCTGAAATCGAATGTCAGATGCACAACTGAATGAATCACCCAGGGGATGCATCTTTTTTCTTCTATAAGCTCTGCTCTGACAGTGGGACAGAGTAGAAAGACAGCAGACTTTGGTGACAGGCATCCCTGAACTTGAACTTGCTTTATTATTTATCAAGCCAAAAGAAATTGGTAAGAGATAATCTTTAAATATCTGATCTTTCATAGGCAAAATGGAGATAAACATGTCTAGCTCAAAGATTTGTTTTAAGAATTGAATCAGATAGGGGCACCTGGGTGGCTCAGTGGGTTAAGCCACTGCCTTCGGCTCGGGTCATGATCTCGGGGTCCTGGGATCTAGTCCCACTTCGGGCTCTCTGCTCAGCGGCGAGCCTGCTTCCTCCTCTCTCTCTCTCTGCCTGCCTCTCTGCCTACTTGTGATCTCTCTCTGTCAAATAAATGAATAAAATCTTAAAAAAAAAAGAATTGAATCAGATAATGTAAGCCAAGTATCTCTTTGGTACTGCGTGTTAGCAATGTTGAATAAATGGAAGCTATTATTTATTTAATCATTAGTTCAAAAAACACAAAACAGCAGGTTTCAACATTGTATGTACAAGAAAGTTTTGACTGTTTAGAAGCCATTTGAAAAAAAAAAAGATCAGGGAAATAAGCCAAACAATTTAGGATTTCCTATGTGTGACTGAAAGAAGTCACTGTTTTTTCTGTCTTTATGTCTGTCTAAATTTTACGGGCTGTGTGCCCTTTGCCTGTATTATTTTAATTAAAAAAAAAAAGCGAAAGAGAACTAATCTCTCCCCTTAAGTGGATTCTTTGAAAAACAAAACAAAACAACTTTTCTTTATTTATTTGAGAGAGACAGAGAGAGATTCTGGGGTAGGGGTGCAAAGGGAGAGAGAATCTTAAGCAGACTGAGTGAGCAGCCTGACATAGGGCTCGATCTCACCACCCTGAGCTGCAACTAAGTCAGATGCTCAACATACTGATCCACCCATGTGCCCTTCCCTTTAAGTGGATTCTTTTTTTTTTTTTTAAGGATTTTATTTATTTATTTGACAGAGAGAGAGAGATCACAAGTAGGCAGAGAGGCAGGCAGAGGGGGAGGGAGAAGCAGGCTCTCTGCTGAGCAGAGAGCCTGATGCGGGGCTCCATCCCAGGACCCCGGGACCATGACCTGAGCTGAAGGCAGAGGCTTTAACCCACTGAGCCACCCAGGTTCCCCTTTAAGTGGATTCTTAAGGATATGTTTCATTATATCTAGAAAATAGGAAACAAATGGACAATGCATGAATTAAAATGCTTGACTTCTTTACTCTCCAAGGGAAAAAAGTGATCTCACATAATTTGCATATCATAGCAAGGACTCAGCCACTATTCGAATGTTTAATCTTTAATCATGATAGAGGTTCAATTTTAGCTGACAAATGCTGGGCTCGACCATAGAAATCTAACTATATAACATCTTTGTCTTTCTTACAGTGGAACTAGTCATCATAGAATTTGGTATTCCATCCTAAAGACTAGAGTTTTAGTAGATTTAACGATTATCTGTGTTGCCAAACAGTAACTAAGGTCTTTGAGATGCTATAATAAAATTTCTTCTTAAAGAAAATTGTTTTCGGGGTTGTAGTATCCCAGCATTCTTACATCCTTTCTAGGGTCCCTTATCTTTTTTATAAAAATGGACATCCTTTCAATTGTCCCTTTTTCTGACTTGTAAGGACATTTTGTAAAGCGAGACCTCCAATTGGAGGAAAGCAGATTTGTTTATAAAAGCTGACAGAGCAAGAAAGACTTTTCTACATATAGACTGAAATGGAACTTTCTAGAAAAAGGTGCTGACACTCTCCTTTTATCGGACTTCCTTCCTTTCGATTTTCTGTGAAATGGGACATCGAGAAGCAAGTATCAAAGTCCAAGAAAAGCTCTATGCCACTTACCCATGCAGTCTGGGCCCCAGTGGCCTGGACAGCACTGAGGCTGGACATAGTCCTTTCTACAGATATGGCGGCATCCAGGAAGAGACAGCGAGTACTTCCTGATCTCAAAGATGTACCTTGGAGGGGAAGGAGAAGACATAAACCTGTTATCAGCACAATGCAGTTCACTCTGGGCAGTGGGATTAGCCCGGATTTTTACTTAGGTCTTTCTTTAGACTTTGCCTATATTAAAACAAACAAACAAACATATAAACAAAGATTGAATTCATTTTTTTATTTAGGGAGAACAAAACTTAATCATGATTTACCTTTAATTGTACAAAATGGATGAAAAAATCAGAACACAATGCAAATGAAGGTAGAATATCTACTGTGACGTCAGAAGTGAGCTTAGTAGATCGGAAATAGTGTTAGGTTCTAGGCATATGCTAGAGGCGCACCTCACACTTGTTGCCACCAATGCAAGAAGGAAAAGATCATGAGTTCTGTGATGCATGGGATCCCTGGATTTAAAATGAACCAACTGCTTAGGTTTAGCATTTTTTTTTTTTTTTCAGATACTGTAGATGTAGACTTGTGAGAGGCAGTATAATATAATGGACAAGATTTGCCACCGTGTCCTCAAGGGAGATGTAGTGATGAATTTCTTTTTTTTTTTTTTTTAAGATTTTATTTATTTATTTGACAGACAGAGATCACAAGCAGGCAGAGAGGCAGGCAGAGAGAGAGGAGGAAGCAGGCTCCCTGCTGAGCAGAGAGCCCGATGTGGGGCTCGATCCCAGGACTCTGAGATCATGACCTGAGCCGAAGGCAGCGGCTTAACCCACTGAGCCACCCAGGCGCCCCAGTGATGAATTTCTTAAAACAGTTTGTATACCATCTGAGGTTCTGATCTGGAGCAGCAATTCTGTGGAGGCTAAATACCATTGGGAATCTCCATATGGATGACTTATTCCAGGTTTTGGCTTTAGTATATCCAGAGACAATCCTTCAGAATATCATTTCTTTCAACTAGACTGTTAAGAATAGTGTGATGGTGAGTTCAAGGTTGTACTTCTTTTTTATTTTTTAATTTATTATTATTTTTCTTTATTTTAATTAATTTATTATTATTTTTTAAAAATCAAGGTTGTACTTCTAATCCAGTCCCTGAGCTACTGGCTTTATGGACAGTCAAGCTGAAGACAGAGGTGACAATTCCTCTGGAAGCTTGAGAATACTGGCAGGGACATCTCTTCACAAAGACGGGAAAAGGGGGAGCCAAGGGTACAACCAAACTTCCCCTTAAGAACCAACCTTTGTGGGGGGGGCACCTGCGTGGCTCAGTGGGTTAAAGCCTCTGCCTTCGGCTCAGGTCATGATCTCAGGGTCCTGGGATCGAGCCCTGCATCGGGCTCTCTGCTCATCAGGGAGCCTGCTTCCCTTCCTCTCTCTCTGCCTGCCTCTCTGCCTACTTGTGATCTCTGTCTATCAAATAAATAAATAAAATCTTTAAAAAAGAAACAAAGAACCAACGTTGGATTTATTTCAGCATAAATGAATGACAGATCCAAGTCTTCAATTCTAAAGTCTTCAATTCTAAAACAGAGAGCAATAATCTTATCGTGTGTGTGTGTGTGTGTGTGTGTGTGTGTGTGTGTGTGTTGGAAGGTGATGATAAGGTGGGAAGGATATAACCAAGTGTCCACTTTGCTATGAAAAAAGTAGCCAGTATAAGAAAGTCCTCAATGAAGTCACCACATAATTTTAACCTTGAATCCTACATCTTTCTATATACTTTTTAAGAGAATCTGGTCACAGATGTGTGCCCAGTTTGGTACCCGAATGGTCAACTGTCGCATATATTTGCTAATTCTAGGTCAGTTAGTATTTGGAACCTTTTGTTAAAACTGATGACTTTGGTTTTAGAATATATCATGATCACATTAAGCAAACATGAATTTGAAATAGTGTTTAGTTTTTATTTTGTAAAAGTAAAAAGTAATACTAATGAATTAAGAATGAACTGATTGAGAGATATCTAACGTCTAAATTAGTAGACTGAGTAATAAAACATTGTTTACATTTGCGTTGTATGATTGCTTCCATTAGCAAGAAAGTGAAAACGCTCGTCATCCTTTGTGAGGCTTAGCCTTGAATTATCAAAGTTTTGAATCATAAGAGGATTTCAGGAATGCACTGTTCCCATAAAATGCACAAAGCTGCAATTCCTTTGTCTTCCCTCTTCAGGTTCTAATCGGTTTCGGGATCCATAGCTAGTTGGTAAAAGGACTGTCAGACCCATGGCATTTTAGTTCATGCTCTGACTAGCACCCTCTCCAAATGAAACAAAACCCATATTTTCAAAATAAAGATGATCAAGATGAAGGGAGAATGTTTATATGCAAGGCAATATGGTCCATTTTTTGTTAAAATGTGAATCAATAATATATTTTTTAGGTTCAAGATTGTAAATTGTGAGTAGACTGAATGTAGTCTTAGAATAAGAGAAAATTATGGAAATGCTTTGTAGTTTTTGAGATGGGAAGTTTCAATCTGGATTAGCAATCCCTTAAATTTCAAGACCCGAGCACATTTATTTTCTTGTGAATACCTGCAATCTCGAACGCCCACGGAGCCATTGGTAACCTTGGTGTAACCATCTGGGCATTGAATTCCCAAGTTCAGTGAGCAAGACTGGCACTCAGTTCTAATTGTAAGCAGAGATTTCTTATCACATCTTTTTGCCTGTGAAAACATAAAAAAATCAAAAAATCAAGTCCCATTGGCAGAGCCTTGGTTGGTCATTCTTCCCCATTGGCTTCAAGTCGGTGGAATGACAGGGATGGCAACAAGGTTGATCGGTAATGGCCAACTAGTTACTTTCAGCCTCATTTAGAGAGAGTGTTGGGATCAACAAGCAATGTCTGCCATGGCTGTGGGTAGGAAGGAGGCTGCTTGTACCTGTTGTCTACCCTTGATCTAAAGCAAGGTAACATCATTACATTCAGCAAAGCAAGGTAACATGATTACACACACATGCCCAAATGAGAAACCTGAAATATATTATAGAGTATAATTTTAAAGTGGTTATGTAGGGTCCATTCGTTGTAGATCAACAAACAGGTCTCAAGAATATTCTTTCAGCACTGGTTCTCTGGAAATAGTCTAGCCTGGGCACTAAATGCCATGAAGCATATAATTTCTGCTCCAAAGATGTTTGCAATCTTTTGATTATAGTTCAGCTAGAATATGGGTTCCAGGAGGCAGTGATCCTTTTCTCTTTTGTCCTTGAGTATACCCTAAGCACCTAGATCAGTGTCTGACACATAGTAGTGTTTAGTAAATATTTGTTGATTGAATGAATGAGTTGTAGGAAATTCAAAAGACTCCCTAGAAACTGTTGCTTAGCAACATTAGGCAGTAGAGAATCAGAGGCTAAAATGAAGGATGCAGACCCACTTTGGCCCTGTTTTCAGGATCCCTCATTGTCCATGAGGTCGATGCTGGTCCTCCCGAACAGATTTGGTCCCCTCTTTCCAGTCTCCCTCATTTTTCCGTCAAGTTTAAGAAGCAGCTTCATACAATGAAGAGAGACTCAGTCTGGGAGTTAAAAGACCTAAGCTTGGAATCAAGCACTGTATCTTGCTAACTGTACAGTCTTAAATGAATTCCCTAACCTTTGCCATCCTCTGCAATGGGGAGGTGTTGGTCACCACTCTCCAGGTTCCTGAGACCTTTAAATGAAATAACACATGCAAATTGCCTGGCCCAGGATCTGGAAGGTCATAGGCAGTAAATGCTAGTTCTTGTGATGCTTCTCCATCCCCACCTGTGTGTTTTGTTTATTGCCTTTCCTGATAGGAACGTGCGTCCCTCCCCTCCTGGCTTCATCCTTCAAGGCCCTGTGGAACAATGCCACTTCCACAAAACCATACACCCCTCTCTTCCTTTTCTCAACTTCTACTCTTCATGTGTTTGGCCAGTGGAAAACCTATTGTTGTCATTTCTTTCCGTTTAAAAACCCCTTGTGGGAGGGGACCATGTCTCTTCCTTCTTACTTACTCTTATCCCCAAACTCCTTCTTACTTAATTCTTGTCCCCAAACAGCACAAGCTCAGCACTAGGTAGGGATGGTGGGAACATTATAATTACTTCCGAGTTTACTGAAATGGATAAAGGCTGCACAAGAAGAAATCTTATTTTTATAGAGAAATTTACGGTTATACATACTTCCAAGGGCATCATCTTATTTGATCTTGACCATGCTGAAGACAAGGAGGGCAGGTTTCATCATGCCTATTCTAGGGGGGGAGAAAACCAAAGGAAGAGGAGGTTCAGTGATCCTGCCAAGGTCACACTGTAGGTTACTGGTTTTTGGATTCCCTGATTAGCTATTCCTCCTCCTTGAACGCTCTACAGAGGCAAATAGAAAAAAAAAATCTGTTTGTATGGGCAGCTTTCATTTGGTGATCTTTATGAACCAAAATATCTCTGGAATTTTCTTTCTGGAATAATAATGAAAGCCACCCTTAGCTAGAGTTTGAATCAACTCCCTTTAATGGTTCATGGAACCTTCAGATTTTTAAAAGCAGGATTTTCTTTATATTAGGTTTTCCCATTTAGATAAGTGTATGGAAGGACATTACTTTTTCTTTTCTTGCTTAAAAGCCCAGATTTAAGAGTCTCTTTTCAAGAAATCTCTTGCTTCCAAGTTGTCTTGCTCAAATGAAATGGGTCATTTTATCTCTCTTACGGTTTCCTCTGAAAAGTAAACTCAGCCTTAAACACCAGTCGAAGGATGCCTGGGTGGCTCAGTGGGTTAAGCCGCTGCCTTCAGCTCAGGTCATGATCCCGGAGTCCTGGGATCAAGTCCCGCATCGGGCTCCTTGCTCAGTGGGGAGCCTGCTTCTCTCTCTGCCTCTGCCTGCCACTCTGCCTCCTTGTGTTCTCTCTCTCTGACAAATAAATAAATAAAATCTTAAAAAAAAAAAAACCACACACACCAGTTGAGGTCTGATTTCCGCACTAAAGCAGGCACTTGTTGAAGCTGCTGGTGGTGGCGATGAGGAGCATGATTATTCTGGCTGTGGAGCACCGAAGGGGAAAAAGGGAAGTTTTGAGAGAGACTGTCTATTTTGCTCAAGCTGGAACATCTAGTCGGCTGTGGAGCATGGGGACTGGTCCTCAGAAATATTTGTTAAACGAACGAGGGCCAGTGGTCCAGCTCGCCACACTCAAACCTCTGAGCTGAAACACTGGACGGTGACGCTATCTTCCAGTGTTTCCGTGAAAAGCATCATCCGAGCACTGCCAACTGGCATCAAGTCGGCACCGATAAAAATTTGCCTGGTACACATGTAACGTCATGTTTAAGTTTTATGATGGGTAGAGCAGAAATCATGCCTTGTGCACTGCATCTTAGAATCAACAGACTGCCTTGCTCATACCCCTGGTTTAGGCTGACCTTGCTGTACCTCTGATACCCGACATGCTCTATTAGCACATGTGAGCCTGCTCGAGACACTGGCATGTCAGTGTCCTTCACGGGAGCTGCCGGCAAGACTGCCCTGGGTACTTCTAGGACAACTTGTGGAAAATAGAAGGGATGAGTTCCTGGGCCATTCTGGAATACTGCGTTTCTCAAGCAGACATCACTCCACCTGGAATTCCCCAGAACACCTCTCTATTCATCTCTCTTCAACCACTGTTATCTCCTATATTCAAAATGACACAACGATAAGACTATTAAAACAAAGGAAAACAAACAAACAACTCCTCCCCCAACCCCAGGATACCAACATCAGCAGTTGCAAGAGGAACGTTAGCATTAAATCAGAGCTCCTAGCAAGTGTGGTTTGAGAATAGAACCAATTGAATGAGCACGCCTTTAGAGGGATTGCGCAGCACCATTAGGATCAGATTCCCCACTGGCTTTCACCTTATTATATAAAGTCCAGAATGTACTCTTTACCCATGGCAACAGAGGGAAGCAAAAAACTTGGAACACACTAGGAACCTGAAAAATAACAAACTTAGAAGTGTCATCTTACCTGGTCTGTAGTTTCAGGCGGGGAGCAGGAATTGTGTACAACAAATCCAAGAAGAAAAAGTATGAGATTTTGTAGCATGGTGAGAGCCTGTTTGCTCCTTCTGATGCCAGGCACTTGTCAGAAGTACTCGGCTATTCTCTTGTAGTCTGATGAACTCCTAGTGAATTCTCTTTCATTTCAGTGTTTGCTTTTAAACTATTTCCCCCCTTTTTCCTGAAATGAAGCCGATGATATGTGAGAACTGCCTCAAGACAGGAAAAGTGGCAAATCCAGAGGTCGTGATGAAATCGGTCACTCTCAACTCTATATATGTCTTGGTTGAATGACAGGATATCCTGAAGAGGCTGAGGCGGAGACACATTCTGGAATTTTTGTGCCTTATGAAACTCCCAAGAACAAGCTCCTGCCTCCTTCTGCTCTGCCTATCCCAGTTCTGGTCCTGCCTCCTCCTGGACCCACAGCCCCGCCAACATGTATATGACCACACCATGGAAAACTGAAGGCCTCTGTCCCAGAATCCTAAGTCCCAAGCTTGCTACCAGGCAGTATTTGTGGGAGTCACCTAAGTGGGAATGATCCCACAGAGGGAATGTTGCAGAAACTCAGGGCCTTGACTTGTGAGAGAGTGGTGGCCTCACTTGGCATGGCTGGCAAGCTTTACTGCAAAAACATGTCTCTTTGTAGTTGCCAACAGTTGGGGTTTCAACTCATCCTTTACCCTCTTCCATGTCATGTCCTGACAAATGACCGAGCCTGTAGGTCTCATCTTCCCTTTCAAGGCCCAGCTCAAATGTCACCTCTTACAGGAAGTCTTCCTGTCCTGCCCCTCAATACTGCCTTGGAAACTCTCCTGGCATTTTGCACATAATACTACAAAAGCCCAGTCCAATCTGTAATAGCCCATGTGTCTGTATGGCTATATCTCATGCCCAGTTGTGAATTCCTTGAGGATGAGGGCAAGCCTTCATCTTCTCTATATATCTGAGAGCCTAGGGCAGAGACCTGCATTTGGAAAATAATAAAAACAAATAGTAACAGTCAACATTTGTTGAAAACTTACTATATGCTAGTCACTATGCTAGACTTCTCCATGGATTACCTTTTTTAATCCTCACAGTTCTTGGTGAAACAGGATTATTCCCCCTACTTTATAGATAAGTAAATTAAGTCAGAGAGGTTTGGCAACTTTTCTAAGGTCACACAGCTAGTAGGTGGGCATCCAGTTTTCAAACTGTGACCGTAGAGGCAGTACTGTTAACCACTACCCTCTATTGCCTAAAACAATAACTATTTAATGCAAAAACAGGTGGGAGGTGGTGCTCCAGTTTCATTGACCTGATGGGAAAGTGTCAGGCTCAGAACCAGAAAGGATATAGTCTGGGCTTATCAACAAGATAGGAGATGAGTCTCCTGACTTAACAGAGAGACTCATGTGTTACAGACACTAGTTTTGGTTGAATGCCTCTTCTCCCCCTGAAGTCTTTCTCTCTTTGAATTTTGGAAACAGTGTTACATTATGTGGGTCAGGAATCCAACAAACTTCCAAACTTCCTGTATAGACAGGCTCTTCAGATTCTAACCCAGAGGTCTTGATGGAAGATGCCAGATGAAGAAGTCCTTATAATCCCTTGGTTCAGGGCGTTTCAGTCCTGGTTTAGGAACTTGGAGGAGTTTAGAAGAAATTCCCCAATGTCAGACCCTTGTCCAGAACAATCAAATCAGAACTTCCGGGTGTGAGGCTCAGAACAAATAGTTTTCAAATCTTCCTGGGTGAAGATGCTTGCTTGGGACTATTGCTTGAGGAAAATCGAACAATTATTGATGAAGCCAATGAGATCTTGAGATTTATCGTTATAGAAGGTGTGTTGCCTTCATTTTCCTTTATACCAGGGAAAGAGGTCAGAAACTTCTTTCTGATTCTTTTCTCTCTGAAGGACATAAATAAATATCTGGGGCTTGGAATGGGCTAGGTCCCTGGGGAGATAATAAAATGAACCCATACTTGCATTTCCTAAAATCCCTATGCTACATTAATTAGTTGCATTAAAAAATACATATAACTTACCCAGCTTTGTTTAGAAATTATCTGAATAGTTTTATTAATTAATTTTATTTCTGTTATGCTCATTTGATTGCTACAAACAGAGGTTCTTCAAGTTATTTCAAACCCCTACCACCACCTGTTCCTGCAACTAACAAGCAAAGTGCTCAGAATGGTGCCAACACATAGGGTGTTCCATTACGCTTAACCATTATTATTTTATTGTTAAAATATGCCAGTGTCATAAACAGTAGCTACACAGATCTCCACCCTTCTCCCAGGGCAGTTCCGAACTGGGTCTGGATTTCCTCTGTCCTGAGTCACCCCAGTTCTGTTGAGCAGTGTGTTGTGTTCCCCCTTAGTGAGGAGTGTCTATTTTCTCAACTGCCATCCATATTCTCTTTTTGGCAGATTGTTGTAATCTCAGTCTCTCTAACCATTCAGAATTGGTTTGAGACAAGGGTTTTTAATCAGCAAACTTTGCTCTCTTCCAGTATCCCCTGACGTGCTGCTGTCACTTGCTCTAGATGCAGGAGTTGCTTTCCTTCAAGCACCGTCCTTCTGCATTCTCACAGCTTCCTGCTTGGTCCTCCTGGATTAGCACACGTGTCCTTTGTTCCTGTCATCTGTTCTCAGTGTGGTACCTCGAGAGGGGCTGGTTGCCTCTTGAGTGAGAAGATTCATGGCTGGATTGGAATCTGCAGTTTTCCCATATTGGGAAATGCAGAAGATGAGCTGAGACCCTTCCTGGGTGACAGTGTCCTCTGTGGCCCCAGGATTCTGGGTTGTTAGGGTTTAACAGCTCTTTTCTCTACATCATGCTTGCTACTGAGATTTCAGTCCTTGGTCACTTTGAGTAATAAAGCATTTCATGTTTGCATGCCAAGAAGGGGGTCATCACCTTCATCATCATCGTCTCTGTCATCACCATCCTCCTCCTCTGCATCATAAACCCAAGCACAGCTTTTATATGTGCCAGGTATTTTGAAAAATATTTAGCTCAATTTACTTAATCTTCCCATGAGTCTATGACATCCATATTATCATTATCTTATCACCACCCCCACTTTACAGATGAGACTGAGGCAGAGAGAGGTTGAGTAACTTGTCTAAGGTCACAAGGTTAGTAAGTGGCGGAACAGGGATTTGAACCTAGGTAGTATGGAGTCAGAGGCTGATGCTGAGGCATTCACGTGACATGATTTTGTTCTTGAATCTTGAGCAAGGTTCTTACGGACCTTGTGAGGTGGCCAATGGAGCAAAAGTTAATGCTTCTGAAGTAGGACAAACCTAGCAGTTTATATGGGGATCTATTGTATTTTTTGCTTTTCTGGAAAAAAGGGCAGAAATAGGGGATTTAAGGTTGATTTTCTGGTTAGAATTCAGGTTTCATTCTCTCAGCAGTTTTTGCTAGATGGAAGAAGAAAATGATCGCAGGGTAGCAGCTGGGTTTTGATCTTTCTTGAGTACCAGTCTAGAAAATTGAAACTGTTGCTTCACATACTTTCACAAATCAAACAGCTCCTAGAATTTTTCCCCTTTCTGAATTTTTACTTTGGGAAGTAAAGATTTAGAAAAAGGAAGAATAATCATATTTCCCTGAAAACTTCCAGTAGGAGAAATCAGTGAGAACTCTTTGGAAATGCTTCCTATCCCAACTGAGTCCTCTCTATCTAGTGTGGTCCTTGATAAATTTAGATATTGACCAATGTGGAGCAAATAAGACTAACAAAACAGGCTTTCAAAATCTTGGTTCACAGTATTAAATCTCAGTTTTACCATTAAAGATAATGTCTTGGTAGGAGAGATGGATTTCTCTGCCTGAGCATGTGGTTTTCATGTAGAGTAAGAATTTTCAACAGAATCTAGTTTTATTAAACAAATAGTTTGGGGTTCCATTCACCTGGATGTTTTTTGTGTGGGTGTGTCTATGTATTCATTGGGCAGAATTTTTGGCACCCACAGCATCTTGGCCAGCATACAAAATACTTCCTTCTCTCCTTTACATCTTATTGTAACATTGAAACAATTCAATAGCTATTTATATTCCAAATATATAAATGATTAAAAAGGAACTCATGTTTGTCTTCATTTAAAAAAAAATCTCTTTCTTGTACTGATCTGCTGAGCAATAACGAATTCTTTTTCCTTTGTCCTTCTCCCTTCCCTGCCTTAGGGAAGAATATCTTGTGTTTTTATGGATCAAAAGACTTCAGTTAAACTGGGAGTAGTCTATAATTTTTAAATCATGTTTTGAAATAACTTCTGTTTAAAAAATCTTCAAGTGAAAGTCTAAATATTTTATTTGGCTTGATTTATATAGAGATAGCTATCCCAAATACCCACCTTTACTTTGATTGTGTAGGCATGAGTCTTATCTAACAGGATGATTTTTTTCCCTTGATTGTTATCACTCTATAAATTTCACTTACCTATTCATTTATTCAACAAAGATTTATGGAATGTCAGACACTATGCTGGGCTGGGGACATAGAAGTGGATAAGCCACACTGCATCGTGTATTATTGCCTCCATCATACTTTTGCACATATTACCTCACCTAAACCTTATTTCAAAATAGGTTTGGCAAAGAATACAAATTTTGATTTTGTAAATGTGAAAGTGGAGGCATAAAGGGGTTGAGTGATTTAGTCAGGGTCAATGAAATAGTATGAACTAGTAACAGATGCCAGGTAATCTCACTCTATCTGCCTGTTAGGGTAGACTGCCATCCTGATATCTGATGCCTAAGGTCATGGGTGGATTATCTGTGGTTCGCCTAAGTCAGTCATTAAAATGCTGAACTGAATTGGGTGCTATTTATTGTCACACTGAAAGAAAGCTCTGGTTGCAGAAGTCTTGAAGAGCAAGTATAAAGAATATGGTTGAGATTAACCACAGGCATAACTTGGACCAGAACTGAGGGTTGGGTCAACAGTTCCCAACAGAGCATATGCATGGTCTACTGGCCTTGTTGGACACGGCATAGTACATTTTGGCTAAACTGGGTGGATCAAGGCTCCCTATTCCATATGAAAGATCTTAACCACGTGCTAGGATCAGGCACCACACCAGCACTATGGAGCATGTGGTGAAGCACTCACTTGCCAGTCCTGCCTCTATCTTAGTGGCTTGTCTAGGTCTGGAATGATCTTCCCTAAAGAGACCATTCGCTAACTTCTTCATTTCCTTCAAGTCCTTGTTCAAACCCCCTCTCTCTATAAGACCTGAGTAGATCACTCTATTGAAAACTGCAACACGCATCCCTTCCACCCTGCTACTCCCACTTCTTCTTATCCTGATCTTTTTCTTTTTCCTTGCATGTATCAGTTTCTAAGCCACCCTACAATTTGCTTATTTGCTGTACATATGGTTAGTTCTCTGTCTCTCTAATTAGAATATATGCTCCTTAAGGACAAGGATTCCCAAATATTTGGAAGAGTGCTTGGCGGATACTAATGATTGACAGAGTAACTTATGGAAGTGAAATTTTCTCAACTGTATAGAAAAGCAGTTTAGATAATTCAACTAAAATACTGCCATCTTCAGAATATTTAAAAAAAATTTTTTAAATTTCTTTTCAGTGTTCCAGAGTTCATTGTTTATGCAACACACCCAGTGCTCCATGCAGTATGTGCCCTCCCTAATACCCACCACCAAGCTCACCCAACCCCCCGCCCCCATCCCCTCCCAAATCCTCAGTTTGTTTCTCAGAGTCCACAGTCTCTCATGGTTTGTCTCCCCCTCCGATTTCCCCCAACTCACTTCTCCTCTCCATCTCCCCATGTCCTCTGTGTTATTCCTTATGCTCCACAAATAAGCAAAACCATATGATAATTGACTCTCTCTGCTTGACTTATTCCACTTAGCATAATCTCTTCCAGTCCTGTTCATGTTGATACAGAAGTTGGGTATTCATCCTTTCTGATGGAGACATAATACTCCACTGTATATATGGACCATACCTTCTTTATCCATTCATCTGTTGAAGGGGATCTTGGCTCTTTCCACAGTTTGGTGACTGTGGCTGTTGCTGCTATGAACATTGGGGTACAGGTGGCCCTTCTTTTCACTATAAAACATTCTCCTTTTTTTCTTTAAATTCTCTAAGCCTCTTATGGAATCAGTTTTCCCTGCTCTTTGTGTCACTTTGCTCTGCCATAGCACCTTCCTCGAAATGAATCATCTGAAATCCCCTTGGTTTGTGTTCCACATTTTATTCTGTTGGATTATTATTATTATTAGATTACTATTTTGATATCTACAAAATCAAATTCTTGCAAGTATGTTAAATATTTTTCTATTTTTTTATGAGTGAAGTGATTTTCATCCATAAATTCTCACTCTTTCTATGTATCACATATATGGTTCAGAAAAGAGAGCTGGTTTGACAAACAAGGATCTGGCTCCAGCCCCGCCCCAAACCACTGACCCTGTCCTTGAGCAAACATACCACCTCCGTGATAAAGTAATAGAATGGGAAGATGTGATACTCCCTCTCCAGCTCTACATTTACAGGACTGGGAATATTTCTTTTCACACTTCTCAGCCCAAGGGAATTTTTTCCACTTCCAAACTACTACTACTACTACTACTACTACTACTACTACTACTTCTTCTTCTTCTTCTTCTTCTTCTTCTCTCTCTCTTTTTAAAAAGATTTTATTTATTTATTTACTAGAGAGAGAGATCACGAGTAGGCAGAGAGGCAGGCAGAGAGAGAGGAAGGGACACAGGCTCCCTGCTGAGCAGAGAGCCCAATGCGGGGCTTGATCCCAGGACCCTGAGATTATGACCTGAGCCGAAGGCAGAGGCTTTAATCCACTGAGCCACCCAGGCACCTCCCCAAACTTCTTTAAGACTTGAACATTTTGGTGGTTGACTTGAAAGCAGGGTGCATCCCGGAGGAATATGGCTAAATCGTTTTCTCCTGCAAGTAATCCAAATTGCTCCAGTCCCTCAAAATTACTTTCTCAAAGGAAACAGAAGCATTCTAGGATTTTAAAGAAAGGATAGTGGGATATATTTAAGATAAGATTTATTGCCATGGCTGAATTTTGCCCACGTGATTTCATTAGCCTACCAAGGCAGATATCAGGTTGAACCATATGCAATAGTCACTATTTTAGGTTAAAAAAAAAAGACTAATACCAGCAACTTCACATAGCATGCCCTAATTTATATACGTGTTTAGTGTTCTACATTAAAATTTTAATCTTCTTAGAGAAGCACCCTTAATACATTGCCATTCCTTAAGGACTGAATGTTCCAGGAAGGACATCATTGTATTGGGGTTCAAGGGGCTATCAGTTTTGGTAGAAATGTTATGTCTTCAGGTAGCAGGTACATTGGGCCCCAGGCATTCCCTCCCCGTAATGCTTCCCATCCTACAGAAAGGGCTGAACAAACAGATGGATGAATGCCCATGCCTTTACCTGGCCCCAAACACCCATCCTGGTTCCTCTGCCCTGGGCTTTGAGAGGGTAAATAGAACGCACCAGTTGTTATTAGGAACTGACAGGGCAAAAGGGCTTCCTGCACACTCATCAGATACTGGCCTTTTCAGGAGTCAGCTTTCCCAAGAGGGGGATGTGTCCAAACACATGTATCCCTGTCCTCCTGGCCCTTTCCTCTTCCTTTGTTAGTTTAAATCTTTCCATGAGGCAGACTTTTTTTTTTTTTTTTCCAATTTTGTTTTTCCTTTTTGTAGAGACCAGTCAGCAGGTCCTGCTTTCGGCAAAACTGTAAAGTAGGCAAAGTTCCCCTTGAGCTTCCTCCTCTACTTCCCATTCAGGGTTCTTCCTCTCCCACAGTCAGGCAGTCTGTCCACTGACATTCCCTGACACTACCGGCACCAGAGCTCAACCAGGTGCCTTTCTGGTTGGGATGTTAGCCCATGAGAATATCCTGATTCTTCTTGAGGATTCATGGTTACTTAATTAATTGATATGAATCATTTGGTATTTATATCATCATATTTGGTATTTACGTGATCATCATGAACACTAATCTGCTCAACTGGCCTGAATCATTTTTGTTTCTTCTCTTTTCCTCACTGCTGAGATCAGCAATTCCTACCGAATCCACCTGCAATGGGTCAGATCTGATGGATCTGACCACCTTTCATCTCCACCACGATGGTCCTGCTTCAAGCCGTCCTCATCTCTTGCTTCCATAATGATGGTGGTAGAGCTGCAACCTACCTGACACACTTCCTTCCTCCTTTGGCTTCCCCGGCCCATTCTCCCAATAGCGGTCAGAGTCATCTTTCAAACGTGCATGTAAGATCAGGCCTTTCCAGCTTACAACTCCTGAATGACCAGCACTAACCAGAATCAACCTGCTGCTGTGGCTTTGGGTTCTACTGGGTCTGCGCTCCAGTCTTCCCTCTGGCCTCATCCTGGAGCACTCTGTGATGCTCTCTGCGGCAACACCCACTCTGCCTTTACTCTGTGCCTCTGACGCCCCAAGTGAGTTCCCATTCTTGGCATTTTGGGGTGCTACTCCCTTTGCCTGGAATACTCTTCCCCCTGCTTTTAGCATGGTTTGTTTTTTTCCCCTTGTCTTCAGTTTTCATTTAAATGTTGCCTCCACAGGGAAGCCACCCCTGACTATCCAAGCTAATGTGGTCATCCAACCACTCTGTCACATTACTCTGTTTTTTCCCCACATAGTACTTGTTCCATGTGATAGCAACTGTGGTTCCCTCACTGGAATGTAAGGTCCATGACAGAGACTGTTCATAGGCATTTCTGCAGTGGCTAGAACATTGCCCAATGCATCATAGACAATCAAATTGTTGTGAATGAATATGTAAGTATTACATGCCCAGCACTTAACACTTACTATATTATTTAATCCTCTCAAAATTCCCAAGAGGAAGGTACTGTTATTGTCTGTATTTTACAAATCTGAAGACGGAAGCAAGTAGAGACCTTTAATTAAGGGTGGCTACATAACCTGTGGGATGCTGTGTGAAATGCAAATGCAAGGTCACTTATTAAAAGAACACTTAAGAATTAAGGCATTAAGGAGGGCTTGTGATGTGATGAGTATTGGGTGTTATACACAACTGATGAATTGTTGAACACTACATCTGAAACTAATGATGTATTATGGGTTGGTTAATTGAATTTAAATTTAAAAAAAATTAAAAATTTCAAGACAGAGGCAGTTGTATAGATGAAAGGAGTTCTGGAGAGCTAGGAAAATTAAACAGAGCAGTGAAACATTGCAGAAAGTAAGCCACAGTGTAAAGGTGAAATGTGAGAAGGACTTCCAAGAGATGGGGGTTTGCTAAGTGGTTATCCAAGAGGAGCACTCCACACAGAGGGAACAGAGATATAAAGGCCCTCATGTGGGGGTGGAAATGGGAGCCAGGAGGTAAAGGTCCTAAGTGAGGATGATATTGGAGAAGTTGAGTAGAGGAAAGACATAATCTGGCTTCTGTAGAAAGCCATCATCCCAGCTGCTGTGTGGAGAATAGATCTGGGAGGGGCAAGGGTCACCTCCCAGCAGGCCGTAGGACAGGCCAGGTGAGACAAAATGGTGGCCTGAGCAACAGTTGGAGCTGAGGAGATAATGGAAGGAGTTAGCTTCTTGGTATATTTCTCACTGAGGGTCAAAAAAGTAATAGTTTGGATGTGGGTGAGTCGGAAAGAGAGGAGTCAAGGAGGACTCCCGCGTTTTTGGCCTGAGAAATTCTAAGAATGAAGTTGCCGACCATTGAGATGGGAAGGTGGGAGCAAAGCAGGTTTTTGTATGTTTTGGGGGGGTATTTAGGAATTCAATCTTGGATATGATAAGTTTGAATAGTTTATTAGATATCCAAGTGGAGTTGTCAAGGGATAGTTGAATAAATGAGTCTAGTGTTCCAGACCAGGGCAGAATATCCATACTTGAGCATCATTAGCAGTGTGGGTCATATTTAAAGCCTTGGGACAGGGAGTATCCCCAAAGGAGAGAGTACAGAGAGCAGACTGAGCCTGTGCTCTGACAGTCAGAGGTGAAGGAGCACTGGGTCAAGGAGGAGGAATGCTCACTGGTGTTGAGTGGTGGTAGAAGGTGATATATGGTGAGGATGAATGCTTTGCTTTTGGACTCAGCAACATGGTGGCTTTTGGTGAACTTGACGAGCAATTTCAGTGGAGAGGTAGGGAAGAATGCCTGAATGGAGTAAGAATGGGAGGAGAGAAAATGGAGACAGAGTAGATCTCTCACTGTGTTCTGTCGTAAATGAAAAGCAAAGAAATAAGGCAGTAACTGGCAAGGGTGGTGGGTGCCAATGAGTCAAGAAAAGATGTTTGGAAGATGACAGAAATAACAGCATTTTTATATGCTGGAGGAAACATTCCAAAAGATAAGGAAAAATTGATGATAATCACAATGTCAATACTGAAAAACTTTCCTTTCTATGTCATACTATAATTCACCACCTGGTGTTGATGGGATGTTTCGTTACTGAAATGGTGGTTATTTCTGGTCTATCGGCTTTTGTTTGGAAGCTATCTTTTCCCCCTCCCCTCCCCTCTCCTATCTCTTCTCTTCTTTTCTTCTTTGGAAGATTTCAAATGTCAACCAGCCTTTCCTCATGTTTGTACTCCAGATGGAAGGGAGATAAATTTTAACCAGTTTCCATGATGAAGGTCAAAAACTAATACGTGGTCATGCATACACGTGCCGTGTTGTCTATCCTAAGTAATTTAAAGTGTACTGCAGGCAGTCTGGTAGCTGGAACTCGGTGACTTATGCCCCAACACCACCTATGTTCTCCCTCTAACATTCCCATCTGCCATGTTCCCTCCTGGAGTCCCGGCCGCCATTGGTTCCTGAGAGATAGAGCCTTCACTGGCTTGAGTGGCCTATAAGGTCCCTCCTGGACTTCTTGCCCTGTGGGGCTCTGAGGGAGTGAATGCCTTCCTTAGAGATGCAGGGAGATGTGGTGCTGTCACAAACTTTCAGATAACACTCAAAGAAGCCTTTGGAATTGATCATTCTTATAAGGACTGTAGAAACTGTCCCTGCTCCCCTTTCCCCAGGGGATTTACTTGGAGACAAGTCTGGGAAACCAGCTTCAGGTAACAAAGCCCAGATACAAAGGTGGGTCAGGCCAGATGGAGACATCCAAACAGTGGGGGGATGCATACTGTCTCCCTGGTTACCAAGGAGTATGGGCCTCACTCTTTGGGAGCCTTTTGGGTGCCAATCCCAATCAAGGTGTAATAGGCTAGTTCAAATGTCTACTAGGGTAAATTGTAACTCAGTTGGTCACCTAGCATCACTGTGGAGTTTCCTGTGTGTGTGTTACAATCTCATTGGCCACCTGTGTGTGGCCAGGCCCGACTGCATGGTTTTTGCCCTTAAAAGCTAGACTGTGAAACAGAGAAAGGTCGCCCCCTCTTGTAAGAGGTGTGGCCCCGAACATTGGTTAGATTCTTTTTTTTTTGGTTAGATTCTTGATGCTTGGCGCGAAATAAAGCTTTGCTTGACCTTCACTTTGTATCAGTCTCGCTCCTTTAATCACGGATCCATTATTGGGGCATAACAATTCTCAATGTCTTATCCCAAGATGTAAAAAAATCATGAAACTATCACACCTTCTCCAGTTCATGGATCTTATAACCTTTGACAAGCCACATAACTGTCAAGGTTCTTGGGCTTTTCAACTAGATACCTTTGTGTTTTGACTTTTTTTTTTTTTTTAAATCAATCTAGCTTCACTAAGTCTTCCTGGAGATCTGAAGCAGAAAATTTCTGTTTTCATTTTACTTTTCTTTTTCTTTCTTTTTGGTTGAGGACTACTAACCTAAGAAAAATACAGTTCAAGGGTACATAAGTTAAAAGGCAATCATTTTCTCTCCTTTTTTTTTTTTTTTTTAAAGATTTTTATTTATTTATTTGACAGAGAGAAATCACAAGTAGATGGAGAGGCAGGCAGAGAGAGAGAGAGGGAAGCAGGCTCTCTGCCGAGCAGAGAGCCCGATGCGGGACTCGATCCCAGGACCCTGAGATCATGACCTGAGCCGAAGGCAGCGGCTTAACCCACTGAGCCACCCAGGTGCCCCTCTCCTTTTGTTTTTTATGGCAGTAAAATGTATGTAACAGAAAATTTACCATGTTAGCCATTTTTAAGTGTATAGTTCATAGCATTATGTATGTTCATATTGGTGCAGTATGACACAGATATGTGATGCAGAATATGCATTATTACTCATCCTCTCGAACCGAATACCCGTCTTTCCCAAACTGAAACTCCCAAACGGTTGCTGCTCTTGCCCCCGCCCTCAGTCCCGGGCAGCCACCACTCTACGTAGTGTCTCTGTGACTCTGACTACTTGGGGTGTTTCATATAAGTGAATTACACAATATCTGTCCTTTTGTGTCTTGCTGTCTTCACTTAGAAAAATGTCTTCAAGGTTCACCGATGTTGAAGCATTTGTCAGAATTTCCTTCCTTTTTAAGGCTGAATAAGATTCCACTGTTTCAATCTGTCATACTTTGTTTACCCACTCATCTCCGAAGAACACGGGGCTGTTTCCACCTTTTGGCAATTGTGCATAATGTTGCCAGGAAGGTGGGTGTACAAATATCTATTTGAGTCTCTGTTTTCAAATCTTGTGGATATATACCCTCAAGTGGAATGTTGTATCATCTGCTAATCCTATTTATTTTTATTTATTTATTTATTTATTTATTTATTTATTTATTTTTGAGAGAGAGAGAGAGAGCGAGAGAGCAAGCAAGCAGCAGGAGAGCAGGGGGACAGAGAGAGAGAGGGTGACAGAGAATCTTTTTTTATGTTTTGTTTTTTTTTTAAAGATTTTATTTATTTATTTGACAGAGAGAGAGAGATGACAAGTAGGCAGAGCAGCAGGCAGAGAGGGGGTTGAAGCAGCAGGCTCCCTGCTGAGCAGAGAGCCCCATGCAGGGCTCAATCCCAAGATCCTGATACCAGGACCCCAGCCGAAGACAGAGGCTCAACCCACTCAGCCACCCAGGCGTCTCAAGACAGAGAATCTTAAGCAGACTCCACACTCAGCACAAAACCCAAGGTGGGGCTGGATCTTATGATCTCAATATCATGTCCCGAGCCATAACCAAGAGTCAGATGCTCAACTGACTGAGCCATTCAGGATCCCTTATTTGTTTGTTTTGAGGACGAACCAGATTGTGCCGGTAGGTCATGAATTTGGGAGAAGCTTAGCTGTATGGTTTGTGAGGTTATAGTTCTTTGTGTAATTTCTGAGGACCTGCTATCCTGTTTTCCACAGAGGTTGTATCAGTGTCCATTTCTATCAGCAGTGCACAGTGATTCCAATTTCTCCACGGCTCGCCAGCACCCTGTTATTTTTATTTTTTTATAGTAAACATTCTAATGGATGTGAAGTGGTATCACAGTGTGATTTTCATTCACATATACCTGATGATTAATGATGTAGGGCATCTTTTTAGGTACTCATTGGACATTTTAGATCTTCTTTAAATAAATGTCTATTCAACTCCTTTGCCCATTTTAAAATTGTGTTTTTTTTTTTGTGTTTGTTGTTGTTGTTGTTGTTGTTGAGTTGTAAGAGCTCTTTACATATTCTGGGTATTAAACTCTTCTCAGATATATGATCTGCAAATATTTTCTCCCATTCCATGACTTACCTTTTCATTCTGTTGATAGAGTCTCTTGATGCACAAACATTTTCAAATTTTGAGGAAGTCCAATTTATCTACTTTTTTTTTATTGTTGCCTGTGTTTTTTGTGTGACAGCCAACAAATCATTGCCAAATCAATGTTACAAAACTTTTCCCTAATGACTTCTTTTAAAGAGAGGGAGTAGGGAGGGGCAGAAGGTGAAGGAGAAAGAGAATCTCAAGCAGAGTCTACACCCAGGGCTAGCCTGACAGAGGGCTTAAATCTCACAACACTGAGATCATGACTTGAGCCAAAATCAAGAGTTGGGCATTTACTTAATTGGCTGAGCCACCTTAATGATTTTTTTTAAAGAATTTTAGTACTTACATTTTCATAATTTGGTATATTTGTGTCCTTGATGTAGAAAAAGTTGTACTAAAGCTGTTTCTTAAAGAACAGGGACCATTATAGTTTATTCAATAAATATGTTGATTAAAACTTTTCAGTTGAATATGGCCAACAGTCAAGGCGGCAAAAACCTGAAGGATCAACAGACTAAAAAACACGAGACAACTAAGACACAGGGTAAGCAATTTCTTCAATTGGCCCACGGAGTGTGTGTGGGGCGGGGGGCGGGGCAGAGGGTGAACTGCACCTACCTCAAGTTCCTTCTTGCTGGGAAGGAGTTAGCCAGAGACTGATTTTAGGTGGTAGCAGGGTGCGCTGCCTGACCTTAAACGTGTTTTCTATTGTGAGAGAGGTGCCTTCTGGAATCATGAGGGCAATTTCCTTTCTAAAGGCACCGTGTCTGGCAGCTACTGAGGAAGGTCTCCCATAGAGGGGAAGGAGGATGTAATGCGACAATTTTAAAAAATGGTCACATTGAAGGGAAGCCTGGGTGGCTCAGTTGGTTAAAGCCTCTGCCTTCGGCTCAGGTCATGATCTCAGAGTCCTGGCATCGAGCCCCGCATCGGGCTCTCTGCTCAGCCGGGAGCCTGCTTCCCTCTCTCTCTCTCTGCCTGCCTCTCTGCCTATTTCTGATTTCTGTCTGATAAATAAATAAAATCTTTTTTTAAAAAAAAAGGTCACATTGAAGAGGAAAAGCGGGACGGTGATGCTGGCGGTGAGGAGGTAAGTGATAGAATGAATTCTGCCTGATTCCGTGAGCCTGGGGTTGGCTGAAAGGTGTGAAAGGTGGCATGTGAATTGGAAGATCCAGTCCCTGAGAGAGGCAACCTTGGGAGCACACTAGATTCACTTTGGCACTAGATGGACTTCCTTTGGGAGTCAGGACAGGACACCTGGAGCAACAACTGGGACCGGCCAGCACCTGGCCTCTGGCACCTGCAGCATCTGTCTTTAACAGTGACCCCGTGTGGCGACAAGCTGCAATGACCGTACCCAAGACCAATTTTTCTCCTAGCCTGAGTGTGGGAGTCTTACTAATCTGCCTTTTGGCCTTCCCTTTTGGACTATACATTCTCCTGAGGTTTGTGGACCACCAGGAGATGGGATGGGGTGGGATCCTATAGAAAGAGATAATAGATTCCACATAAAGTAAGGTTCACAGGGATTGAGAGGTGTTTTGAGAAAATAAACAGTTGCTTCTGGTTTGTGGGGAAGTTCATGCTGGTGATATTTTAGTTAAGTGAAAGGGCATTTTGGACTTTGTACTTGGTTCTCTCCTGCCACCTTACAAGAGAGGATTTGCACTTACAATAAATGGAAAATGGAGCTTTGGATCTTTGCTACTTTTGGTTTGTGTGTATCTCTGGTTGCTAATATATGAAGCTTCCAGCGTTCAAAAAGTTCTTTTCCTCCAGGGTGAGCTAATGGATCTGATTTGGGTAGTAAAAGAAGTTATTCCCCCCCCCCCCACAATCTCATGTCAATTAAGATAGGAGGAGAGGTGTGTATGGAGGAGAGAGGGCTGCGTATGAAAAGAGAGAGTGGGGAGAAGCTCCGGAAAGATCGGGCAGCTGATACCTTCTTTGAGGTGAGGGCAAAGGATACAATGTAGGTCTAACACACCAACACAGTAACAATCATAAGTATCTCTATAGTCTTCTTAAGCATTATGCATTATTCTCAACATTTACATAAATCACTCCACAAATCTTCAACAATCTTATGAGGTAGGTACTATTTTTGTTCTTTATTTATCAGTGAGGAAAACAAAACTGTAATGTGCTCAAGGGAAATTGGCAAATCTTGAGGTTCAAATCCAGGCAGTTTGGCTGCAGATTCTGAACACTTAACTTCTCCTTTTATTGCCTCTTTGCCATTAACAGAATTGGGAGGACAGGAGAATGGAGTTTATTGGCAGCCAACAATAATGGTATACCTTAGATAAATTTAGTAACAAGCAAAAGAAAACCCAAGTCAAAATGATTTACACCAAAAGGGGATTTATTGGCTCACACAGATGGAAAGTCCAGAGATAGGTCTGGCTTCAGGCATGGCTTGATCCAGGATTTAAGTGATGTCCCCAGTATCCATGTCTTAGCTCTGGATTTTGTGGGTTGGCATCATTCTCAGACTACTTACTGATGCCAGAATTTCAGACACACTTCCTCTATAAACCCAATCAATGGGGTATCTTTTCCCCAGAATTCCCAGCAGAAGTAACTTATGCATCATTGTCTCTGATTAAAGTAAATTCCCATCTGTGATAGAGACAGACTCACTGTTTACTAAATCCAGCATCTCTTTCTTCTGTGTAAACATCTAGGCTACATTTCTCAACCTCTATTATAGTTAGATGTGGCCATGTGACAGAATTCTGGCCAAGAAATTTGAATAACAGTGAGATGATCTTGAGGCATTCTTTTCTTTCTGGATGACAGGAATGGACATGACCCCTAGAATGACTTTGGATACATGTGTTTGAGATGGGTGGATCAACCAAATAGAAGGAGCCTGAGTCCCTGAATCATTGCATAGAGGAAAATCAATACCACCAATTAAGACTCTATTCATGTGAACAAGAAATAAACCCCTATTATATTAAAGCCATGGAGATTTTAGTGTTTTGTTTTTCATTTGTTGTTGTTGTTGTTTTTGTTTTGTTTTATAAAATAGTTTGCCAGTATGGCTAGAAGGATGGACTATATGTAAACTAATTAGGATCCATCCCTGGGATGAGGAAAGGGGTTCTTAGATAGATCACATAGGTGAGAATGGGGAAGAGGGGGCTTCTTGGAGGAAATTCAGTTATTAGTACTAGAAGGTGATAGAGATGTTGGGCCAATAACAAACGATCAGGGCAAACTAGAACCAGGAGACCAACACCAGATCTCTTAACCAAGGATACCACAAATTGCCTTCTGGAACAGCTGGTCTACCACTTGTTTGAGGCCCTTCTTCAGTTCCTCAGTCATCAGGTCTTACTCAGGATCCCAATGTAAGACTGCTCAGCACAGAACAACTGCTAAGCTCTGTAGGCAGAAACAGAAATCAAAGATGAGCCTGGACCTTCACAGCGCTGGCATTCTCTTGGGGGAAAGTCCAGGCATTCATATTTAAGCTAAGAATTTTGATGGAAGCTTTAGCTGGAGATTGTGTTCTGATAATCTGATTCAGCCAAAGCCTTTGTCAAATCTCAAAGCCAAATTCAAGTTTTAGTTGCCAAAATGACTATGTTCATTGATCTCACTGAATGTTGCGGTCTACATTTCTTATTGCAAGATTGGGAATCAGATGCATGCCTTTCCTTTGATATAACTAGAGGCAAATGCACCATTTTAGTCTGCCCCCTTTGTTCTCTATTCTTTATATTATCTCAATGTAAATTCAATGTATCTTCCACCATCACCAGCTTCCTCTCTCCTTCTACTGCTTGAATAGGACAGACGATGGGACACTTGGAGCCAACTGGCAGGAACCTAGTACCATTGTATCTGATTTACAAGTGATATTTATGCCCTATTCATTCCCAACAATGGCTCAAGCAATTCTCTAGGACAATAATAGAGCTGACACATCAATGTGAAGTGGTTGTGACTTCATGAAGACCTTGATAGGTCAGGATCAACAATAAATCAGCTGCTTTCTAACTATTCATGTATTCAATTCATTCATTTTTTTCAATATATATTTACTGTTGACCTACTATGTGGCAGATGCTGTTCTAGGTTCATTCTTTTCCCTCTGGCCAGGGTCAGCAAATTTTCTTTTTCTTTTCAAGATTTTATTTTTAAGTAATCCCTGCACCCAATGTGGGACTTGAACTCACAACCCCAAGATCAAGAGTCGCATGCTCCACTTACTGAGCCAGCTAGGAGCGCCAGCAAACTTTCTCTCTTTTCTTTCTTTCTTTCTTTTCTTTTTTCTTTTTTTTTTTTTTTTTTAAAGATTTTATTTATTTAGTTGACAGAGACTGAGCTGGGAGGGAGGAAGTGGTGGTTGGGGAGAGCATAAATAAGAGCAGCAGGCAGAAGGAGTGGGAGAAGCAGGCTCAGAAGGGAGCTCGGTGCCATTCTGGGCTTGATCCCAGCACCCTGGGATCTTGACCTGAGCCCAAGGCAGATGCTTACCTGAGCCACCTAGGCATCCCTCCTCAGACTTTCTTCATGAAGGGCCAGGGAGTAAATATTTTAGGCTTTGTAGGTCCTAAGGTCTATTTGGTAACTATTCAACTCTGCCACTGTAATGCAAAAGCAGCCATAGACAACATGTATGCTGTGAGTGGGGTTTATTGGGTTTCAAATAAAACTTTATTTACCAGAGCACAGTGGGCTTTGGATTTTGCCCTGTGGGTTCTCATTTATTAATCCCTATTCTAACCTAATTCTAATCACACTTCACCTCCATTCTTCAGGAGATTTCATCTTCCTTTCCTCCCAGAATTGCAGAGAAAAGAAAACCAGTAGCTAATCTATGGATCAAATCAATTGAGATCTGCTTCCAAAAGGTCTGTAGCCTCTCAATCAGTAATAATCATAACAATGACAATGCTATCAACAACGGCTGGCAATTATATGGCACTTACTGTGTCTTTCAGTGCTTGGAATCACTTTTCAAATAGTAACTCCTTTTCTCTGATTAGAGAAAAGGATTGAACCTGATGAAGAGAAGATCTAGGAACTAGAGTAAATACACACACACACACACACACACACACACACACACTTGTCTTTGGCTATTGATTTTAGTCTTACATATATTTGGTAAAATACAGAATATCTCATATTTCCTGGGCTCTAGAAGGTGCCAGATGTCAGGTGAGGTGCTGTTCATGCCTTATCCCACTCAGCTCCCTGTAGCTCTTTGGGGATACAATTTTTTACATAAAATGGGTTTCTATATCCATTTCCTAGCTGAGAAACTTAGAGCTCCAAGTGGTTCCATGACCTGTCCCCTCAAGCAAGAGAGGACTTGCGACTTGTTCATGCCTCCAAAGCTTATGCTCTAAATTGCTTTGCGCTAAGGACTTGCTCTGTCTAGAGGAGAAGTCACAAAATCCATCAGACGGGAATGTGGATTTTACTGTGATTGTATTTTATTTTTTAATAAAAAAAAATTATCATAGTGGTGCAGACTTCTTTGATGGCAGAACCAAAGGCGGTTGTGTCCCCTGGTGCTTTGGCATTACTATGACTGTCATTTACAAACACAGTGCCCAAGAGGCCTCATTCAATCAGCAGTACAATGGGACGTGTGCGGACCTAAGTGCAGCTGCTCTGCGGAGGAATGTAGTCTGTGGGCTGGGCCGGCCTTTATCAGACTGAGCCCGGTGGCGGGGTGTAGGGGTGGCGGGGTGGCGGGGTGGCTGCGTTAGGCAGAGGACACATGCTGCTCTTCCACCGTGGAAGCTGACAGCCACCCTGCTTGCCTGGAAGGGGTGGTCTTAACCCATAGATTAGATCTTGAAAGCTGCCTCTTTTAGTGCCTTTTTGTTGTGTGGCTCAAAAGAGCCGCTCAGCTGGTACAATCGCTGTCAACAAAAGGAAACTCTAAAGGGCTGCAGGGCAGCCCGCCTGGCAATGGCTGCGGCCAGAAGTGGACTCTGTGGAACATGGATACTGAGTCACAGTGTGAGAGCTCAGCTTCTCCTGCATTTTTCAACGAAAGGTTCTACTGGGTCATGCACCTGCTTTGAGGATGTTCCTGGCCTCCGTGTAAGCCAATGGCTTTGCGGATGCATCACTTCTTCCTGGTGGAGCCCGCATTTGGTGTTCTGTGGAAGGAGAGGTTTCTCTTATTTCTCTCAACTCAAAGTTATACAAAGTCTCAAATGACTTCTTTCTGGATGCGGGAGCGAAGATTATCAGAGAAATAGTGGGAATAATAATGATTAGGTTTCAGAAAATCTGGGCTTTCGAGGCAGTCTGGTCCCAAAACACTAGGTAACCTTGAATTGTTTTTTTCAGCTGTTTGGATCCTAGCGCCCTTATCTGTTAAATAATGGGGTAGACAGGGACTACTTTCAAATTCCCTTCATAAATGTAATGGCTACATATAAACGACCTTGGAAAAATTCTCCTTTTAAATATTGCTATGGAGAAATTGTAAGGAGAGAGGAAAATAAAGTCTATCTTCTTATGCCTAGTAAGATTTGTGGATTGAGACTGGCCATGAGTCTTGGGGTTGAAGTAGAAATGCAAGACAGAAGTCAAATCAGTTTCTCTCTGTAATGAGCCTGTTTCTTTTGTATCTGTGTGACTTTTTCCTTCTCTTAAGAATGTAATCATTTTGGGGGCACGTGGGTTAAAGCCTCTGCCTTCGGCTCATGTCATGATCCCAGGGTCTTGTGATTGAGCCCCGCATCGGGCTCTCTGCTCAGGGGAGCCTGCTTCCCCCTCTCTCTCTGCCTGCCTCTTTGCCTGCTTGTGGTCTCTCTCTCTCTGTCGAATAAATAAATAAAATCTTAAAAAAAAGAATATAATCATTTTTTAAAAGATTTTATGTATTTATTTGAAATAGAGTGAACAGGAGGGAGAGGGAGAGAGAATCTCAAGCAGACTCCCTGCTGAGCATGGAGCCCAATTCGGGGCTCAACCCAAGGCTCCATCTCATGACCCGGAGATCATGACCTGAGCTAAAACCAAGAGCTGGACACTTCACCAAATGTGCCTGAAATTTAAATTTAATCATGAGTCTTATATTTTATCTGGTGACCCTACCTCTGGGGAACCAGGCCTTTCCCATTCTGAGTCTATGGGCTTTGGGTGACAGGATTTTCACAGGCAGCCGTGCTCTGAGGGGTGACCTCGCAGTCCCACAGGCCACTTGGAAGTAAATGCACCCTGAGAGAAGCCAATGCGGGGAGAGCAGAGTTACGAGATTAAGAGGAGAGAATGAGCCCTAATTATATTGGACTTTACCCATCAGGTCCTTAACAAGATTTACCCCTGGGTTTTCAGTTAATTGAGTCTACAAAAAATATCTTTTTCTTAAGTGGCTTTGAGTCATATTCTCTACCTTTTGCAAATCAAATTGTTCTTACGGATCTACACCTGTTATTTTAAGACCTACTTTTGCAGCCTCTTCTAGTGGAGAGTGGAGGAAATGAGAAGGGACCTAATGTCTCTGGCCCTTGTTGTGCACTCACTGCACATTGTCTCACTCAACATTCCCAACTGTCCCCACAGAGAGATCCTGTTCTGGCTTTGCAGACAAGAAAGTCAAGGCTCAGATAGGGGAGCGTGGCCTTTAAATGAATAAGCTAAGAGGCCAACCAAAAACTGTTTGATTCAAAACCTGCACTTTCCCTCACATGCAACAGCAATTAAAAGAGAACGAGGCTAGGGAGCTATGGGCAAACATCAGAGAGAGAGGTGCCATCCAAGGGAGTCACTTAGGAGGATAAAGTGACATTGAATGCACCAGAGATTTCCAGTGCCAATACATCTTCCCTGGGCAGTGTCCATTTGTGTTTTCATTTCTTGTGGTTCTTGGAGAAAGGACAGACAGAAGTGTCAGGGACAAAAGCAATCTATAGAATATGGCACCTATCTGACAGGAGTAAGAGATCTTGAGATATGCAAGAGAGTCTGCTTTCTTGTATTGATTCATTAAGCAAAACGTTTATAAAATTGAAACCCAGAGATTGTTCCTCATGGGATGGACTTTATATGAGGGGCTGTACAGGCCATGTGTTATGGGGTAGAAGTCTGGAGGAGAGAAAATTGCCTGGTTCCTGTTCTTTACCTCTGCTTTTATCCATGACTTTTGCAGTGTAACTTTGTAGAACCCTCCCTGTTTGACCTTGAACTCTGGCCTATGTTTTGCTGTTGCCATGGGATGTTAGCAGATGTGATGCAAGTAGAGACTTGAAATTGTCTTAAGCACTGGGACTTGATCTCCTGATTCTTTGCCATAACCATGAAAATTGTGCCAGGAATGGCTTACTGGAGGATGAGGGACAAGTGGGACAGAGGTGAGTCATCCCAAGAACCGCAGCTGAAACCAGCCTAGATCAGCTGACAGGTAGCTGACTCCCAGATACATGAATGATCTGAGAGGAGATAGTGGAATCCCAAGGCCAAATCTCAGATGAACTCAAACGTGTTAGCAGTAAATGCTTGTTGTTGTATGACAATGAGGTTTTGTGTTTATTTGTTATGTAGTGAAAACTTAACACATAGACTCAGGGAATTTGACTTCTGTCACAACCTTTAAATGCCAGGCATGTTCTTAGTGCAACTAGGCCTCCAATGCTATTCTAGATCTTTTCTAGGATGGAATATAATTGGTTCTAGTGCACTAAGGTAACTGACAAGGGAACAAGAGAATATCTGGGATTAGTCCAGGATTTATACTCCTGGTACTGGACCAAAGCCAGATTGACCTTGAGGCTGGGGCTCCAGAGAGGTACTTATTGACAATTCACTGCTCTGTTGGACACAGGTACCTATGAAGGTTTACTTGTTCAAGGAAACTGAAGAGAATATGGATACTGATCAGGAGCACAGTCAATATAAAAGAAGCTATGAATTGACTGCCAAGACTTAGAAGAGATGTCAGAATAACCTATTGATCAAACAAATGCAAATTGCTCATTGTAGCAAAGGATACTACAACACTGACAGTCTTAATAACATCAGAGATGGGGAGGCCCTGCATCAAAGCAGGAGACTTATAGTGCTTTTGAGGTCTGACCTGTTGGTCTTTCAAAGCAGGGATCTGATGGAGAGTGGGCACCCGTTAAGATACAGTGGTTTAGGATTGATGCACAGAGCAGGGTGAGGTTCAGAAGTGAGCCCTTAAGAGTAAGCAGTGGTTTGATGACCCCAGTTGAGAGTTCTGAGAAAGGGCCTACTGCTCGTTAAATAGCCTATTGTTTGGATAAATGGAATTTCAGAAAGTTCCTGGAACAAACAGCTAAGTTGTTTGGATCTTCATCTTCCGGGACTAGAAATTTCTGAAATAGTAAAGTTGTGCCGATAACAAGTGTGGAAGGGCTGAGTTATGTTGCTGGAGACAGTCAGCTGTGTTGTGGTGGAGACTTTTGGTCAAACCTGCATTCCCACATGTGGGTTGGGAAGTTATGTGACTTTTCTGAATGTCCCCCCTTCACTGGTACAGTGAGGATCGTGATAGTTCCTTTGGGGAAGTGTTGTTGTGGAGACTGAAGGTGATAAAGCATGGGATGTGCTAACACAATGCCAAGTTTGCAGGAAACGCTTGATAAGTGGGAACCATTTCCAATCAAATGACTTTAGCAATAGTTCTGAGGTGTAAGGTTTTTGTTAATCCAACTGCTGGAGTGAGAAAGGAAGAAAATGTAACTGCTTTTCCTGGAACAGATATCCTGGCATCAGCAACCGAGGGAAATGGTATGAGACACCTAGATAGACTGAAAAGGTGAAAACTAAAATGAAGTACTTACAGCTTCATGGACTTTTAGCATTATAGACTGATTTTTGCAAAGCCTGACTCAGAGATCTCCTGCAGCAGAATATATAATAATTATTTGCTTTAGAGCTTCTAGAAGGGATACAATCCCAATGACTCATTTTGGACTTCTGATGGCCAAAACTGTAAGATAACACATCTGTGGTATTTAAAAAGCCTACATTTGTGGTAATTTGTTTCAGTAGTGAGAAAATACTAATATGGAGGATCCATACTTTTTAAAAGTGTAAAGAGGTCCTGAGACTAAAAAATTTGAAAGGTATAGGTCTAGATCATCTAGATCAATGCTATCAGCAGAGAGGAATGAAGCAGAAATAGGGAGAAAGGCAAAGGTGCAGCCAGAGACTATGGTTTAATAGTGCCAAGGACCCTGTATTCCATTTTTCAAAAGAGTGTGTGTGTGTGTGGTTATTTGTCTGTGTATTTTCTTTTCTTTTTGTTTGTATGTTTTAAAATTTTATTTAAGTAATCTCTATACCCAACATGGGGTTTGAACTCACAACCCTTAGATCAAGAGTCACATGCTCCTCTTACTGAGCCAGCCAGGCAGCCCTGTGCAGTTCAGTCCTTTCTTTAAACTGGAAGGAAGCTCAATGTACAAAATCCACAAAGTTTGCATTGCTTTTGTTCAAGTGAGAATAGCAGGAGCCCCTCACTATTCCATACGTACCCAAAGGAACCCCTGAAGCACAGTGTGAAGACTTCTGCTTTTGGCCAGGGTCTATGGGTCTTAAGTCACATAAGTATTTTAGTGCCTATGGATCACCCTGGTAGAGGAAGGATTCAAGGGTGAGAAAGCATGGAGATCCATTGAAAGACAAAATAGTGGTAGAACCTGAATTAGAGAAATCAAGGCTGGCTTGAAAATGAGGTGACTGAATAGAGAAGTATTTTGGGTTAAAAATCAGTCATATTTGTCATTGATAGAATGGTGTGGGTGAGGAAGGAGGGGAAGTCATAATGACACCCCCCCACCCTGATTTCTGTCTTGGATGACTTGTGGGAACAATGACATTAACTAACCATAGGACTTTTGAACCTACTGTTCCCTTTGTCTTGTTCTCATTGGCCATCTGTCAGGAGGCCCCAAGACCACCCTTGGGCTGAAAAAGCTGTTATACTCATGGTTACAGTTTATTACAGTGGAAGGAAACAGATGAAACTCAGACAAGTGAAAAAGGCACATGGGGCAGAATGTAGAAGAAATGAGGCACAAGTTTCCAGTTGTCCTTTCCTCATGGAGTTGCATGGATGCTTCAGCCTCCCAGCAACAATGTATTGGATAGAATGTTGCCAAGTGGGGAAGTTCACCCAAGTGAGTATTCAGAGGTTTATTTGCAGGTCAGTATATAGGCATATAGTCTTTGTGTGATTGACCTCAGTTACTCAGACTCCAACCCCCCAGAGAAAAACCTGACATTTACCATAAATCACATTGTTAGCATAAACTGGTGCTGTGTGATTCAAAGCTTCAGGGGTATAAAAACACTCTTATCATGTAGAGCAACTCCAAGGGCTCAGGGCTCATCTTCCAGGTCCAGTCCTTTGGAAGGTGCAGGGTTTGAACAATGCAGGTCTCCTAAGTTAGCTCTTTCCTGCACAGACCCTCAGGTCATTTTTTACCTCTTTGCACAAGCCTTCCCTAACTAGTCCAAATTTGTCTAGTTTGAGCTCTGTAGACTCTCTGGACAAAACACTTTCCACAGTTCTAGCCTTAAGATTGCATGTATGATCTGTTTAACAACTGTCTGTTTCTTGAACTCTTCCGCTAGTGAAGGTGGGGCCATGTTTGTTTTTGATTGCTTGTTACCTCCCACACCAGTAGGGGGGCTGGGTCTGGTACATATAGAAGCTGAGTAAACATTTTTTTGAATAAACAAATAAACAAAGAAATGGAAACACACCTGTTATAGGTTCTACAAAGGAAATGAACAGGGATGATTAGTGAGGCACGTGGGTGGATGATTTTAGATGAGGTAGTGAAGAAGAAAACTTTCAGAGAAAGAGTTCTGAAAGATAAGGAGGAAGCATACATAGAAAGTGTCTGGGCAGAGTACTGGAGGAAGAGGGAAAAGCAAACACAAGGATCTGGAGCCTGGGAGATGCTGGGTGCATTCTTGGAACCAACAGAAACTAAGTTCCCCAGAGCATTGAGAGTGAAGAGGATAGTGGCTTAAAGTGAAGGCTGGAGAAGTCTTGTGGGCTAGGAGAGGGAGTTGGGATTTCATTCCGTATGTAGCTAGCAAAGATCTCCTGAAGGGAGTCACATGGACTGATTTATGTTTTTGAATAATTTCCTTAGTTGCCATTTGAAGAGTAGGTTGGAAGGCTCTAGAGGGGAAGTGTGGACAGACCCCAGACACTGTGACAGTCTTGTGGGAGATGGTGATGGGAGATCAGGGAAGTAGCAGTGGCCATGGAGAGTACGGACTGATATAAGGTGTGTTTTGGACTCAGAACTAGCCTCTTGGGGTTCCTGGGGGGCTCAGTTAGTTGGGTGTCTGCCTTTGACCGGGGTCATGATCCCAGGGTCTGGGGATTAAGCCCTGCATCTGGTTCTCTGCTCAGCCATGAGTCTGCTTTTCCCTCTCTCTCTGCTTCTCCCCATGCTCGTGCTCTCTCTTTCTCTCAATTAAATAAATAAAATGTTAAAAAAAAAAGAAAAAAGAACTCGCCTATGGTGGAGGGCGGTTTGGGGTTGAGAAAAAGGAGAGCTCTATAACTTAGTGTGTGTCTCCATGGAGTGATGTAGTAGATGTTGAAGTCAGGCAAGGCCTGCTTAATTCATTCGACCATTTTCTAACACTGCAGTGAAATTGGCAGACAGTTAATATATTAAGAATCCCTAAAGAAGACAAAGGCTTCATGTTAAGCTTTTTGGTTCTAAATTGCTTCTAGCATGGTACTTTTGCAATTTGTATTTTAGTTTGAGTTCCTCAAGAAGCAAACTCTCAGACAAGGACTCCAGAGGAAGTGGTTTATTTGGGAGGTGATCACAGCATTGGTAGGGAGATAGAAAAGGACAAGAAGGGAAGCATCCATCATGGAGCAGCTTAGTGCTTTGGGCAGTCAGAGGTTAGTCCTGCTGGGAAGTCACTGATCAGAGAATCCCAGAGAGGGATTGGGGCACATACTCCTCAACTCCCATCAGGCACAGCTTGCTGAATACCTCTGGGGAGTCTCGTTTCCCAGCCCTCCACCTTCCCATGTGTCCTAAGCAGACCAGGCTCTTGTGGGCCGAGGAAACTCACAGGCAAAGAGTTGCAGGTGTTGGCACTTGGTGGCTGGGCCGAATTGCACCAGAATGGTAAAGCATAGAAGAAGTGACATTACCTACTGCTGAAATACTCTATAAACTGAATGCACTGTGGCTTTCTTTCAAAGGATTAGATAATTGCATGAGTGAGTATAGACAGTTTTAGTTTGGAGCTTTTTTTTTTTTTTTTGAGTTAAGACACTTAAAGTTTTTTTTTTCAGCTAAGATATTATGGACATATTTTATGTGATTTCTAAACTTTGTGTCCTTCACTGGGCTCCAGCTCTTTTCCTGTCAGTTGCTTTTTTTTTTTTTTTTTTAACTTGCATGCCTCTGGGTGAACTCAAGTGGTTTCTTGGAATTGAATATTTTCTTCTTTTGCTCTTGGATGCGTGTTGGTTTCCTAGGACTGTTGTGACAGATCATCATACACAAATTTGTCCTCTCACAGTTCTGGAAGCCAGAAGTCTGAAATCCAGGTGTTGGCATGCTTTCTTGAAAGGCTCCAGGGGGATTTTTCTTGTTTCTTCAAGGTCTTCCTTTGTTTGTGCCTGCATAACTCCAATGTCTCCTCTGTCCTGTGATGGCCTTCTCTTCTTCCTCTGTCTCTCCTCTCTGTGCCTCTTAGAAGGACACTTGTTGTTGGATAAAGGGTGTGTCTGGATAATCTGGGGGTGATTTCATCTCCAGTTCTTTAACTTAATTACATCTACAAAAACTGTTTGGGAAAGGTGACATTCATCAGTTCTGGGGATGAGAACGCGGACTGCTGCTCAACCCACTACACACCCTATGAAGGTCTTTTTGTTAGTTTAAATCTTCTGACCTTCACATGAGCCAAAAGTTTTCAAAGAAATGTAGCTAATGCATATTTTCAGGATTAGCTTGCATGAGGGTTCCTCAACCAGGTTAATTCTGCTAAGCTGCTGCTACTCTGCTCAGGACTATTGCTCTAAAGATAGGTGAGCATTTTCCAAACAGAAGAAGAAGCCTTTGATAAAGTAACTCAGGACTAACCTCTCATGGGGATGATAGGATGGTTAGTTTTATGTGTTAACTCAACTGGACCAAGAGATATTCCAATGGTTGGTGAAACATTAGTATTGGGTGTATCTGTGAGGTTGTTTCTGGAAGAGGTAAACCTTTGAATCAGTAGACTGAATAGAGATCTTCCTTACCAAAGTGGGTAGATATCATCCAATCCATTAGGACCTGAATAGAATAAAAAGGTGAAGGAAGGGTGAATATGGTCTCTCCTTGAGTGGGAACAGCTTTCTTCTCACACCTTTGCTGCTGGCTCTTGGGTCTTTAGACTCAGACTAACAGCATTGGCTTTCCTTTTCCACCAGGCCTTCAGGTTTGGGCTGGAAATACACAAATGTCTTTCCTGGGGCTGCAGCTTACAGATGTTGGGACTTCTCAATCTCCATAATCACATGAGCCAGTCTCTCTTAATAAATCTCTTTCCCTGTACGTCTCTGTGTCATATTGGTTCTGTTTCCCTGGAGAGCCCTGACTCATGTACAGGGTTGTCTAAGCTCTTACCCTGATATTCATTATGTCTCAGCCCTTAACTTCAATTTATGAGATTTCAGTCATAAGAGGGTCATAGCTTGGCAGTGATAACAAAATAATGATAGTAGGTATTGTTTTTGAGTGCTTAGAATGTTCCTGACTACAAGGGATCAAGGAAGGTTAAATATCTCCATTTTTAGATGAAACCTGAATTTTTGAGAGGCTGAAATAGGAGATCTCTCACCTGATATGGGACACAGTCAGGTTTTGTACCCAGGGCTATAGGACTCCAGAGCTTGGTTCTCCCCACCAGTGCATGCTGTATCTCAAGGCAATACCCCCCACTCTTCTAGGTTGTGTATTTATATCTAGTGGATTTCAACCAGTGGCTAATAAGACTTGGTATATGAACACCCTAGTTCTTTGGAGGTATAAATCTAAGATTCGTGTTCTGTACCAGGGATTTTAAAGCTTTCTTGTACATACAAACACTTACAGTTTTGTTCAAAATCTGATTCTGACTCAGTAGTTTAGAGGTGGGACCTGAGACTTGATGTTTCCAACCAGGTCCTGGCAATGCTGGTATGGCTAGTCTCCTTTCCATCAGAGCTATTCCAAGTGTGGTCCTCCTGCTAGCAGCACTGGCAGGTCCTGGGAGGTTGCTAAAAATGCCAATTCCTGGGCTCCACCCCAGACCTACTGAGTTAGAATCTCTGGAAGGTGGGGCTCAGGTCCAGGTATTTCTTCTGCCCTGCAAGCTTAAGAAGTCCTGCTCCTCACTGTTTTTCCATTGTCTGCAGTTGTTAAGTCCACATGGTGGTGACCTTGAAAAGTACCCAGCATTTCCTCACTTGCCTTCCAAATCTTACTTCCTGATTCCTACAAGGTATTTCTCATGGCATCCTAAAAGAGTGATTTGTACTTGAATCCTGGTCTCAGGGCTGCCTTCTGGAGAGCTCAAACTAGGGTAACACTCTATGTTGTTTGCTTAATTATTGATCTTATATTGTGATGAAGCTCCATGTAAGATGCGTTTAGCCGAGTAGCACAAAACTTGTATTTTCAACTCTTGCGCCACAGGATGGTCTTCAGCCCCCTCAGCCACCCTCCCCCCCTCCGCCCCACTTCCATCCCTGTTTCCTTTCAAGGCTACACTTGTTTATTTTGGTCTAATGTCATTTATATCAGAGATGGGCAGATCACGTTACCCTACTGGTGTAAATACCCTGTGTATTGGAAACCAGCTATGCCGAGCTGGTTATGTATTGTCCATAGCTACTTTGGAGCTACATCACGGAGATCATATGGTCTACAAAGTAAAGGCTCTTTTCTCTCTTGTCCTTTACAGAAAGTTTGTTGACCTCTGATCTACATATCCCACTTCTCAACCCTCCTGTCTCCCAACTTGGGAGAGCCATTTTCTGGGCTTTCCTCCTGAGGGCTTTGCTAGGCCTGTCAGGTTGGTGTAAAAGAAAGAGCACTGGACTAGGAGTCAGGAGCCTCCTGGCCTGAGTCCTGGGTTGTCACTTTCCACCTGGGGGATGATGAGACAGTCACTTCCTAGAGCTCAGTGTCTCCTCTGATAAGGACCACCCTGGTTGGGAGTTGGGCAAACTCACCAAATCAAAAGAACCATCTGAGCACTTACTAAAAACAGATTTCCAGGTTCCACTTTTGACTATACTGAGCAAATGGGACTAGGGTGAGGCCCGAGAATCTGCGCATTTGCCAAGCAGGCTGAGAGTCTAAGAACCATTGACCTAAATCATCGCCAATGAACTTTTGGTGCTAAAGTGCCATGTGGCTATAAATAACACTAGTGAACTGGATTACTTTTAGGGATATACACATTTTGTGCATAAATATTTTTATTCATGCTGTGTTGCTGGCCAAGGAGCTGGTATTATGGTTGTCTCTTTGACTCTTTCAGAAAAAGTATGGGAAATTTCCTTGAGGTTACAACATTTCCTTGTAGATTGTGTTGCTTGAGAAGCTTCTTTGTTTTATATAAATATAGTATATAGTAGGATATATAGGACTATATAGGATATAGTATAAATAGTACATCCAGGGAAGGATGGATAACCAACTGAAGTGTGAGTCCTACTACTTTCTTATATTCTCCAAATGTTTATTTTTTGCATTCAGAAAGGGATGTATTCAGATAGGATTAGACTAGTGGTTTTCCACCAGGGGTGATTTGTGCTTCCCAGCATCTAGTAGGTGCAGGCCAAGGATGCTGCTGGACACCCTACAATGCATAGCACAGAACCTACAACAGAATTTTCCAGGCCTGCATACTGATAGCCCTGAGGTTGAGAAACCCTGGATTAGACCTGCGTGCTCATCAACATTTTTGGCAGTGTGAGTGGACTTAGGATTTGTACTGAATGCCCAGTATTCCTACCTCCAGCACTGTGTCTTCCATGAAGTCTTCCTAGACCTCACTGGATTCCCAGAGAGACAGCTCCTTCTCACCTTTCTCCTGCAACAATTGGTCAACCTGTGGCAATTGTTCATTTGTCTTCTCTCCTTTATTAGTCAGGTTCTCTGGAGACAAAGGACTTATAGGATCTTTACAGACATACAGCAAGAGAGTTAGGATGAAGGATTGGCTTATTGATTATGGAGGCTGAGAAGTCCCACCATCTCTGGCAGCTGGAAATCTAGGAAACCTAGTGGTGTAGTTCTAGTCCAAAAATGGCAGAAACAATCAAGAGACAGATTCCTACATTCCCAAGAAATATTAAAAAAAATTAAATATAAAATAAAAATAAAAAATATAAAAATGTAAAAATGTAAATAAAAACAAAGAGATATAATTTTCCGGCTATAAAATTTTAGGCAAAGTTTCAAAAATAATAATTATTTTAGCAAAGGTATAATGCATACATATGAACAGGTGTAGAAAGAACTGAAATAAAAGTAAATCCTTCAAAATATTAATTCTGTATCATCAGTGGATGAGATTATAGGTGATTTGAATTTTCTTTTTCAATACATTTTGGGGGACATTTTTGTAACACGCAAATATTTATTTCATTTATATGTAATACAAGAGTAGTTTTGTTTTATTTTATAATTTTTATTTTTTAAAGATTTTATTTTTTATTTGACAGAGAGAGAGATCATAAGTAGGCAGAAAGAGAAGGGGAAGTGGGCTCCCCGTTGAGCAGGGAGCCTGATGTGGGGCTCGATCCCAGGACCCTGAGATCAGGACCTGAGCCATAGACAGAGGCTTAACCCACTGAGCCACCCAGGCTCCCCACAAAAGTAGTTTTAAAAAGAAAGTTCTGATCTCGTAGAGCCGTAGAATTACTAGAATATCATTTCTGAGAAGAACACTTGCCATTTTTCGGATGGAAAAACAAAGACCTAGAGAGTGAGCCGCTGCCCCAGGTGAAACAGGCATTCAGCAGCACTTTAGAGACAGCCTTAAAACAACAAAGACACAAAGAAAAGGTGCATGTCAGGGTCTCAATGGCCACCTGAACAGCAACTGAAAATCCAAGTGATTCTATAATGTGTAGGGATGTTGTTTGTATGGGTGTCTTGAGGACTGGCATATTGAATAATCTACTAAGTAACAAAAAACCATATGGTAACTCTGAGTGATAAGCTGTGTTTTAACATTGATCTAGCCTGTTATCTCAGAAAAAAAATCCACTAAAGTACTACTTTCAATTTATTGGTGGATTTGTTTTATTAATTGCCAGGAGTCCCTTCTCCTCCCCCCTCCCTTCATCCTCTTTTTCTCTAGGTCTTCCTTCCTCAACATCTAAGGAAAGTCATGTGTCTGCCAGGAACTGTACTAGAAGCTGGGTAATCTAAAATGAGCAAATAAATAAAAATGCCCCTCCCCGCCCCTGCACACAAAGCAGTGCAAGTAAAACTGGTAAAACCTGAATAAGAGCTTTATCTTTGGGCTCTAGGCTCTGCACAATGGTCGGTGAGCTCCGTCCAAGTTGGTTCTCCCCGGTTTCCAAGGACTCGTTCCAAGGACGCTCACCACGAGATGGCAGCAGAACATAAGCCATCCCGATGGAAGGCCCTGCAGCGGTCCCGTGGTTGGTAATATTGGAGTCCTAGCCTCCTGTTTTTGACTGGGGATCAGGACTGGCACTGCTATCTTGACTTATTACCTACATGATGACATACACCAACAGACAGAGTTAGGAGATGATGTAAAGATGAAGTAGATAAATCAATTCCCTGGCTTCATTCATTCTGTTATTAGTTGGCAGAGTGTATTCGTACTTACAGTGAAGTTCACAGTTAAGGAGAGTGCATATATGCCCAAATTGCAAATGATGTTGATGGTTTCACATGTTAGGGGCTCACTCCCTATCAAATCTTATTAGATGGTCATTGTTTCTGCCTTATAATGTGGCTGATTGGCTGGCACTGGGAATAGAGGTATTTTCTTCTTGTTTCCAAGTATTAGTTTGAACCATATTAAGTTGTTATTTTTCTTAGGTAAAAACTGAACAAGTATTGGAATATCATGTGAGTTACCTTTAGATGCACTCTCTGTACTACCTCCAGCGTGCATTTTCTTTGGCAGAATTTTCTTTTAAGGTTTTATTTATTTATTTGAGAGAGTGAGAGAGAGAGAGAAAGCACAAGAAGGGGAGGGTCAGAGGGAGAAGCAGACTCCCTGATGAGCAGAGAGCCCGACTTGGGACTTGATTCCAGGACTCCAGGATCACGACCTGAGCTGAAGGCAGTTGCTTAACCAACTGAGCCACCCAGGTTCCCTCTTTAGCAGATTTTTTGGTAACTGCCCATTTTGGAGGAACTGATGATCTAAGTAAATCACATAACATACATCTACTCCCTGGGCCCCCTGCTATACAGTAAGCATACATTCAAGGTACAGACCATGACACCCCCATGCTGTGGAGCTCTTGCTCCTCCCTCAGACTTCCTTATGTACCTTAAGAGACCACTTCTGACCTTCTGACAGCCCCCAGGTGACAGCTGGAGTCAGTCCAGATGAGTAAAACCTCATTTTTTTCCCCTCATATTTTCAGAAAAAATAATGTCACTCGAACATGATATTTTTATGACTGTAAATTATTTTGCAATCCAACTTACTCATTGTACAAAAGAGGAAATAGGCCATGACAATCTCATTTATATTCCTTCTTTGGAGGAAGGTGACAATTTTTATTCTATCCTGAAAATGCAGCAGGGGAGAAAGCTTTAAAAAAATCCTAGTCTTGGATTCTCTCCTGGAGCCCTATGTGGTCCCAGTGTACAAACCTTATTCCATCATCCCCAAAGTTCCAGAGACCTTCACTTCGATGCTAAGATTACAGACTTTGTGATGTGGTACCTTACATATTTTCAGGCTTGGAAGAAACTGTGCTTAAGGAAAAGTTCCTGGAGTTCTTCCAGTCCCTGAAGCAGGTTGGGGCAGTGGACATATCTAATTTATTAGTTTCTCTGTCTCCCCCAGTGTGTGGTTCAATGTCTTGCATCTAGAAGTTAATAAATACTGAGGTGGACAGAATTTCCATGTAAGACATTTGATTTTGGACAACAGCGTCCTGTGTTGAAAATTGTATCTGTAAATGTGTAGTAGGATGTGAGGGAGAAGCTCTGCTTCTCAGTTCAGTCCAATAGAACTCTCTGCCATAATTGAAAGATTCTCTCTTTGAGCTGTCTGACGCATTGGCTGCTTGCCACAAATATCTATTGAGCACTTGAAATATGGCTAGTGTGATTGAGGAATTTAAACTTTACTTAGTTAAAGTTTAAATAATCATGTGTTTAGTGGTTACATGGACAGCATTGAAGATCCAGATGGTAAATTACTAAGTTGTAGTAGCTTCAAACTTCAACACTTTTCCTTTCTCTTACAATGACACCTCCTTCAAAGCACCTCACCATTTTGTACCCATACCATCAAATGACTGTCCAATTTTCTCCCATTCACACATATCCCTTAAAATCTCAAGAAATATTTTTTATTCTAAGTGTTTATTTTGTTCAGTTCATTACCTAAACAATAAAAAGTACAAAAAATTCTAAAACCAACCAGGAATATAATGCTAATTGAAATAAAGGGTTGATTGCATCAATCTCTTAAGGAAGATGTGTCCTGGGTTCTTCCAGAGGGAGCAGTGACAGGACCATTTGGCTGCAGCTCCAAACTCAACAGAACTCCAAATTTTGGCTCCTCTTAAGGGCAAATGTGTAATCTGATCTTTCAAAAAATATATCCATATAGCTTCCTTTGCCAATGGAAAGGTTAGTATTGAGTCATTACATGATGTATTTTCTGGATTCAGTTCCTTGGATATGCAGTCACCTGTTTAGCTCCCGCCCATTCTACAAGAGATGACTTCATCATCACCTCCTCATAATGAGTGTCCTGGTTTCCCTTGCTAATCAGATTTCCCTAGGATGCTTTCTCTCAAAGTTTGGGCCTCTACTCATAGTGTTGGTATAAAGACAAATAAAATAATGCTTGGTAAGCACCCATTTAGTGCCTGACATATATGCTTGTCACACACTAGAGGCACATTATTCCTGCCCTAGAGGCACATTATCCAGATGGAGAATATGAGCCATATTGAAGTTCATCAATACTGAGCTTCGGGTTTAAGAATCAAAGCAAAATTATAAACAGATGGAAAAATTCCAAGGTCACAAGTAGGCCAAAGTGAGTACCACAAGGATGGGCTGCAATGTAAGTATAGAATAAGACAGAAGAAGTTGTTTAGGACTGTAACAGGGAAAGAGAAGAGTCTGCTGTATATTCATTGTAATTTAGGGCTACCCAAATGGAAATTTAAAGGATTGTGCAGGACCATCTTGTCAACCCCTTTATAGTTGGACAAGGTAATATCTTAACCATTGAGACATTTGTCCATATTACCTTTCAGTCCTTGTCCATAGACTTATTAAACTTGTACATATTCAGAAGGATATTTTGTTGTGCATTTCATGAACTTGTGTATTTTCTCTCTTTTCATAGTATTTTCCCCTATTTCTCACATCCTGTCTTAGCCATTCTGAAATAACCCAAACCATTTTGTATGTAGGCCTTTGCATCTTTCTTTATGCTCATATCCATATACAAACAAATGTGTATTTCAAGATTTTTTAAATATTTATTTTTACCTAAGTTGAGTTGTACTGTATACATTTATTTGCAACTTGTTTTTCATATGCCATAGATATACAACATCTGTTTGAATCACTCATAAAAAACTGAGATATGCACAGACCTGTACCCCTGGGGATAAAAATATATGTTTATAAAAAATAAAAAAAAAATAAAATAAAAACTTACTACAAAAAAAAAAAAAAAACCAACTGAGATATGTTGTGCTGGATTTGGAGTCTGTTCTTATCCCAATTTAAAACAAACCAGTTTTCTATTATTGTAAGAACAATAATAGCATACTCTGAATTACCTTTCACTGAATTACTTAGTGCAATCTTGCAGAATACACTTTTCAAAAGTCCTAAAATTCACTAATGAGCTGCTAGGAGGAAAGGAAATCAAAGAGGTGTACAGATTTCTAATGACAGTTCCATTCTGAGGACATCGACATCTGCTGAAACCCCAGTGAAGTTTAGTGTTGATTGCAATGAGAAAAAGGAGAAAAACTAGATTCCACTGAAAATGAGAAGAATAAGAGACCCAAATATGGCTGCTACCCCTTAAGCTAACAGAAACTGAGAATGTAAGAGGAAACTAAAAATAAACTGCCAACCTCTCAGGAGGGAACAGCAAGGAAAATGGTCTGCTTTGAAATGTACTGGATGAAGAGAGAAAAACAATCAATAGATGAATTTTTTAAAAGATTTTATTTATTTATTTGACAGAGAGAAATTACAGTAGACAGAGAGGCAGGCAGAGAGAGAGAGAGAGGGAAGCAGGCTCCCTGCTGAGCAGAGAGCTGGATGCGGGACTCGATCCCAGGACCCTGAGATCACGACCTGAGCTGAAGGCAGCGGCTTAACCCACTGAGCCACCCAGGTGCCCCTCAATAGATGAATTTTAATAGTAGAGTAGACACAGTGAAAAGGAGAATTGATGAATTGAAACCTAGATCTGAAGAAAGTATCCAGAATGAAGCACAAAGATATTAAGAGATGAAAAATAGTTAAGAAGGATTAGGAGACACAAGGATAGAGTGCAGTGGTCTGATATTTGGAGTTTCAGAAGAAAAGAGGAGATAAATGAGGGAGAGGAAATGCTCAAAGAGAGAGTGATAAGTATTTTTCAGAACTGATGAAAAGCACTAATCTTCATATTTAGGAATCTAATCCATCCCAGTCACAGAGAAGGGAAAGAAATACACAGCTAGAAATATCACAGGCAAACTTTAGAATTCCTGAAGAAAGAGAGTATCTTAAAAGCATATATACAGAGAAAGAGACTATTTACAGAAGAATGGCAATTGAATGGGATTGACTTCTGAACAGCAGGAATGAAAGCAAGTAGAGACCGTGTGTAGAGAGAATGGAATTCTGCAGCTCAACTTTACTAGTGAAAGTGTAATAAAGACACTTCAGAGAAGAACAAAAAAAGAGTTTGCTACCAACAGACTTTTACGACAGAGAATTCAGAAAGTATGTCCTTGAACAACTTAAGGTGTTCCTAGATGGAAGGTTCATAGATCCAGGAAGGTATGATTAGTGAAAAAGCTGTATATGTGGATCTCTATATCTCTATATCTGAAACAAACATCAATTATATAAAACATTTATAGTGAGAAGCCAAATAAACAGAACAACAATAGCATGCAAATTAGAAATGGCTGATTGAATGAAAGCATTTTAAAGCTTTGCATTTCATGGGATGAGGATAAATGTATGATTTATTTTGGACTTTAATAACTTAAATAAGCATGCTATAATCTATATGGAAATATGAAATAATATAAATAGTGACTATAAATTCTAAATTGCTAAGAGTCTTTGGAATAAGAAAGAAATTCAATCCAAAAGAAGGCAAGAAAAGAGGAAAGAAACACAAAAAGTGAGACAAATAGGAAATACAAAATAAATTGGTAACAGTATGCCCCAACATATTTGTCATTGCAAAAAATAAAATTGTATATATTGCAGTTAAAAGACAAAGATTGTCAGACTGGATTTTTTTTTAAAAAGAAGCAAATTTAAAACATCAGGATACAGAAAAACTAGAAGTATAAAAAGTGATGTAGCAGGCAAATGCTAGTCATAAGAAAGCAAGCAATATTAATAACTTTAGACCTTAAGGCAAAGAATGCTATGAGAAATAACGAAAGTTACTATATAATGAGAAAGGATTCACATTATGAGAAAAAGATAAAAATTCTAAATGTGTATTTGCCTAGCAACGTACCCACAGAATGCATAAAACCAAAATTAGCCACAAGGAAAAAAAATCAACAAATCCAATATTATACTAGGAAGATTTTAGTATGATTTTCACAGTAATTGATAGGTCAAGTAGATAAAAGTAATAATAATATGAATGAATTAGAAAATGCAAGCAATATATATAATCTCATCCTGTTTAATAAAGTGTGAAACAAAAAAATTGTTTCACGGGGTGCCTGGGTGTCTCAGTTGGTTAAATGTCTACTTTTGGCTCAGGTCATGATTCCAGGGTCCTGGAATTGAACCCCATGTTAGGCTCCCTGCTCAGTGGGGAGTCTGCTTTTCCCTCTCCCTCTGTTGCTCCCCCTGCTCATGCTGTCTCTCTCAAATAAATAAATGAAATCTTAAAAAAAAATAAATGAGCAAGAACCAAGGATATTAATCCAATTCCAATTCTGTAACTGAGTATCTATATCGTATCTCTACTTATATCTAGATCTATCTGAAGATGGACTGCCCAAGTTAAATTCTGGCTCTGCACTCAATCTCCTGCACCTTAGTTCCTTCTTTTGTAATATGGAGATGATAATAATTGTATTTACTACGTCATAAACATGAAATGAACTAATACATTCAAAATCCTTGGAACATGTACTAGGGCATCAATAAATGTTAGGAATTGTTATTGTTTCGGAGAAAAGAACTTTGATGTCCTGCCTTCTGTTTCACTTTAATTTTCTCATACTCATTTTTGCTTCCTTCTCTTCTGAGAGAATTAGGAAAGGATTCCTTCCCCTCTTTAAGTCCTTCTCCTTCACTAAAACTCTGAATCCTTTCCTCATCTCCATAACTTCTGTGCCCTCGTTCCATAAACTGTAATGCTCCCTCTTGCTTCTCCCATCTCTTTGTATCAGTAAGGTTGGGTCAAGAAAACAGAATCCATTGTAGATATTTCAAGCAGTGAAATCTATGTTATAGGGAATTAGAAGCTCCCAAAACTATGGGGTTGGGTCAAGGTCAGGAAAGTCATTTCTAGCTTTCAGGGAAACGGATTATTCATGTCATATTTCCCCCCATCTGAGGCAACTTCCCTCCCCTTTGATAAGTGAAATCTATTGAGCCTTCAGGGTTTGGCTTCTTAATCCCTGTGTCTGGGAAGACTACTCTAAAATATTAGCCTTCCATAGTCTCCTAAGTTCTGGCAGAGTGACACGAAGGCAGGTTACTCACAGAAATTGCAGTTGCCAGAGAGGCATCATTTTCTTCTTCTGGTTTACTGAGTTCAATTTCCATAGAGTGAGGTACAGAGGGCCCAGTGACCTCTGTACATGTGTGGATTGGATCACAGGAGAGAAACCCAGAGTTTAGAGAACATGGATTTTTTTTATAGTGGGTTGCAAGCAAATTTGCCCCAAATTTACTCCAAGGAGAGGTATTATTTTTATTATACTAGACAGTAAAAAACAAAACAAAACAAAACAAAAACAAAAATCCTCCCTTCACTCTGGAGGGAATACTGTATCTTCCAAGGCTGTTTGCAATGCAAACATCCTTGAAGAGACAGTGTGAGCAAAAGGGCAGTTAGTGTTTCCGCTTGCAAGATATGTAGAGATTTGAGAGACGCGTGAAGAATTGTCTCGTATCACTTATCACAGCTAACTATAATTGCTTGTTCATTTGACATTTTCTCTAACTGCACTGTAAGTTTCTTTTGGGTGGGGTATGTTCTCTTTCCATTCCTTTATCCCTAAGATGGTGTTTGGTGCGCAGTAAATGTGAAGCAAGTATTTGTGGAATGAATGAGCGGAGATATCTCAACACCCTTCTCCTTCCCCTCTTCCAGAGCACGCTAGCTGGATGTACGGAGTCTCAGAATAATCGTCGTGATATTTGCTTGAATCTTAATTCTGTCGCTAGGCTGGTGAGTGGCAAATATTTCTGATAAAAGAAGAATCCTTAAATACCCATCAAAGAATTTTGATAAAACAATGATATCCAGGGTGCCTGGTGCCTCAGAGCGTTGAATCTCTGCCTGCAGTTCAGGTCATGGTCTCAGGGTCCTGGGATCGAGCCCCTCATCGGGCTCTCTGCTCAGCGGGGAGCCTGCTTCCCCTTCTCTCTCTGCCTGCCTCTCTGCCTACTTGTGATTTCTGTATGTTAAATAAATTTAAAAAAAACTTAAAAATATGATATCCATCAGAATGAATGCTGTATGAGGATATTTTGGGAAATAATAATAGATATAATATTATTGGTTGAATCAAAGAAGTGAATTTATGGACCACTCACTCTATGCCCAGGGGTGGGGCTAAGCACTTAATATAATTCATTAATCTGTACAAGGATCCTATGAGGTAGGTACAAAATAGCCCCATTTTGGACAAGGGAACTAAGGCCTAGAAAAAGTCAGGCTTGCCCACTACAGCGCTTTAAGCAAGTGCCGGGCTGGAGTTCAGACCCAGGCAGTGACTCTACACAAAGCATCTCTATGCCCATAAAATGTCAGTGATGGAGGATTATCATTTATTGAGAAGGAAGGTGGCAGAATATTAACCTGTGTTATGCATTTTCGGTGGATCCTTCTCTGATTTTATGATCTGAAAATTTGTAACTTGACAAGTTTTGTGTGCTTGAATGAAACCAAATTGCTGATCTTTAACCCTTTTTGCCCTACAAAAATGTCAGCCTCATATAGTTCAACCTCAAACTTCTGCCATAAACATGACCTCAGAAATTGTTGTTTTCAAAAGGCAGCTTCAGAAACTTTAAATACCCCGAGTACAGTGTGTGCTTTGGGTCCCCAAACCAGACTTGTCACCACAGTTTTACTATTTACCTAGTCCCCGAGTCACCCAGGGGACCTTATCATGGAAAACAGGGACCAAGGAGAGGATGTTTCTTAACTGAGACCCATATGACCAAAAGCACAGAAGAAAAGAACAACCATGTAAACTATAGCAGGGACTGAAGGCGCCCAACTAGCGAGCCTCCCATCCGCTGAGAGGCCTCCAGGGGGTTACAAATATTAAGCTTTATACTGTCAGAATGAATTCCTGCCTGGAAATCTGAGGGGACAATTTTGTTGTTTCCAGCAATGACAAATCACCACAGTATTCAATAAGTAGAGTCATTACTGAGTTCGAGGACATAACCAGCATTGTTGCTCCAAGTTAATATTCGAGGCTAAATATTCATTTACATCATTAGTGTTATGAAATGCAGCCAGAACATATTCAGTAGCTCAGTCTGTTAGCCGACTCCGTCTGAAAGGAATCACAGCCCGTCAAGGACTGAACGGAAGGCTGAACTTTTGTTTGATTGGCATTGGTTCCATTCATGCCAGCAGACACACAATTCCCCGTTGTCCATGTGATCCGTGCTTCACCTTGCCTGTGGGGCAAGAGCGGTTTGATGTGACCTCTTTGAAGGCTCAATGGGGCATCTCACCCCCTTGTTAGATGAGGCTGGCAAGCCTAGATGCTACTAGAACGGTTACTGCGGCCGTCCGTTTCTCTGCATTCTACCACAGAGCGGGTCACACATACTAATGATAATTTAATAAGCATATCATTCCAATGGAGATGACAATGTTTGATTTTGCCGTGGAGGTCGTAGATCTGAAAGTCATGAGGTTTCCGTGTGTCAGTGAGTCAGGAGTTCACAGAGAATTCAACAAAATCGAGCGATTTTCCTCTCTTATTTAGTTTTCTTTCATTCAGAACATCATTTGTGGTGAAGTGCTGCCGATCAAATACATGACTTTTCTTCTGATGGACAAAATGCAATTTTATAAGTTTATCATGTCAAAGGTTTTAAATGCAGAGTATAGAAAAGAAAGTCCAATCCTCACCATTTGGTGATAACCACTATTAGTATTTGTATATATATTTCTAACCCGGGCATGTAAATGAATCCATTGATAAAACAAATTATACGTAGCACACATACTTTTGGCATCAGGCTTTTTCCCCCTGCTTCGTATGTCATAAACGTTTTCTCATCTTGATGAATATTCTTCTCTTCCCTGTTCTTTTGTGGCTGTTTGGTATCCCATGACACAATGGCTATGTACATCGATGGGACTTTTCATACATAGGATGTAGAAGAAAAGCATTAGGGTTGGAATATAGAGCTCTCAACCTAAGCTCTTTAAGGGTCTCAGTTTCCTCAACTATAAAATGGGACTACTAACATTGGCTTGGCTGCCTTTTTGGCAAGAAAGTTAAGGGAGTTTCCATGAAGCTTGAAACAACAACAGGGATTCTTGTTTTGTTTTTGTCACTTTTTAAAAAGCTTTTGTTTATTTGACAGAGAAAGAGAGAAAGAGAGAGAGAGAGAATATGAGCACACAAGCAGGGGGAGCAGCAGGAGGAGAGGAGAAGCAGACTCCCCACTGAGCAGGGAGCCTGACACAGGGCTCGATCCCAGAACCCTGGGATCATGACCTGAGCCAAAGGCAGACACTTAACTGACTGAGCCACCCAGGCACCCCCAGGGATTCTTGTTTAAAGGTGTCTTCATGGGGCACTTGGGCAGACCACCATACCAGAATCAGCCTTAATCATTTGGTCTTAAAAACAGAAATATGAACCAACCAAACATCACCACCCAAGTTACGACAAAACTTTAACCCTACCATGTCTCATTATGCAGTTTTAAAATTTCGGTTAAAATAAACTTTTTAAAGAACCAGGAAGCTCTTTTAGGGATCTGTTGTCTCTTCAACAAAGAGCTAACCCAGAGTGACTAACTCAAGCTCCTGTGTGCAGATTCGATGAGGGCTTTCGTCTTCAAACCATGTCACTGATGGGCTTTGATATTCAGTGGGAATTCAGGGAAGTCTCTGAGGTTCCAGGAATTAATATGTTTTGATGAATGCTAGCTTTTAAGAGTTCCCAGGTTCAAATTCTCTTCCTAAAAATGTAGTAAAAGGGACTTGCCTTTCATACCACCAAAATCGTGAACTGGGAGAAAACCCAGGGTCCTCAGTATTTCCAGTCCCAAAAGCAATGCTTTGCTTTAAGACAACAGAAAACCCAGTTTAGACAAGATGCTCCCTGGGGTAAGCAGCCCTTGACCGAGTCCTTACTGCTATAGACCTCCCAAAGGATTATCTCACATGGATTATCTGACAAGAGGGTAGGGCTGGCAAGAAATATTCTCTCCTTCTTACAATGTGCAAGATTTTTTGGTTGTGCATTCATCACAACCCAGGGTGAGGCAGGGTTTATTAAAAAAGAAAAAAAAAAAAGGTAAAAGTAAAAAAAAAGGGGGGGGGCGGGGAATCCCACAATTTAAACCCTTCCCATTGCTGCCCAGACTGAAAGCTAGTGCACCATTTTTAACGTTAGCAAGAAAGTCTTTTGGAGGGAAGAGACACACATTAATTTTTGTTGCAGAGAAAGATGATTTTAGGAACAGGTTCCAAATCCTTCAACTTGGAGGAGATGAACTTGCTGGATACGGCCTCCTCATTGTTACAGTGATCCCCCCCCCCTTTTCTTTTTGAAATAAGTCCCCTGGAATTGTCAGGCAATGTGGGAAAATATTGTGACAAACATGGCTGTTTACGTTTGTGGTGGGGGCAACTGTTTTGTTTGCAACTCGCTGCCTCTGCCCCTCCTTTTCATGGTTGGCGGTTCCCGACAGCTCAGATTCCTCCGCTGACATCTGTTATAATGAGAGCTCTGACGGGAATAGATTTGCAAAATGATGGACTCACAATGGGACGGGAGCTGTTCCCCAAACTTTCCTTGAGATAAGCAGATGGGATCTGAAAATAGAGCATTTGAACCGATTAGGTCGAGGTGAACGGATTTATTCAGCGCACACTGAAGCGCCATTCTGCTCCTACCCCCACCCTACCCCAACTTCTCTCCCTACCCCCTTCAGCCCTCGCCGACCCCCCCACCCCACCCCCGTTGAAAAACAGGACGGTTTCCGATGGCTTCCTTTTTTTTTTATTTGCCTCCTGAACACTTGCCTGGAGACAGGCCCCTTCCAGTTCTTACAGCAGAAGCATGCTGGGTACTTACCTTGTGCCAACCGTCTGAACAACAGAGAGAAACCACCCCTCATGCCTCATAAAGAGAAGCGGGGGCAACACATGGGGCTTTCCCACTCGTCACAAATGATGGCTGTTTGTGCTAGTTAACCTCTTCCAAGCCCGGGTCAGCTCCTGCTGGGAGGCAGGAGCAAGCTGGAGAGAGTGAAAGCCTGGCAGACCCCAGAGTCGCCAGCACGCCTCGGCCCCCCAACACACGCCACTGCCTTGCTAGAATACCAAACGAGCGTGCGGCCCACTCTTCATAACTCAGCCTGGCCCCATGTGCTGGTGACAGTTCAGATTCCAGAGGAGGACGGCTTCCAGCAAAACTCGGCAAACACTTCCTGATGCCTTTGATCTCCTGGAAGCCGTCACCTTCTCTTCTCAGAGGAGTTTCTGTGAAAGGGTTCAGGGGAAATGTTCCCACCCCCAGCCTTTATTATTTTCAGCATCTCAACAAGCGCTGCGGGTATAAAGAGAAGAAGGCCTTGCACTTCTTAAACCTAAAGTCAAGTCAGTGACACGCATTTAATAACTCCTGCCCCAAAGCGTATTGATGGTAGCCCGACGAGGACAGGATGACTGTAAGGCATTCAGTCCTAAGATGTGTCTCTGGGAAGCATCCTGAAGTGTCAGAGGGGTAGCGCTCTCTGATGAGGTAGGAGAGGGGGGCAACCGCAGAGGGAAGTTTGGGAGCTAGCTTTTCAGGGGGCAGCAAAAGCAGAAGACTGGTCTTTCTGTCCCGTTGGCATGCCACACGTCAGAAGAAAAATCAGATTTCTGCAAATTATAGGCTGAAACAGTAAGTGGGAATGCACCTGTTAGAGCCATCAGCGTTCCGAAGAACAGAACACATACCCTTCAGTTCTCTGGGGAAATCCAGCAGTCTGCAGAGCTCCCAGTTCTCAAATCCCCCCATCCCTGACTATCTCCTGCTACCAGCCTAGTTCTGTGGATTATTGTGCTAACTCAGCACAAGGCTCTTGATGCAGCCGTATTGTTCCTATTGGGGCATTTACCTGGCAGCGGATACCCTGAGGATGGAGAATGAGCGGAGACACAGCTGAAATAGTCCACTAGCCCTGACAGCTATTGGTGGTGAGGGGCTCTGACCTGAGCCACCACAGCACTTTTATGGATAAATCGACACTAACATTTCAGGGGTTGTATCCTGAAGGAATCTGCCTTGGAATTACATCCCTGTTTCTCCAGAACAAATTGTAAGGGATCCATAGAGCTTAATGTTTGTGGTTGTTGACAGTGGTAAAGAGAAGAGTGAAATAAGTGAACACACACGTGATGTCTGAACTATTTGCATTGGGATTATTTGAGACGGGTTCCATGTAGGGGGCAGGGATTACCTCTGTTTTGAGGTTATGTCTTTCATGGAAGCTCTCAGGTACTTAGAAGAGAGACATTTATTGGTTCTCATAAGATCATGGGACAAAATATTAAATTCAGTTGGAGTCAGTGATTTTTTTAAGGGTCTAAGCACATAGTCCTTTGGAAACATTACTTGGTAGAAAAAATATTGAGTTTTGGATCCAGAAAATTTGAAATTTGGCTCTACCACTTTCTGGCTGTGTGTGACTTTGAATCTTCTCGGAGCCTTGGTGCTGCGGAATGAATGTTGTGTCCCTCTATAATTAATATAATGAAGACCTAACCTCTGATGTAATAATATTTAGATGTGATGTATTTGGGAGGTGATTATGTCATGAGGGTGAAGCCCTCATCGATGGGATTAGTGTCCTTATAAAAAGAGACACAAGAGAGATGATTTACCCTACACAGAGAAAGAGACAGAGAAAGAGTGTGGTTCTTGCAAGCCAGCATAGCTTACATATGGTTTAAAAACCCCCAACTATGTTTTATTCTGACCGAGGAATATGTTATTTCTCTGAAAAGTAGTATCATAATTTTGCTGTTAAGATTATTATTATGGTTTCTCTGTCATTTTTTGTTGAGGATCCAAAGGTATAAAACCGGAAGTTCTGCACTGTTGGAAGATGCAGCCCACTACCGTGGTCGGTTTCTCGGAAACCAGTGCCATTGCTTACGAGAGGCATCTCAGGAGACACTGCCACCACAGCCCAGCACTGCCTCTTACTGGCTATGTCATATGGAGAGTTCTGTAACGACCTCGGGCATCCTCCTTTGGTAACCGTATGGTAACCAATGTGGTAACTGTAATTGTGCTTACTTGTTAGGGTTGTTATGAAGACAAACTGAATTAATACATGCAAAGTGCACAGACCAGTGCCATGTATCACCCCTCTCCCTGCCCCCCACTTTGTCACCATCACCATCACCGTCACCATCACCATCACCATCACCATCACAATGATGGGCAACTCTATAGCCAAATCTCGGTGTGAGTTAAGAAGAATTTCTAGAGGAACTCAGTTTTTGGTTCAAAGAGCATTTGCCACACTGCTTCTTTAAGACTCAGGAACGCCACGCAATAGATCTCATTTAGCAGTGGGGCCAGGTGTGTTTTGTGACCGGCGTCCCTTGCGCTCAGGAGGAGGCAACCCTGCCTGACACCAGATGTAGGTATTGTGCATGCTGGGCTTCCTTTGTCCCTGTAGCACCATAGGTGTCCCTGGCGATATTTCCTAGAGGTCTCCCGTGACTGTGTTGGTGCTTATGTTTACCCACATGCTATCTGTTGATGGATCTGGGAACGGGACTTCTTGGCAGTCATTTGTCAGGAGATACCCTGTCAGGGAACAGCCCATGCCATGGTGACAGATACATGTACACATTTCAAATAAATCAAAGTTGATTAGGTCCAATCTCACTGTGTCACTGGGCTGAGAGTCATTCTAATAAGTGGCAGGGTTGATGGCTGCCTGGCTTTGCTAGGTTTGTTCACGAGTGGCATTTTATTTTCTTATTTTTTTCTTTTCTGTTTTTTAGGTTTTTATTTATTTATTTGACAGAGAGAGATCACAAGTAGGCAGAGAGGCAGGCAGAGAGACAGGAGGAAGCAGGTTCCCTGCTGAGCAGAGAACCCGATGTGGGGCTCGATCCCAGGACCCTGAGATCATGACCTTAGCCAAAGGCAGAGGCTTAACCCACTGAGCCACCCAGGCACCCCATGGATGGCATTTCAAAGGGAGGACTTGTTCACGGTTCTCGCTGTTACTTGGTGTGACTGGGGGAGGATGTGCACGTGGAGACCAGGAAAGCACATCTCCCTGATTTTGGAACAGAGAGGGCACATTTGGAAAACATGACCACACATGTCTCTCTTGCCCCGACTCTGTGCCTCAGGGAAGCATGGCTGGACATGATGGGACCCCGTTCTTGCCAACGTTTTGATTCCTTTCTACCCACCTAACCTCTCCTCCCTGGCAAAAGGAAGGGATTTGGCTGGCGGAAAAGATGCGAGTCACTGGGTTTGTCTCCTCTTTCACCTTTCTTTGCAGGTGAGTTAAAGGCCAGAGAACAAACAGGTGATAAAAGAAAAAGGAACCCTTGAAAAAGGATAGGCAGCATCAGTCTTAGGGGCTGCAAAAAGAAGCGAAAAGACAAGGTCAGGTTCTGTTACTCTAAACCTGCTTAAGCTGAGCGGAAAGAATAATTGAATTAAATTGGCAGAAGAAAGATCTTTTGAGGAGCAGGGCTTGGCTAACGGCTATGTGTTCCCCAAGTTTATAGCACGTGCCGTGTCCCCAGAGGTGCCTATCCAGTGAGTGAATGAATGAATGAGTGAATGATCGTGATGATAAGGTCTCATAGGCCTGGATTTTGATCTTCAGTTCATCACTTAGTATCCCTGCAGCCTCAGGAAAATCTCTTACACATTCTGAATCTGTTTTCTACCTTTAAAATAAAACTTATAATACTGCCTTGCAGGATTGTGGAGAGGGCTAAGATAATACATGTAGGCACTCGGTGCATAGAGGTTAATATTAAGCAACTATTGTTTTCTATCAATATCACTTAAAACAGGAGTTGTCAAACTTTTGGAATATGGGTGCCCCTTTGTAATTAGAAAGTAGTTTACAGATGCCCCCATGTTAAGGTATGCATCCCTGTTGGAGATTATACATCCTGGCTGAAATCAGTATCACTTTAATTAATTAATGAGTTTAGAGAGGAAGGGAGAGGTGCAGAGGGAAAGGGAGAGAGAGAATCTTAAGCAGGTTCCACTCCCAGGGCAGAGCTCAATGTGGGGCTCTATCTCATAATCTTGAGGTCATGATCTGAGCTGAAATCAAGAGTTGGGCACTTAACCAACTGAGCTGCCCAGGAGCCTCAAATCAGTAACATTCTTAAATGAATATTTCTCTAAGTAATCACAACTCATCTACATACACACATGAAAGATGAGCCATTTATTCTCTCTGCATACAAGGCACAGTGCTCAGACACATTATCATGTGTTCTTGCAACAGCCTCACTGACTTCCAGGAGCCTGGGAGCCACCAGTGGAAAAGACTGAGCTCTAACGATGGGTGGGCCATCTTTAGAAGAGAGGATTAATTTATCTTAGCATTGGTAGTAAGTCGTGTTGGATGGAGGAGATGGTCTCGCCGCACCAAAATGGTCCTTCAGACTAAAATCTTTCCGAGTTGGGATTATTTTCCTCTCTGAGAGTGAGAGTTTTGTGCTCATCTAGCCATAGGAGCTTGCTAGATACCATCTCTTCTCCTAACAAGGGGACCGCTTTCCAAGCTCATCTGCTGAGGATAGAAGAGTAGTCTTTGTGGATGTTCTATTGTTCTGTGTGCTTTATAATCAAAACCATTGTGAACTTGTATCTGAGCAGAGCCCGAGATGAGGGCTTGTTTGCAGGTAGTTTATTTTGGGAAGTGATTCCAAGGTGTGTCTGGGGTGCTTGCTAGACAGAGTGAAAGTGGGAAGGCTGGAAAGCCCTTTGAATGGTGTATTATTAGCTGGTTACTGCTGAGAGCAACTGGAACCAATGCCATCAGGGACATTTTAAGAGGTGTGTAGAATGTACCTCAAAATTATCCCCTGAGGCATGTAAGAGGAGGGCATTTCTTCCACCGGCTCCCATCTTCTGATGGTCAAAGGTGACGCCATAGGATCTTAACTCTCTTTTCTGCCTAGGTTTGTACAACATATCAAGATGGCTGGATGGGGCTGATGAAGAAATGGGGGTGTGGTTGAGGTACAAGATTGACAGCTGGTGCCACAGCAAGGGCTGGGTCAGAAAAGTGAGCCAAGAAAACAGGAAGTGGGACACAGCAGGTCCCCAAGCAGTGAGACAAAGCACAAGGAAGGAGTGACTAATTCCTTCCATAGTAGTCCCTGGGGAAGGTTTTACAGGGAAGACACTAAATAATCAGGCTGAGGTCTTGAAGGATGAAGAGGAGCCCACCACGGTATTACAGGGATGAAGGGCATTCATGCAAGACACAGAGAGACAAAAGGGCATGTGTGGTGTGGGCCTGCCCTCGAAACCTTCACATGTCTACTTTCTCTCAGGGGTTCCTGACTCAGGCCACTATTTCACTTAGGCTTTTTATTCGTTTTGCTATGATCATAAAAAATAGTTATTCTGGATGGATGATTACTGTAAGGGAATACTAGAAATCAGGGATTACAGGGAAACCAGGGTGGCTTAGTTGGTGGCTCAGTTGGTGGCTCAGCGGTCATGACCTTGGCTCAGGTCATGATCTCAGGGTCCTGGGATCAGTCCCCACTTTGGGCTCCCCACTGAACCAGGAGTCTACTTCTCTCCTTCTCCCTCTTCCTCTCCCTCTGCTTGTGCTCTCTCTGTTTCTCTTTCAAATAAATAAATGAAATCTTAAACACACACACACACACACACCAGGGATTACCTGTAGGAGGGGTTTTTCACTGGTCAGAAATGAATTCAGCCCTCTGTGACTGAGGTCTATGTGTGTCCCCTGCATCCTGGGACTGCTTGTGACCAGGAATTGTGGGTGTTTTGTGCCCCTTTCTAAGGTGATGCTGAGCACCAGGGTTTTCCAGTCCTCTGGGATGCCTATCCTAGAATCCCTATAATACAAGTTAATTCTATTCACGGCTCACCCTCTACATTGGTTAAACGGAGCTTGTTGGTTGTCACGTTGAGGAATATCTGGGCCGCTTCAGCAGTTGTGTCATCTCTTACTTCCAGCAGTCCTCTGTGGTGTCTGTCTCCTGCCACCACCAGACGGGCAGTGTCCTTGGTCTTTCCACTCCTCTTCCCATACAGTAGCTCTCCGAATGGGATCTCATAACTACCACTTCTGTCTCAATGTGGGTTCCTCAAATCCATGGCCTTGTCAGACTCATTTCTCATGGCTAGATCCCAGCATCTCCTTGACTTCAGTCATCAGTGAGCAGATGTGTGTGTGTGGGATGTGTGAGTGTGAGTGTGTGTGTAGCAGGGTTTGGTTGAAAGGTGGGATGGTTTCTTGGGATGTTGGAAATCACACAGCTAGGTAACTGCTTATTCCATTAAAGCATAAAGCTCATGCATGTGTGGATCTTTTATTTATCGTGTGTCTATTCCAGTCCAGGCTTGTGTCCCATTTCCCAAAATGTCATTGCATCAACTCTATGAGAAACTCATCATGCCTGTTTTGTGGAGGAGGCAGCAGACTCATAGGGTTGAGTAATTTGCCCAACATCACATAATTCTTAAGTGGCTGAACTAGGCTCCCTTCTAAGCATTAAAAATGTAACTGTTAGGGGAAAAAAAAAAGCACAACTGTTGAAATAAATTAAATTGCTATCTGCTTAGGACATGTTACTAAGTACCTAGTACTTTGATACTTGGGGAACAGTGTGAGGGATCAACTTTGTAATAAACTTTTTTTTTTTTTTTAAAGATTTTATTTATTTATCAGAGAAGGAGAGCGAGCACAGGCAGACAGAATGGCAGGCAGAGGCAGAGGGAGAAGCAGGCTCCCTGACGAGCAAGGAGCCCGATGTGGGACTCGATCCCAGGACGCTGGGATCATGACCTGAGCCGAAGGCAGCTGCTTAACCAACTGAGCCACCCAGGTGTCCCTAAGTAATAAACTTTTAAATAATAAATAACTTTATATAAATGTTTAAACCAGTCTAAGAAGATTTTTTGTTTGCCACCAAGAAATCTGACTGGTTCAGCGTTAGACTGTGGCAGGTCTATGAACCAGTTTATGGCTTGGGGTTCAAAGTAACATCTGTGTATTGTTCCCCTGATTCACAATTTCTTTAACCCTTATATCCTGACAGAAGTGCTTTAATTTCTGCTGGGTTTTCAAAGACATTAAAGTATTTCTATTACCCTTAGAATATTAATAAAAAAAAATTTTTTTTTTTTTGCTTTCTGATTCATGATGATAAGTAAGAAAAAAAACTAAAGGAAAAAAATTACAGAATTATTATCCAAATGTAATTAATTTACATGTCCTTTCAGAAGAAATTATTTAAAATTATTTGCAGTGAATTTTCTTTAAAATTTTAAAAAATGTCATCTATGACCCTTTATTCTTTCCTCTAAGCAGGGCCTTTGCTAAAGGCTGTCTTTAAATGCTAAATGCCAGAGATGGGGGTTTGATAATGAAGAAATATAGGAAGTATATAATTCAGTTTGAAAGAATAGACATTCCCATTTAAAAATTACTAATTCAAAGCTCATGGTAAAGCCCACGGGCCAACCTCTCTTCTGTTACTGGGCTCTCTTGTCCTTTTTTTTTTTTTTTTTTTTTTAGGATTTTACTTATTTGAGAGAGAGAGACAGCATGAGCAGAGGGAGGGTCAGAGGGAGAGGGAGAAACAGACTCCCTGCTGAGAAGGGAGCCCCACATGTAGCTCAATCCCAGGACCCCGGGATCATGACCTGAGCTAAACTCAGATTCTTAACTGACTGAACCACCCAGGAGCCCCCCTGTAGGTATCTTTTAATCAGAAAAAAAATCAGAAAAAAAGTTTTAGTTCATCTGACTCCCACCATTCACCTGAAATGGTCTATTTAATTTGTAGGTCCTCCATCAGGTGGATCATGTCATTCTTGAACTTCAAGCAGGCTAACTAACATTCCATATTTGACATTGGCAAAGGCATCCTAAAGGCCTCCTTCCCACCCTGCCCTTGCTGCTGTAGCCTTGTCGACTTCTGCCAAAATCTCATGGGCGAGCCACCTGGGCTGCAGGCTGTAACCTTCCCAGTCCATAGCTTTGCTGGTCTGGGGTTGCTGACTTGCAGTGAAGGCAGGGCCATGAGGACATGCAACTCCATGGTTAGTTAATTCTACTGGTTTGACCAGGGCCAGCAGAAGAAGCTACTTGCCTGTCTTACCCAGAAAGTTCTTAAGCAGACAGTTTTGGATGAGTGTATAACTACAAAAGAGAAACATGTATTGGGTCTGTCTTACTGTGTCACTAGACTGGTTTGCCCCAACTTCTTCCTTCTGTGATCATGTTATCCCTGGACAGGAATAGACAGAAGGGCAGCCTTGTCTGACTGCTGTCCTGGGCTTCCATGGTGGTTCCCTGAGTAGCCCCATGCTGGTAGGTTCTCTTGAAAAGGGATGTTGTGCCATGGCACACGTCTGTGGTCAGAGCTAGGTGAGAACCCGTGCTTCTGATAAAAACAGGTAGATACAAGTTGGTGTTTAATCGATAAGTAGAATACCCGCTGCTTTTGTCATCCATTTACCCTCCAATACTAGAGCCCTGTTTCTCTCCAGCCATTTAAGCCTACCAATTCATCAACAGGCTACTTGAACTTGAACATCTATTAGGCCGTCTATTTGGCTTCCCGTCAGGCTTACCTCCTAAATTCTTTGTATGTGGAATTTTTGTGTTAGTCGTTTTTTGAGAAAATACCAATTGGTAAAACAAATGAACACATTTCCATCTCTTTCGCTTTCGGTTTATTTTTAAATGTCAAGATAAAAACATCAAACGCTTGTGGCTTCTTTGAAGGATGGTCTGTCCGCAGGTTGGTCACATTACGTCTTTTAATTATCATAATAACATTTTAAACAACTTGTCAACTTAGGAATTTCTTATGGTTGCAGGTCCTCTGTTTGTTGCTGTATTTTTTTTTAAAGTTTCCTCAACTCTTGTTAAGACAAACTTTTCAAAGACTAATAATCTTTATAACAAAGCGAAAAACTTAATCTGACATCCATACCTATTCTACATCTTTCTTACCCATGATGTTCTCCAGAGCACGAGGAAAAATATTATTCAGCCTTCCTCTAAGTGGAATTGTCGGCGAGTTAAAAATCCAGAAAGCATTCCTACTGCCCTTATAAACTGGAAATTAATAGCCCTCCTTTCTTTTTAAAAATTAGATTATCGTTCCATTTTGCATAAAACGTTACGTATGGTAGCTTGCTTTCCTGTTCCAAGGAAACATTTCTTTCTATTAAACATGGTTTGCATCTACAACTTAGCATATCATTAGAAAGCAAGCAGTTTGAAAACATAATATTTGTATTTCACACTTTTTTTTTTTTTTTTTTTTGGAAACACCCCTTCTGTAGCAGTTAAAGGCCCTGATTTGCACTTCACTTGATGAGGGACCAGTGCGCTGAGGGATTTAGCTTTTCAAGCTCAGATTCAACTCCACTGTGCTGGAATGGAATACAAAGTACAGCTCTGCATTCATTATCACTTAATTATACAACTAGTTGGGTTTTCAAAGGCATTTTCCTCCCCAAAGCGAAATCTGTGCCAGGTACTTTTGTTTCCCTGAAATGACATTTTATATTAAAAAAAAAAAATTAAGTCTTCTTCCTGTTACAAACTGAGGAATATTCTTAGGTCCCGTCTTTTCCTAAGGATCTACGGGAGAGCTCAGGCCGCTCTTTATTATTTTCTTTTTCAATAAGCTGTTCTTCAGTGGAAAACAGCGATGATAGCTTTTGTCTTTCAAGTGATTAGCCCAAGGGGCAAATAACCCAACTCAGTCTGTGCTTCCCTGATTTCATATTTAGGGCAAGTTTAAGAGTCACTAACACAAAAACTGAGAACAATGAATCTTTACACTCCTTAAACGAGGGTGTCTCCACCTCAGCACTATTGCTGTGTAAGGCTGGACTGCTCGGCTCATTGTTGTGTGGGGCTGTGTTGAGCATTGTGGAAGTTTAGTGGCCTCCCTGGCCTCTACCCGCAAGGCTCCTGGAGCATGCCCCCCCCACAAATTTGTGACAACCATCAAGGTCTCCAGACATTGCCAGATGTATCCTGGAGGAATAAACGGGTCCTTGTTTGAGAACCACTGGTCTAGAACTATGAGGTACTAAAATCATAATTATTTATGTGCTAAGGTTTTGAACTCATTCTCTGCAAGGGTATTTGAAAATAGTTTTCTAATCCCCGGTTCTTCATCTTCTGGCAGACTGTTTGGATTTAGAGGTGTTATGCTATTTCCATCGGAGAGCTTGGGTGGAATTAGGACAGCATCTCCCGGCTTCTGACCTCCCCCACCCCCAGCTCCCTACCCCTGTTACTACCTATTTTCCACACAGCAGCTAAAGCCATGCTTTAAATGACAGGAGGTGACAACTCTCCTCTTTGCAAAACACTCTCCCAGCTCACTCAGAGCCAAAGGAAAGTCCTTACAATGTCTAGGGGGTCCTTCGAGATCTGGCCTCCATTCTAACTCTGACTTTAGCTCCTGTGGGTCCTTTCTAGCTGTTCCATGGCTCTGCCCTGAGCCTTTTCACCTTGGGATTTTTGCTCTCTTCCTGAGAGAGGGAGCTCTGTCTTCTTCCTCAGAGAACTGCATCGCTACCTTTTGCTTCTGCTTATTTATTTATTTATTTATTTGACAGAGAGAAAACACAAGTAGGCAGAGAGGCAGGCAGAGAGAGAGAGAGGAGGAAGCAGGCTCCCTGCTGAGCAGAGAGCCCGATGCGGGACTCGATCCCAGGACCCTGAGATCATGACCTGAGCCGAAGGCAGTGGCTTGACCCACTGAGCCACCCAGGCGCCCTTGCTTCTGCTTTTGACTTGGATGAGGGATCTCTCTTTCTTGGCCCATCCCCCACTCCCTACCCTCCTCCTTCTCCCAGTTTATTTTTCTTCAAAACAGAGGCCACTGCATGATGTAGCACTTCCTTGTTCATTTTCTGTTTTTCTCCACTAAAGTATGAGCTAAGGTCCAACCTTGCCTCTTGCTCAGGGGCTGTGTCCCGGTGCCCTGTGCACTGACTTGTCCAGCAATGCATCTGGTGCTCAATAAATATTTGGTAAAGGATTAAATACTCTTTGTGTTAATAAAATGAGTTCAAATACTTTGGTTCTGTCTTCATTTTCTTTCCAAATTAGAGTCCTCCTGATCTTAATCCCAATCCCGAGATGGACTATGATCTGTGCTCCAAGAAAGAGCCCATTTCCTGATCCTGGTGAGATCTTGTTATTGTTGTTATTTATTTGAGGGGGAGATTGATCATAGAGCTTGCTTTGTTAATCAGGACTTTTTCCATTGCAAAGGACAGAAAACCCAACTTAAGCAAAGAGGGGAAGATATTTGCTCATGAAACTGAAAATTCAGGAGCCCGTCTGGTTTTAGGCATGGGTGGTTCAGTTGTGAAGTCACATCCTCAGGAAACTCTCTTTCTTGCTCTGCCCCCCTCCCTGCCGCTTCGTACTCTTGTCATTCAAGAGCAAGAAATGGCCAAAAGGAGCAGCAGGGTTCCCTTCTATCGGTTTAGCAAACCCCGTGGAGAGCAAGTTCCCTTATCCTTCCGGTGCATGCAGACATCCCGGCTCTCCCTGGTCTGGCTGGGGCCACTAGGTCTTCTCTTAACCTGTTATTGTGCTGGATCTGGGACACATGCCCCATGGGGTATATGAACAAAGAGCAGAGAATGAGCATTTCCCCAAAGGAATATCAGCAAACTCTCATGGAGGAAACAGGAATGTTTGCTGGGCGGACAGAAAAGCAAATGTCTCCTGCACTAAGACCAGATTCCCTTCCACTCCCAACTACAACCATCCTACAGATTCCCAGAGCCTCAAAGGAGGGCAGACCCACTGGGCTGTTTGCTATACATTACATAAAGGAAACTAAACTCTGTGAAAATGCAACAAGAGGGAGAAAAGGGAATATATATTAGTACTTGTCATGATAGTGATAAAAGGAAAATATGGCTAACCCACTTGGGAAGGGGTCAAGGTTCCTCAGAAGCAGGCTCTAGTATGAACACTCTCATTTCCCAGATTGCTGTCTAAGGCGACTGGGTCTGGGTACCTTTAGGACTTCTGTTTTGCAGAGTAGATGAAGGCACATTTGAAGCAAGAACTTGACTTTCCAAAACATATAAGTGAAACCAGGGCTGTTCCTTAAGAAGAAATGGTCTATATTTTAAAAAGGGTATTTATATATTTAAAGACAATGTAAATGCACCTGACTGTGAAAATGTTAAATATTTAAGGAACAACCGTTTGAAAAAGCGTGAAAGCATCACAGTACCAGGGAATGTCACATTACTGGTCAACTTGGAGGCCAAGGAACATGTGTTTCCCTGGCAATGCCTTCAGGTGTACTAACTTTTGAAGATAAAATAACTTGTCAGTGGCTCTTTTGAGTAATCAAATGCATTTATCTGTGCCTCTAGAGAGCAAGTAGAAGTAGAAGTAAGTAGAAGTAGAAGGAAGAAGGAAAAGGGGGGTGGGGCGTTGGAGGGAGCCAGCCTGGAACACCTTGCATCCCCAACTGAGGGTTAAAAGGTATTTTTATAGTGTGACAATCTTTGTTACATCTTTGTTACATATATACATATGTATACACACACACACACACACACGTACGTGATATATACACGTGTATCATAAAATTTCATTACATATATTTTATAATATATTTATATAAAATTGTATTATGTTACAACTTACATAAATTACAAATATAATTTTATTAAATATACATAACATCTGTTTTAGTTCTTGGTTCTCTTTTACTTCTTAGACCTTCCAAACATCCCTGGGCTCCAACTGAAGGTTATAATGAGACTAACATCTTGGGTAAATGAAATTCTATTTTCTTCTCAAAGATTTTTTTTTTTGTCCCTCTTATTTATTCTCGGGTGGCTTTAAAGATGACAGCTTTACCAGTGAGCCTCTTTTATTTTTTTTTTTAAGATTTATTTCTTTATTTATTTGTGAAAGAGAGTGCACACCAACAGGGGCAGGGTTAGAGGGAGAGGGAGAGAGAGAGGGAGAAGCAGACTCCCCACTCCCCATTGAGCAGGAAGCCTGGTATGAGGCTTGATCCCAGGACCCCAGGATCATTACCTGAGTGGAAGGCAGATGTTTAAGGGATGGAGCCACTCGGGTGCCCCACCAGAGCTTCTTGAGAGTCATGATGGGCAAGCCTGTTCCCTGGCCTCATGAAAGGGAACCTTGATGACTCTCCAAAGTGGTTGGGTAATGTCTTTCATTTTCTAGCTTGGGATCACCTAGCAACATGCAGGCTTCTGGGAGAGGGGAGGACTAGACCTGACCTGCAATGGACAGGATATAAAAGAGAATCTTGGTGGGCACAAGCAATTTGGAGGATGGAACATGAACCAGATTGCAGCCATTAAAGAAGGGACCATATGTGGGATTATTGATGTCACATAAATGTTTCCTTCTTTCAAATATCTATGATCTGGGCTCTTGGAAGCCTATAGCACAAAAGGAAGGAACCCAAAGCAGGAGAAGGATACTATAATTTTATCACATTAAATGACTGCTTCCCAGGGATTTAAAGAAAATTTTGTCTCCATGTCAGAACTCCCTAGGTTCAGAAAGTCTAAAGGTGTAAGATGAAATGAGATATGGAAATTGTTGTGGTGGGTTTAGGGAAGAAAAGAAAAAAGTCTCTCTCTAAGGATTTATTATATCCCACATCTGGGTATGACTTCTGACAGCTAGCTCAGCTGCACTGCTCCGTAGAGGAATTCAGAATAAAAATGCAACTTGGTCAGGGGTCAGTGTAGCCATGCATAAAATCCAGTACCTGATTAGTTCAGAAATCATGGTAAGTTGGTTCAGGCTTGGAAACCTGCTTTGTTCAACCCATTTTCTTTCTTTGGCAGTATCATCTATATTTTACACAAGGGATTTTTTAAGTTGTTTTTTAAATTGCACTTTCAAGCCTGACTATAGGTGTTCAAGCTTGGCTCAGGGAACGAGATTTATTTTTTCCCTTTGAAGATGGCAGATTTGGAAATATTCCAGGAAAACAGTTCTTCCTTGAAGCTCTCAGTTGGGTGGTGATTAACTTCAGAAGCAGTGAGTTACTTTATAGATTATTCCTGTATTCCCCTTCCCCCACACCATTCTTCAGCAACAAACATTATAGGATTGGAGCATAAAGTGGTTTAGGGTTGCTAACTACTAAATGGCACAGATGGGAAGGGGCACGAGGAATCCCTGGAAAAGCTCACTGTAGGCATACAGCTACTGCTCTGAGCCCTTTACAAGCATTACTTCATTCTAATTTTCAATGCATTGGGTTTAAATGCCACCTCAATCACCTATTGGCTGTGTGACTCTGAGCAAGTTACTTAATATTCTCATGCCTCAGTTTGCCTCCTCTAGAAAATAGGGAGAGTAACTGTAGCTACCTCAGAGGGTTCTTACAGGGGCTAACTAGAACCCTTACAATACTTAGCATGTACCTGGCACAGAAGCATTTATAAATGTTAGCTATTATTAAATTTCTTAAATGATTACTACCATTTTAGAGATGAGGGAACTAACACTTAGATCAAATAATTTTCAGAAGGACATACAGTTGGCAAGTGGCCACCCCAGGACCTGAATCCAGGCCTCTCTGCCTCCAGTACTTTGGTTATTGGCCCTTGATATTATGTTGCCCTAAAGGAACTTACAGTGCAGGAGGGAAAGTATATTTATAAGTAACTGTAATTTACAGAAAAAGAGGGAAGGTCCAAGGGGAGATTCTGTCCAGCTAGGGAGATGCTGTTTCAGAAAAGAGCAATATCTCTTCCTACCATTGTTCTGAACAATTCTAACACTGAATTGCATTTCCATTAATTGGAATGCAACTGAATTGCCTTTCCAGTTATTGGTTGTGGGTTTTCAAATCTGGCTTGGGACGTTTTTTTTTCCTATGTAAGGGTTAATTTTGGAAGGATACCATAAAAATGACATCCCAAGTGGCTTCAATATTGCTCCAACTCACAATCACTTCTCCATGCTTCCCCGATTCAACCCGACTAGAAAACCATCTCACCACTCACAGGATTTACTGAACTTGGCTGATCTTACCACCATGTTCCATTTCTTTCCCTCTAGCCTTTGTATTTTCATAACCATCAAGTAAGATTTTAATGTTATAATTCTTCATGACATCAGACATTGTCCCAGCGATTTTTAGGTGCTCACAGCATCTCCAGCTTTCTTTTTAACATGTCTGCCTTTTCCCCATCCTATTCATTTGCTGAGGTCACTGCTAGGCAATATCCTTCACTTCATCACTTCTTCAAAGGAGTTAGAGAGACTTTGGGATTTGTTTCTAACAGGTTCTCTACAATTTTGTTTATAGCGGTTTTTGGGTATCACAGAACAGGCAAGGAAATGATAATAATTTACTGCCACAAATTAGGCTGGGTTTTTGGTATGGTTTGATCAGGGCTGAGCTGAACTACAGTAACCCAGAAGGAGCAACACACTAAAGATGGACCACAACATTCCTTAACATGCATGATGTTCTATTCTTATTCTTTCCAGTATATCATGGATGGGATCTTCCCAAATTGGAGCACATCAGAGATAGCTTAATAAAAGTATAGTATGACAGCCCCCCACCCCACCAGGAATTCTGATGTGGAGGTCTGGGGGATTATCTAAGATATGTCACAAAGGGATATGCTAGAGAGTTGTTGAAGGAGGGTGGTAGGGACGAGAGCTGCTGTGCTACACTGTGGATGTCCAGAGAAGGCCTGTCTGAAGATGTACAGTTGATTCATGCTGAGACCTGAATGAGCCGAAGGTATCTATGAGGATGTGGTAAAGAACATTCCAGGCAGCAAGAGTATGACTGCGGTGTGTGTGAAGGAGAAAGGGAAACAGTGTGACTGAAGAATAGGTAGAGTGTCCAGATAACATAGTCCTTTAAGGACCATTTTAAGGAGTTTGTGTCTAATTAGAATGACTCTGTGCCATGAATTGATTTGCATTTTAAAAAGACCACTCTGTGTGCTCTGTGATGCATGGTATGGGTAAAAGCAGGCTGAAGGCGACTTGGGAGTCTCACTTAGAGCTGGTTGGAATGGAAGAAAGAGTGGGAGCTTGCCCAGTGAAGGGGGAATGTAGTGGAGTATTCCAGGAAGAAGAATGGCAGGTGCGGGGCCCTGAGGTGGAAAGATTGTTCTAGAAACCGAGGGATGGTAGAGCAGTGCTTTCAGAGGAAAATGGAGAACAGATAACATGAACTCCAGGATACCAGGATAAAAATGCTAAGTATAAAATATCAGCGAGGGTGGGCTGAAGGATCTGACATCTTTTGTATGACTAGGTTTTGTAGGCAGAGGCATTTTTCATTTGTTCATAATGCAGCCTGCTCTGATTTTCCCAAGAAAATCCAGAGATTTGGGGTTTTGTTTTCTTATTTTTAAATTTTAGCAAGCTAGTTTTTATTTTTATCTTTCATTAAGTTTTTTTTTTTTAAATTCTAATCCATCCTAGTTAACATACAGTGTAATATTAGTTCCAGGTGTACAATACAGTGATTCAACACTTCCATACAACAGCCAGTGCTCATCAGTGAGTGCCCTCTTTAATCCCCACCTCTTATTTCATCCATCCTCCAACCCACCTCCCTCTGGTAAACATCACTTTGTTTTTTTATACTTAAGAGTCTGTTTCTTGGTTTGCCTCTCTCTTTTTTTCTTTTGGCCATTTGTTTTGTTTCTTAAGGTCCACAGATGAGTGAAATCATATGGTATTTGTCTTTCTCTGATTTATTTCACTTACCATTATACTCTCTAGCGCCACCTATTTATTGCAAACAGCAGGATTCCATTTTTTTTAATGGCCAAATGATACTCCACTGTTTATACCATATACCACATCTTCTTTATCCATTCCATACAGAAACACTAATTCAGAGGGATACACTCCCCCCCGCCATGTTTATTACAGCATTACTTACAGTAGCCAAATAATGGAAGCAGCCCAAGTGTCCATCGATAGAGGAATGGCAAATTAGTTTTTAAAAAACAAACATTTTTAAACTCTGTGAGCTAAAGAAAAAGGTGCCTGTGGGATGGATTCCCACTATGTGGTCTTTGAGCAGCATGCCAACCTAGAGATGCCTCTGTGAAATTGGGGACAGTCTCCTGTTCTCTATACTTACCTGCCATCTGAAGGAAAGCTGTTATATTATAGTGATGACTGTGATGAACATGGTTCTGCCAGAGTTGTGCCCTGTATAGTTGCCCAAGTTAGCAACCCTACCTTTGAAAAGAATACAGAGTGGGAAGAAGTGACAGGGGAACATGAAACAGAGAAGGACAATGGTATGTTGGAGTCAAGTTGCACTGGTTCATCAGAGCCGATTGTGCACCCATTTTGCAAACTCTGCACTCACTAATGTCACCTCAGAAGCTGAAGTCCATCATGGTGGGAGTATTTACACCAGGGATATTGGCAGATGCTACACATCAGGGCTTTATCCTCTCAGAGAGCTGGTTGTTAAACATTTACCAGGGCACCACTGGACTAGATCATCTCATGAAGAGCTTCAAGGACTTTAAGTATTTGGATTTTAGACTGTAGACAAGGGAGAGACAAGAAACTAACCTCTACATTCTTGGCCTCTTCTTTCAAAGAGCCCTCCACTTCTGACCTAAGTAAAACCTTGTTTTCCTTTGAAGAGATGTCTGCTTTTGCACCCTGCTGCTATGGATGTCTTCACCCTTTGCTCATCTGTGTCCAGGCACAAAGGAAAGAAGGGAACAATATACTTTGATCCCCCTCAGTCTCTTTCAACCACTACTTCTCTGATCTCCAATAACCTCCTGTCCTTTGGGACTCAGTATGTTTCTTTTCTTTTTCTTTTCTTTTATTTTTTCAGGTTCTAGGATTCATTGTTTATGCACCTGACCATTAAGTAGAGTTACTGCTGACTTCCCCAAATGAGGGCTTCGGTACCTTTCTCTAAGACTTCCCATCCACACCAAGGGTCATCGGCTCCCTGGAAGACTCACTGCTCATGTGGATAATCTATCAAGCACCTTAATCTCATGATCTGGTCACGTCACCAATGTCAGGGACATTTCACTTCTGCTCTACCTGAGACAGACCCAGAGTTGCACCCTGGAGAGCAGAGCCAATTTTGGAACTGATGCATCTTTGAAATGTGATTATGAGGACACCTTTACTGCAGGGTTGAGGTAAGGATTAAATGACATGACCTATGGAAAATGTCTAGTAATGCCAGGCAAATAAAAGGCGTCCAACATGGGGCACCTGGGTGGCTCAGTGGGTTAAGCCACTGCCTTTGGCTCAGGTCATGATCTCAGGGTCCTGGGATCGAGTCCTGCATCGGGCTCTCTGCTCAGCAGGGAGCCTGCTTCCCTCTCTCTCTCTCTGCCTGCCTCTCTGCCTACTTGTGATCTATCTCTATCAAATAAATAAATAAAATCTTAAAAAAAAAGGTGTCCAACAAATATTTCCTTTCCTTATCTTTTGTTTTCTTTGAAAGATAGAAGTATAATCTTGAAGCTCTGATATTTCTTCCCCCTTTATTTTGTAGTATAATTTGAATTTGACATAAATGGCTCATGTGTATGTAGTAAACTTTCTGGTAGGTGACATCTCTAGGAATCTGTTTTCTTCAGCACTCAGGAGCTTCTGGCATCTGATATCATTGGCAGCAATTGTGCTAACATGCACAACACAATACCCACCCTTTTAATTACAGAACATTCTTGCAGTAAAGTGACACTGATTCTCATCTGATTAATATTTATAGTTTTCACTTTTGGCTGAATGCCAGCTATCTTCATCATGTGAATTTTGTTGGCTTCCCAGCCCCTCTTTGCTGCCTCTCTTCCATTAGCTTATTTGCAAGAGCATAGATCTTTGTTTTACCCAGTCCATAATTTGTGGTTCCCTTAAGTCATAGGCTTTCTACCCATGAGGGGCTTTTAATCAGCAATTGTATCTAAATATTAGTGAGCAATATTATATGTGAATATTACGTGCCTTTTAAGAACAAGAATTCTCACATTTGAGGGAGTGTGGGCAAGAGTCACTGTTCACCATCACTTTGATTACTGTGTGCAAATTGGTTCTCCTGGTTATTAATTAAGGGAGTACTGGACCTCTCTCATCTGTGCCCTCCTTTTTGCTGTTTTTCTTAATCTTCCATTTGCTTCTCTTAGAATCCAAAAATCTATATTCCGAGATCCAAGCCATATTTTAACTAGTCACTGCAAAGGAATTTGTATTTTTTTCACAAACTTTTGCAAGCGTGGGAAGGTGCTGACCATAACAACAGCTGTGATGTACTTTGTTATAGATATTATCATTTTAAAATATCCAAATCCAGATGTACCAGAGGTGAAATTATTTTCCCTGAAGTAAAAAGACCATACATATTAAGGATTCCATCTTCAAAATCTCTTTCAGTATGATTGTCACTGGTCTAATTTAAATCCTCATTATTTTGTGCTTGGACAATTTCAATAGCATCCTAACTGTTCTTGGCTTCTTTCCATCCAAACTTGCATCGTCATATCCAATAATTTTCAGTGATGACCCACAGACCATGGCACTGGTTTTCAAAGAGTGTTCCAAGGGGCATGGTGGGTTCCGCAGCAGTGTCTAGAAAGATTGTGGCCAGAGGGCAGGGTGTCAGGTCCTACCTCTGTTTCAAGTAGGGCAGCTCTGTTTTGATCAATTTTATTATATTTGGGTTCCTTGCAGGACTCTATTTAAAGCAAGCATTTTGCTGTTGAGATTTTTTGGTCCTGAAGAAAAGTCTGGCTTCTTGCATGATATGCAAATCCCTCTTCCACATGCCTCCACACTGGCATTCCACCTACCCCTTTCTTCTCCTTATATTGGCTTACAGTGAATTGCTCACTCATCATCCCTTTAATAGCATTTCCTGGAGCCTTTGTTCATACTATGACATCTTTGCCTGGGTTTTCTTCCCTTTGTCTACTTGAAAATTACATCATTTATTCATTTAACAACAAATTATTGAGCATCTTCTATGTCCGTGACTTTTTAGGTGTTGGGGATTCCTGCTCATTCTTCATGGCCCACTTTATGACCTCTTTGAGATGCTATCCGGGCAGATTTATCTGATGCATCCTCTTTACTTCCATGATACTTTGTCATACTGGTATTTTCTAATTAACTACATTATGCTCTAGTTTTTTTTTTGTTTTTCTTTTTGTGAGAGAGATATCCCTACTTATTTATGGATATATTTTTTTCCCTCTTATCATAGTACTTGATTAGTTGCTCAAGAAAGGTTTATTGGGTAAATGAGTAAAGAAAAGACTTTTTTGTTTTGTTTTGTTTTTTTAAATCTATTTACCCCTGCTAAACAGTGAGTGCCATAAGGGTGGGATCTTTGTCTAGCTTGCCTGACATGTGGCAGGTGTTCAATGATTATTTGTTGAATTGATGAAGAGTTCTCATCTCTGCTGTGAAGCTAGCAGCTGTCGGAGTAGGAATAGAGTGGATAAAAGGCATTTCGAGGTGTTCTTGGTTTGGAAAGTGCTCCCTCGGGAGGTTTGTGGTGTTGAGAGTGCCCTGGGCATCGGCAGGCCACTGTCTTTAACAGTCTTGGGCTGGTTACTTATTTTTCTGTTTCAGTTACTTTGCTGTTAGAATGGATGGTTGGTCTCAAACTCATCCTCTTTTAAATAGGAATAATGCTATGATTCTCTGTATTTGGAAGCACAGCTGACCCTTGAAAAACACAGTTTTGAACTCCATGGGTCCACTTACATGCAGATTTTTACAGATTTATAAATATATTTTCTTTATGATTTTCCTAGTAACTTTTTATTATCTAGCTTATCTAAGAATACAGTTTATATACATGTAACATACAAACTATGTGCTGTTTTTGTTACAGGTAAGACTTCTTGTCAGCAGCAGGTTATTACTAGTTAATCTAGGGGGAGTCAAATGTTCTACGTGGATTTTTGACTATGTGGGATATCAGTTCTCCTAACCCCCACATTTTTCCAGGGTCAACTATACCTTGTGAATCAAAAAGACTGCCTTCTCAGAACTCTCAACTTTAATCCACAAAAATCACAATTAACAGCAGTTTCGGATGGGTAGAATTTTCTTTATCTTTTAAGCAAGTTAATACATTACATACTTTTTCCCCCCCTTCGTCTATTATGTCAAAACACATGGGTATTTGTATAGTTGACTTTCTTCTCTTACATATAAATGATAGGAACAGCAAATAAATGGTGGCAACAGCCAATTTTAATACTATAATTTTAATTGTGAAAATAGTTTTATGTTCATATATAGAAATCATAAAGGATGAGAGAAATCATTTTTGATGATTCTGAGATATTAGTGAGAGAAATACATAGGATCGATATTATCACCTTGTATTTAGTGTAACTTTACATAAGGATTTGGTTAAAGGAAAGAAGAATGGCTGGAGTCAAAGGAGAAAATTTGAGAGGGTTAATGCACAATTTAATAATTTCTTCAAAACAAAGGGTTGCCTGGAAGAGAGGACAATTTCTCTGTTCCTTCAGAAAGCAGAACTGTAGGAAAAGTTAGTCAAAAACTAAGTTAGTCAAAGAAAGACTGTTGATTCTCAAAAGTTGTCAGCCCCTGGAATGAGATCTAATAAGGCAGGTTTGGGACTTTCTTGATTCAGAGATCTTTAGAAACAAGTTGGGATTTTACCCGGCTGAAAATGTTTTAGATACGGGTCTGGAAGATCCAACCTGGGATTTGGTCAATCTCAACTCTTTGCTGCTTCAGGTTATTCTGCAAGGGAATAACAATGCTTAGCCAGCCCAGAAAGAAAACATGATATATTACCAGCTGTGATTAGAGCTTAATAACGCCTTGCTACTGTGGAGTCCATGGAAAACTTTGGTAGGAACGGGAGTTTAAGGGGCATGGAATCCTTTGGCAGATAGGAAGGACCTTTGTTGGTGGACTTCGGAGCAACGTAATCCTAAAGCAGACTCTTGTTTCCCTCCACGGCCTCGCTCTGCCCCCTGTTGGCTGCATCGCTCATTGTACTCCCGTGTTCAAAATTATTTCCAGTGAGAACAGGAGTAGGTAGAAAGGGGATATCAGGATTTCATTCCCAGAACTACTTTTTCCATGGAAAATGAACCCGTTTGGGTAAATCTTGGGCCCATCCTCCCCCAAAGAGCAAGTGTCACACATATTCTGATGTCAAAGGCTACGCCAGTCTGGGCGTTGGGCGGCAGACCAAAATATCAGATGAGAGGTGTGGAAGTTATCGGCAACTTAGGTGACAGGAGCCAAGAAGGGTCTACCCGCCATGCGCACCCCATTGTGGTTGCCCAGCGACTGCGGGGCGCTCAGAACTGGGGCGTTGCTCAGAATGGTTCCAGGGACCCGGTTGGGCAGGTCAGTTTCTCTGCAGGAGGCTGCAGACGCCCGTCCTGGGACATGGCCCCAGAAGCTCCAGGTAGACGCGAGGGTCACAGTTCGCGCCCTCTGGGTGGGTTCAAAGGGCGGGATCTTTTGCTGTTTGCTCCTCCTCGGGACACCAGCCACCTCTGCCAGTGAAGGCGGCTCGGCTGTCTTTGCCAAGCCGGAGGGGCAGCGGCGAACTGCTGAGCCAGCCACTGTGGTCTCGGGCCGCCTCCGCCAGGCCGACAGTCCCAGGCCGGGGGCGGCCGAGGAGCGCCCCGCCCCCGCCGCCGCGGCCCGGACCGAGACGCACACGCTCCTTAATCCCCCGCCCCACGTTGCCCCGGCGACGGCCCAGACGAGCAGGTGATGCATTGACAGCGAGCAGATGGTCCCCCGCGGAGGCGAGCGCGGCCCACAATGCGCCCCGCGCGGCGATCCCACTGCCGCCCTCCCCCGCCCGGCCGGCCCTCTGCGGCCCGCATGCTAATACGGGTGGTGGTGGCGGGCGGAGGGGGGCGGGGGGTGCGCCGCGGGGGCGGGGCCACAGGGGCTGCGGAGGGCACCCCCGCCTTGCTCTCTGCGGTGCGGCGCGCACCTCGGACTTGTGAACGCGGTTCCTAAATCCCTGCCCCAGAAGAGTTCCTCTCTTTCAACTCACCGAGACACACTCTCCCCCGCCCAGCCTGCTCCGGCTCTCTCCTAATTCTCCCCAAGTGGTTAATTTCCATTGAGATAAACGCTTAACCCCCTCCTTTCGTGGCCTCACCCCTAGTCTGCAGCCCCTACCCGCATCTGCTCCCTGCTGGCATTTAATATTCAATCTTGGAAGACCAGAGGAATGGATTTACCATCACACATTCCCCCCTCGCCCTTGCCCAGTCCCTGCTTCTTAGAGTTGGCGCTGACACTTGCTAAATGTGTACAGACGTATTATTTATCTCACCGCTCTACCCCCCTCCCCGCAACCCCATGCTTCAGGATCTCTTAGGCAGCTTCTCTTGGCCTTTCTTCCTGGAATTTCAAAAATAAATCACTCTTCCCCCGTGACTACCGTGCTGCTCCCTCTAGGGAAACCCTCCCATTCACATACCCTCCTCCTCCCATTCATTTGACACCCCCCACCCCTTCTTTACCCTATTCACCGCTGTGTGGCAAATTGAGGCGATCTTATAGTAAGGGCATGAAAACTGCTAGGCACTATTCACAATTTTAATACTAACTTCATAGCTGTCACATAAATTCATTCCCGAGCCTACCCTATAATGGCCAAGAAGGAACTTTAAGGGAAGAAGGAAAAAAAAAAAAACCCACAAAAAACAACACTGAAGACACTGCTATGGTGTCTTTCTTTGATTTGCAGGTGTTTTTTTGAAACTATTACTACAGTAACCATAGATAGCTTTTTCTAGCTGTCACATAGGGTGCTTTAAAAAAAATCCTCCTTTTTATTTTACAGTAGATAAAAAAAATGCCAATAGGCTTTTAAGAAAAGGAATAGAGAGAGAGAAAGAGAAAAAGACTAGTGAATAAAGTTGGGATAATACTAGGTCACAGAGCTGTCGAAACTAATGTCATAGTGCGGCTGCTGGGCAGGAGTACAGAAAACTTCTTGTTTCTTGATTTTTATGGAGATTTGGTCTAAGGCACGGAGCGCTCTCTGAACAGGTTTAGAACAAGTGGCAAAGAAAGAACTCTTCACAATAAACTCCCTTCTGATGGGCTTTATGCCCGCAAACACCTGTGATTTACAAAGAGGCATTGCAGGGGACAAAGGGAAGCGAGAGGGTCAGGCTTTGTGGGGAAATGATGCCTCATGTACCCATGGCCCTAAGGGATGGCTGTTTTATTTTAAAACTTGTCTTGGATGCTTGCTACACAACCTCACAATGAGAAAAGAAGCATTAGACTCTTCTAGTGGTGCCTAATGACTTCTTTAAATGCTTGTAACTCATTTTGAACTTTCATTTTGATAAGTTCTCAAACTGGAGAGTATTGCAGTTGCCAGAATTCAAGGAAGATAGACTTACGTGAAGACAGGAAAGCTAGAAATCATTTCATCAGACTTAGAAATAAGTGTTCAGAATGTTCACTTGAGAGGTGGACAAGATTTGTGTTTATTAATAATTTTATGAACTTTCTTCCTCTGATGAGTTTGATAATTTTATGTCCATTTCCTTTCAATTTCTTGCTTCCTCCCCCTTCTCCTATTTTTTGAAGTTTTATTTTCATGACTTCTTATGGATTTGGCTCTCTCTCTGTTTTCTATAGTTTCTTTCTCTCTAATTTAGGGGTTCAGGCAAAACGTGAAAGCACAAGGCAAGGACATAGGAATTACATACAAGTCAGGGGAAATTTCTTTTGGACAGGGTGACCAAGGAGAGTCTCTTCAGAGATTGCTTGTCTAAAACAAGGGAAGGAACAGAGGGAGGCTCAAGCAAGTGGAGGTCTGTGAAGAGCCCCTAAAACAGGAAAGAGCTTCAGGGGTCCCGAGGCACTGAGAGAAATTTGGTGTGCCTGCACACTGGGAGTGGGAGCTGGATACTGTGAGATCAGGTGGAGACATTAGTCAGGACCAGATCATGGGAAGTTGTGTCAGGCATGAGAAAAGATTGGATTTTATTCTAAGGGAAATAGGGAGCTACTGAAGAATTTTAAGAGACTCTTAAGAGAATTTAAGAATTTTAAGAGAGAATTTAAAATCCTTAAAGACAATTTTAAGAATTTTAAGAAGATCATTACTGCTGCTGTGAGGAGTGTGGATAGAATGATGGAAGAGTCGGAAGTGTAATAGCTAGTTAGGGAGATGATAGAGGCTTTTGTAATAATCCAGATAGGAAATGATGGTGTCCTGGATTAAGGAGATGTTACTGAAAATTCAGAGAATGGATGGATTTGGGACTTAGCTTAGAGAAAGAACGATAATAAGACGTGATGAATGAGAGTGTGTGGGTGAGGTGATGGGGGAAAGAGAAACCAAGGAGAACACATAGGTCTGAACAACTTGACAGATGGTGGTTACATTATGGAGATGGGGAGTGACACATTATGGACGTTAAGGACTGAAAAAGAGTATGAATCAAGAATTCTGTTTCAGGGGCGCCTGGGTGGCTCAGTGAGTTAAAGCCCCTGCCTTTGGATCAGGTCATGATCCCAGGGTCCTGGGATGGAGCCCCGCATCGTGCTCTCTGTGCGGCGGGGAGCCTGCTTCCTCCTCTCTCTCTGCCTGCCTCTCTGCCCCCTTGTGATCTCTCTCTGTCAAATAAATAAATAAATAATCTTAAAAAAAAAAAAAAAAGAATTCTGTTTCAACATGTTAATTCTGAGGAGGCCACATAGAGATGGTAGGCTTAGGAGCCGACACCTGATTGGCCCTATGTTGTCATCATTCCCTAGGCTTCTCAGGATCAGTTTTATGGCTTGGTGTGAAGGCATGAGCGGGCTAATAAGATTCCTGGCCTCCCGAATCCCAACTGGATATCCCGAGACAGCTGGTGGTTAGCATCAGCAGAGTTGCCCAGAAGTTATGAGCTGGAGGAAGAACCATTAACGATCGTGGTCGAATGACTGACATGAATAAGCAGAAGCTCTGAAACCTGGTCCAGGAGGAGGACGTAATTTGTTAGAGAGAGAGAAGGTGGCGGGGGGGGAGGAAAGTTCATATTAAGAAGCTGTAATAGGTAGGGTCCCTGGGTGGCTCAGTCTGTTAAGCTTCTGCCTTCGGCTCAGGACATGATCCCAGGGTTCTGAGCTTGAGCCCCGCATAGGGCTCCCTGCTCAGCAGTGAGTCTGTTCCTCTCCCTCTCCCTCTCCCTCTCTGCCTGCTTGGTCTCTCTTTCTCTCTCTCAAGTAAATAAAATCTTAAATAAAATCTTAAAAAAAAAAAAAAGCTGTAATATGTGACTAGAGAAATATTAGAGGGAAGATCTGTGCAGCCATGCACTTGACGTCTTTCCAGTTGCTTTTGACCCAGGCTGAATCTCTTCTCTTAGGCTGTGAAACAACAATGACTTGCAAATTGCTATAAAGGTGATTTAAGAAAAAAGGACAAACCACAAGCACATAAAATTGGGAATGGAAAGAGGTCTCTAATATGTTAGGGGTTATGTTTGGGAAGTCAGTAATTCCTTTCCCCCCTTCAGGGTCCTGCTTCATAGAGCAAACATCTGTTTTGCATCAACTTCTCAGCTCTGTTAATGTAGGCCAGAGGACTCTCAAGAGCTCCCTGGTAAAAATGAATTGGGGATTGAGGCTTAACTTTTAAGCTAGCATGGGTTTCCTACTCTCTCCATTCTGAGTTGACTGAAGATAACTCACAAGTCACAGTGGAGAAGCTGAGTAGATGAAATAGTGACTGGAAGGCATACTGGCCGTAGTGTGAATTCTGCTTGCCATGTAGAAATCAGGAGCTTGCCAGAACCCAGGTCTGTTGTGTCTGGACACAAGAAAGCAAAAGAGGAACCAAGAGGGAAGCCTGAGTGTCTCAACTGGTTAGGCGTCTGCCTTTGGCCTGGGTCATGATCCCAGTGTCCTGGGATCAAGTCCCACATTGAGGTCCTTGCTCAGCAGGGAACTGAGCTCCCTCTGCGTGATGCTTCCCCTGTTTGTGCTTTCTCTCTGTGACAAATAAACAAATAAAATCTAAGGAAGAAGCAGCAGCAGCAGCAGCAGCAGCAAGATAAAGACACACAGCGAGAGAGATACCCTTATTACTTTTTAAATTGTATAACTACTGGTAAATTTGGCCCAATAATTTCTTTTTTTTTTAAGATTTTATTTATTTATTTGACACAGAGAGAGAGATCACAAGCAGGCAGAGAGAGGCAGGCAGAGAGAGAGGAGGAAGCAGCCTCCCTGCTGAGCAGAGTCCGATGGGGGCTTGATCCCAGGACCTGAGATCATGACCTGAGCCGAAGGCAGAGGCTTCAACCTGCTGAGCCACCCAGGTGCCCCTTGGCCCAATTATTTCTTGTGAAGGAGGAGTGTTTGTTTCTAAATTTTCTCTAGAGAAGTGGAATAGAAGCTACTATACCTATAATTCCAAGGAAATAGAATGAATAAACCAGTTTTCTCTTGCTATAGTAAACAAAGATTTAAAATATAAGAAAACACTGTGTAGAATTTTCTGTTGATCTATCCAACAGCCTCAAAAATTATTATATTGTATTAATAGGCAAAAATAATTAAAATCAACTCAAGGAGAAATGGAAGACCCAACTAGAATAGCCGTCATGACAAAAATAAAAATGGTTTCAAATAATTGACTCTAAAAAAAGTCTCTGAGCCCAGACAGTTTTACAAATGAGTTCTTACAGTGTTTTAAAGAATTAGAAGTTCCACATTATAGATTATGTTGAATTAACTAATTGGATGCCAAATAAGAGTATAAAATTTAATTGTTAAACACATTAATAAAAAGTTGAGGGGCGCCTGGGTGGCTCAGTGGGTTAAGCCTCTGCCATCGGCTTAGGTCATGATCTCGGCGCTCTGAGATCGAGCCCCGCATCAGACTCTCTGTTTGGCGGGGAGCCTGCTTCCCCCTCTCACTCTCTGCCTGACTCTCTGCCTACTTGTGATTTCTGTCAAATAAATAAAATATTAAAAAAAAGACAAGTTGAAATAGATAATAAGGGTTTTCTATTTCTAAGGAAACTGTAGATGAATTATCCCATATTATTATCTAGACTAACCAAATATGCTGGATAAAATATTTTAAAAACCAAGTATCAGTGAGTTAAGAACAGTGGAATAAACTCCAAAAATATATAAGAAAGACAATAATTTAAAAGACAGGATAAAAATTAATCAATCAGAAAATAAACATATAAACAGGATCATTAAAAATAAAAGTTGTCTTTTTGAGGAGGATAATAAAATTGATAAGCCTCTGGCAAGATTTGTCAAGAAAAAAGAGAAATGCAATATAAATAACAGTAAGAATTTTAAAAGGAGCATATACTGAATAGATTAAAAACACAAGTGGATATTACATACACTGTAATGTCAGATTCGGAAACTTAAAAAATAAAAATTTCTTAGAAAAACACAATTTACCAAAATGGACTCAAAAGAAATAGAAAACATAAATAGCCTTAAAATCATTAAATAGATTAAATGAGTAGTTAAAAATTTTCCCCACACTAAAAACATCAGAAGATGGTTTTACCAATATAATCATCCAAATATTTAAGGGGCAGGTGTTTCAATCCTATGCAAACTCTATCAACAATCAAAAAAAGAGAATATTCTCCAAGTCATTGTATAAGGCTTACGTAACTTGATAACAAAACAAGGCAAGAATATTATAAGGGAGAAAAAAGTCAATTTCCACATGATCATTAAAGAAATAAAAGTAAATAAAACAAAATATCATCAGACAAAATCCAGCCATATGCTAAAAAAAAATACATTATGACCAAGTTGTTTTTATTCCACGAAGGTCCAGTTGGTTTAATATTAGAAATTTGATTAATGTGACATCACTTTAACAAGTTAAAAGGAAAAAAATGATCATCTTACCAGATGTAGAAAAGACATTCAATAAAATTGATCATTTCTTTCTAATGAAAAAGCAAACAACTCACCCCTACCCCAAAGGCTTTGCAAACTGGAAATAGAAGGGAATTTATTTAAGCTGATAAAGCAATCTACAAAGAATAAATAAATAAATAAATACACCAAACATTGTATTTGTTGGGAGAAATGTATAGATTCCTGTTTACATCAGGACCAATCAGGCATACATAGCTTTTGCAAAGGCTGAAGCTTATGTTGTTTTGGAAGCTCCGTCTCCTGAGGGTTAACAACTTGTCATGTGTCAAGATTACCTCCTCTATTTTTTGCAACTCCAAGCACCTTTTTTTTTCCAGCACCTTTGCAATGCAATTTCCTGTCTTAACTTCCTTTTGATTGAAATACTTCATAGTTCAATCCTCAATACCATAATTTAAAATATGTACCTATGTAAAAATATGTACATATATAAAATATGTATTTTTTATAATTATAAACTGCATATGATAATAAACACAAAAAATTTGAGACTTAGAGATTTAGGTTATTTCATTCTGAGACCTTCTTTTAGTCTTTGGTAGTTTTGGGTCTATGGCAAAACTGGAAAGTTGGTACAGAGATATCCAATATACCTGACCACACAAAAGCCTGGCCTCTCCCATGGTCAATGTCCTCCACCTAAGTTGTACCATTGTTTTAATTGATAATCCTACAATGACACATAATTGTCACACAAAGTCCATAGTTCCCATTTAGGGTTCATTCTTGGTGGTGTTCTATGGGTTTGGACAAATGTATAAAGACATGAGTCTATCATTATGGTATGACATAGAACACTGTCACTGTCCCCCAAATCCTCTATTCTCTGCCTATTCATCCCATCTCCACCAGTCCCTGGCAACCACTATCTTTTTACTGTCTCCACAGTTTCACCAATTCCAGAATGTCATGGGTAGTGCATTTAGTTGAAATCTCAGTATGTAGCCTTTTCAAATTGGCTTCTTTCCCTTAATAGCACACATTTAAGCTTCCTCCATGTCTTTTCATGACTTGATAGTTTCTTTTTATTGATGAATAATATTCCATTTTCTGGATATATCCTAGTATGTTAAACCATTTACCTACTGAAGGACATCTTGTTTCCTTCCAAGTTCTGGCCATTATCAACAAAGCTGCTATAAACATCCATTCATGTGCAGGTTTTGTATGGACATGTTTTTAATCTCTTCAAGTAAATACCAAGAAGCATGATTGCTGGATTATATGGTAATATGTTTAATTTTGTTATTTTAAAATCTTTTATACCAATTTATTGAAAGTGTTTCTCAATTTCACTAGGCTTTCCCTCTCTAACTACAATACTCTGTAAATCCTAATGATTTTTAGAGCTCACAGGGGCTGGTGCAAGCAACCTTTATTTGCTTTAGTAAATAAATAATAAATGTGTCTGTGGGAAAAAAACAGATGTCCAATATTACAACAGCTGTTCAACACTATATTAGAGATGTAAACTAGTGAAATAAGATAAGAAATTTAAAGTATAAAAAATTGAAAGGAAGAAACAAAACTCACTATTAGCAGGTGATGCAATTGTTCACATGAAAAACCCCAAATAATCTACAGGCATATAACTCAGAATTAAAATGATAGTTGAGCTAGCTTGCTGTTTTAAAACTGTATAAAACTGGGGGAATCTGCGTGGGTCACTTGGTTAAGTGCCTGCCTTGGGCTCAGGTCATGATCTCAGCACCCTGGATTTGAGACCCACAATGGGCTCCCTGCTCAGCAGGGAGTCTGCTTCTCACTCTGCCCCTCCTCCCATGCTTTCTATCTGTTAAATAAATAAATAAAATCTTAAAAAAAAAAACCCCAGTGTATAACATTGAATCGCATTTTTAAAAAATACATTTATTTATTTATTTATTTTAATAAGCATATAATGTATTTTTTATCCCCAGGGGTGCAGGTCTGTGAATTGCCAGGTTTACACACTTCACAGCACTCACCATAGCACATACCCTCCCCAATGTCCATAAATGCACCCCCCTCTCCCAACCCTGATTGTGATTAAGAGTAACTTATGGTTTGTCTCCCTCCCAATCCCATCTTGTTTCATTTATTTTTCTCCTACCCTTTTAACCTTCCCATGTTGCATCTCCACTTCCTCATATCAGGGAGATCATATGATAGTTGTCTTTCTCTGATTGACTTATTTCGCTAAGCATGATACCCTCTAGTTCCATCCACGTCGTCGCAAATGGCAAGATTTCATTTCTTTTGATAGCTGCATAGTATTCCATTGTGTATATATACCACATCTTCTTTATCCATTCATCTGTGGATGGACATCTAGGTTCTTTCCATAGTTTGGCTGTTGTAGACATTGTTGCTATAAGCATTTGGGAGCATGTGCCCCTTCGGATCACTACATTTTTATCTTTAGGGTAAATACCCAGTAGTGCAATCGCTGGGTCATAGGGTAGTTCTATTTTCAACATTTTGAGGAACCTCCATGCTGTTTTCCAGAGTAGCTGCACCAGCTTGCATTCCCACCAACAGTGTAGGAGGGTTCCCCTTTCTCCGCATCCTCGCCAGCATCTGTCATTTCCTGACTTGTTAATTTTAGCCATTCTGACTGGTGTGAGGTGATATCTCATTGTGGTTTTGATTTGTATTTCCCTGATGCCGAGTGATATGGAGCACTTTTTCATGTGACTGTTGGTCATCTGGATGTCTTCTTTGCAGAAATGTCTGTTTATGTCTTCTTCCCATTCCTTGAATGGATTATTTGTTCTTTGGGTGTTGAGTTTGATAAGTTCTTTATAGGTTTTGGACACTAGCCCTTTATCTAATATGTCGTTTGCAAATATCTTCTCCCATTCCGTCAGTTGTCTTTTGGTTTTGTTAACTGTTTCCTTTGCTGTGCAAAAGCTTTTGATCTTAATGAAATCCCAATAGTTCATTTTTGCCCTAGCTTCCCTTGCCTTTGGCGATGTTCCTAGGAAGAAGTTGCGGTGGCTGAGGTCGAAGAGGTTGCTGCCTGTGTTCTCCTCAAGGATTTTGATGGATTCCTTTCTCACATTGAGGTCCTTCATCCATTTTGAGTCTATTTTCGTCTGTGGTATAAGGAAATGGTCCAATTTCATTTTTCTGCATGTGGCTGTCCAATTTTCCCACCACCATTTATTGAAAAGGCTGTCTTTTTTCCATTGGACATTCTTTCCTGCTTTGTCGAAGATTAGTTGACCATAGAGTTGAGGGTCTATTTCTGGGCTCTCTATTCTGTTCCATTGATCTCTGTGTCTGTTTTTGTGCCAGTACCATGCTGTCTTGATGAAGACAGCTTTGTAATAGAGCTTGAAGTCCGGAATTGTGATGCCACCAACTTTGGCTTTCTTTTTCAATATTCCTTTGGATATTCAAGGTCTTTTCTGGTTCCATATAAATTTTAGAATTATTTGTTCCATTTCTTTGAAAAAAATGGATGGTAATTTGATAGGAATTGCATTAAATGTGTAGATTGCTTTAGGTAGCATAGACATTTTCACAATATTTATTCTTCTAATCCAGGAGCATGGCACATTTTTCCATTTCTTTGTGTCTTTCTCAATTTCTTTCATGAGTACTTTATAGTTTTCTGAGGATAGATTCTTAGCCTCCTTGGTTAGGTTTATTCCTAGGTATCTTATGGTTTGGGGTGCAATTGTAAATGGGATTGACTCCTTAATTTCTCTTTCTTCTGTCTTGTTGTTGGTGTAGAGAAATGCAACTGATTTCTGTGCATTGATTTTATATCCTGACACCTTCTTGAATTCCTGTACAAGTTCTAGCAGTTTTGGAGTGGAGTCTTTTGGGTTTTCCACATATAGTATTATATCATCTGCGAAGAGTGATAGTTTGACTTCTTCTTTGCCGATTAGGATGCCTTTAATTTGCTTTTGTTGTCTGATTGCAGAGGCTAGGACTTCTAGTACTATGTTGAATAGCAGCGGTGATAATGGACATCCCTGCTGTGTTCCTGACCTTAGCGAAAAGCTTTCAGTTTTTCTCCATTGAGAATGATATTTGCGGTGGGTTTTTCATAGATGGCTTTGATAATATTGAGGTATGTGCCCTCTATCCCTACACTTTGAAGAGTTTTGATCAGGAAGGGATGCTGTACTTTGTCAAATGCTTTTTCAGCATCTATTGAGAGTATCATATGGTTCTTGCTCTTTCTTTTATTGATGTGTTGTATCACATTGATTGATTTGCGGATGTTGAACCAATCTTGCAGCCCTGGAATAAATCCCACTTGGTCGTGGTGAATAATCCTTTTAATATACTGTTGAATCCTATTGGCTAGTATTTTGGTGAGAATTTTTGCATCTGTGTTCATCAAGGATATTGGTCTGTATTTCTCTTTTTTGATGGAATCCTTATCTGGTTTTGAGATCAAGGTGATGCTGGCCTATAAAATGAGTTTGGAAGTTTTTCTTCCATTTCTATTTTTTGGAACAGTTTCATGAGAATAGGAATTAGTTCTTCTTTAAATGTTTGGTAGAATTCCCCTGGGAAGCTGTCTGGCCCTGGGCTCTTGTTTGTTTGGAGATTTTTGATGACTACTTCAATCTCCTTACAGGTGATGGGTCTGTTCAGGTTTTCTATTTCTTCCTGGTTCAGTTTTGGTAGTTTATATGTCTCTAGGAATGCATCCATTTCTTCCAGATTGTCAAATTTGTTGGCATAGAGTTGCTCATAGTATGTTCTTATAATTGTCTGTATTTCTTTGGTGTTGGTTGTGACTTCTTCTCTTTCATTCATGATTTTATTTATTTGTGTCCTTTCTCTTTTCTTTTTGATAAGTCTGGCCAGGGGTTTATCAATCTTATTAATTCTTTCAAAGAACCAGCTCTTAGTTTAGTTGATTTGTTCTATTGTTTTCTTTGGTTTCTATTTCATTGATTTCTGCTCTGATCTTTATGAATTCTCTTCTGCTGGTGTAAGGTTTCTTTCTTCTTTTTTCTCCAGCTCCTTTAGATGTAGGGTTAGGTTGTGTACCTAAGACCTTTCTTGTTTCTTGAGAAAGGCTTGTACCGCTATATATTTTCCTCTCAGGACTGCCTTTGTTGTGTCCCACAGATTTTGAACAGTTGTGTTTTCATTATCATTTCTTTCCATGAATTTTTCAATTCTTCTTTAATTTCCTGGTTGACCCATTCATTCTTTAGAAGGATGCTGTTTAGTCTCCATGTATTTGGGTTCTTTCCAAATTTCCTCTTGTGATTGAGTTCTAGCTTCAGAGCATTGTGGTCTGAAAATATGCAGGGAATGATCCCAATCTTTTGATACTGGTTGAGACCTGATTTATGACCCAGGATATGATCTATTCTGGAGAATGTTCCATCTGCACTAGAGAAGAATATGTATTCTGTTGCTTTGGGATGAAATGTTCTGAATATATCTGTGATGTCCATCTGGTCCAGTGTGTTATTTAAGGCCTTTATTTCCTTGTTGATCTTTTGCTTGGATGATCTGTCCATTTCAGTGAGGGGAGTGTTAAAGTCCCCTACTATTGTATTATTGTTGATGTGTTTCTTTGATTTCATTATTAATTGGTTTATATAGTTGGCTGCTCCCACATCAGGGGCATCGATATTTAAAATTGTTAGATCTTCTTGTTGGACAGACCCTTTGAGTATTATATAGTGTCCTTCCTCATCTCTTATTATAGTCTTTGGCTTAAAATCTATTTGATCTGATATAAGGATTGCCACCCCTGCTTTCTTCTGATGTCCATTAGCATGGTAAATTCTTTTCCACCCCCTCACTTTAAATCTGGAGGTGTCTTCGGGTCTAAAATGAGTTTCTTGTAGACAACATATAGATGGGTTTTGTTTTTTTATCCATTCTGATATCTTGTGTCTTTTGATTGGGGCATTTACATTAACATTCATGTTAACAACATTAACTATTGAGAGATATGAATTTTGTGCCATTGTATTACCTGTAAGGTGACTGTTACTGTATATTGTCTCTGTTCCTTTCTGATCTACTATTTTTAGGCTCTCTCTTTGCTTAGAGGACCCCTTTCAATATTTCCTGTAGAGCTGGTTTGGTTTGCAGATCTTTCAGTTTTTGTTTGTCCTGGAAGCTTTTAATCTCTCCTTCTATTTTCAATGATAGCCTAGCTGGATATAGTATTCTTGGATGCATGTTTTTTTCCTTTAGTGCTCTGAATATATCATGCCAGCTCTTTTGGCCTGGCAGGTCTCTGTGGATAAGTCTGCTGCCAGTCTAATATTTTTACCATTGTATGTTACAGACTTCTTTTCCCGGGCTGCTTTCAGGATTTTTTCTTTGTCACTAAAACTTGTAAATTTTACTATTAGGTGATGGGGTGTGGACCTATTCTTGTTTATTTTGAGGGGGGTTCTCTGCACCTCCTGGATTTTGATGCTTGTTCCCTTATTAGGGAAATATTAGGGAAATTCTCTCCAATAATTCTCTCCAATATACCTTCTGCCCCCCTCTCTCTTTCTTCTTCTTCTGGAATCCCAATTATTCTAATGTTGTTTCATCTTATGGTGTCACTTATCTCTCGAATTCTCCCCTCGTGGTCCAGTAGCTGTTTGTCTCTCTTTTGCTCAGCTTCTTTATTCTCTGTCATTTGATCTTCTATATCATTAATTCTTTCTTATGCCTCATTTATCCTAGCAGTGAGAGCCTCTATTTTTGATTGCACCTCATTAATAGCTTTTTTGATTTCAACTTGGTTAGATTTTAGTTCTTTTATTTCTCCAGTGAGGGCTTTCATATCTCCCAAGAGGGTTCCTCTTATATCTTCCATGCCTTTTTCAAGCCTGGCTAGAACCTTGAGAATCGTCATTCTGAATTCTAGATCTGGCATATTACCAATGTCTGTATTGACTAGTCCCTAGCCCTTGGTACTGCCTCTTGTTCTTTTTTTTTGTGGTGAATTTTTCCACCTTGTCATTTTTGTCCAGATAAGTGTATATGAAGGAGCAAGTAAAATACAAAAAGGGTGGCAAAGGCCCCAGGAAAATACGCTTTAACCAAATCAGAAGAGACCCCAAATCATGGGGGCGGGGAGAAAGGGGTTAAAAAGAGGTTCAGAAAAGAAAAAAGAAAAGAAACAATTAAAAAAAAGAAAACAAAGAAAAAATATAAAAAGGAAAAAAAAATATATATATTAGATAGACTAGTTAAAAAACATTAAAAAAGAAAAGGGTAAAAGTTAAAAAAAAATTTAGCAGCAGAAGAAAAAAGTTGAAAAGAAAAAATAATAAATTAACTGCAAGACTAAAGAATCTTGGGGAGCAAGCTATGAGTTCCGTGCTTTGCTTTCTCCTCCTCTGGAATTCTGCTGCTCTCCTTGGTATTGAACCTGCACTCCTTGGTAGGTGAACTTGGTCCTGGCTCAATTGTTGATCTTCTGGGGGAGGGGCCTCTTGTAGTGATTCTCTCAAGTGTCTTTGCCCCAGGCAGAATTGCACCATCCTTACCAGCGGCTGGGCTGAGTAATCCGCTTGGGTTTGCTTTCAGGAACTTTTGTTTCCCGAATGCTTTCTGTAGGGTTCTGGAGGACGGGAATGAAAATGGCGGCCTCCCAGTCTCCAGCCCAGAGGAGCTGAGGGCTCGGGGCCCCACTCCTCAATGTGCCCTGAGAGAATAGCACCCAATCACTCCTGTCTTCCTGCCCTCTGGCTGCACTCCAAGCTCACCCAGACTGTGACCAGTTCAAGGTAACCCTAAGCTGAGAGCTCACTCCTCAGCTCTGTCTCTGCAGCTGGCTTCCCCATTCTAATACCTGCAAGCTCTTCCCCATTCTAATACCCGATCCTTCTGTGACCCTGCAGGACCTGGGGCCACGCTGACCCCACATGGGCTTCACCCTGGTTTAGCCTCTGGAGCAATGTCCCTCAGCAGAACAGACTTTTAAAAGTCCTGATTTAGTGCTCCATTGCTCTGCTACTTGCTGGTAGCTGGCCCCTTCCCCCATGGTTTATCTTTCTGTCACTTTGGATTCACTTCTCCACCAGTCCTACCTTTCAGAAAGTGGTTGATTTTCTGTTTCTAGAATTACTGTTCTTCTTCTCTTCGATCTCCCGTTGGATTTGTAGGTGTTTGCAATGTTTAGATAAGCTATCTAGCTGATCTCCTGCTACCTGATGTAGTCTCAGCCTGCTACTTCTCCGCCATCTTGACTCTGAATAGCATTTCTGTACTCTGCAAATCACTAGAAAATTTTTAATTTGAAAGCTATTGCTTATAATGTGAAACAACCAAAACCAACAAAACAACAAAACCCAACAATACTTAGGATTGTATCTTACAAGAGGTGGTCATGAACTTTATATAAAATGGCATAACATTTTATTGACAATCTTTGGAAAGAAATATGTTCATATTTAGGATGGCTCAACATTTAAAAAAAAAGTCAGATTTCCCCATCGTTGCAATATTGTAAACCTGCTCTTCTTTCTCCATCAATCATTTATAGGGAGTTGAACTTACCAGATGGATTTCTAAGTGACATACTATGGAGCAATGGGAGAAGATGCACTCCTGCTGACTACGTATCAGAGGACCCTTAACAACAAGGATGCAGGTAGTGTATGAGAAATAATACACTTTTATACATTTTAGCTTCATTTCAGCCAATAATTTTGATTTTTAATTTAGTGCCATTTGTTGTATTTTGGAATATTCTCTTGGTTTCCATATTTATCCACATTATTGTGAATTATAGCATAATTTTACATGTCCTCATAAAAAATATATGTATTTTTGCCACCCTAGGGACACACTGTACCTCAGCTAGGAAAACCTGGAGACACAGCCCATGTTTCCTTCACCATTCTTTCTTTTGTGTACTTGTAAGGTGACCCTAGACCATTGGGGTGGGGCACGTGTACTCACTTTAAAGTAACTGATGTTGTTCTTGACAAGTTGCATGAGTCAAAGCTTTTCAGTACAGAAAGAAACTTTCTGGCATAGAAAGAAAGCAAGAATTGTCTGGTAATGTTAAGAATGGTATTACACAGATTTCTATTGCTGCTGTAACAAATCATCACAAACTTAGTGGTTTAAAACGATGAATTTATTATTTTACAGTTCTCTAGGTCCTAAGTCTGGCATGGGTCTTACCAGATTAAAATCAAAGTGTTGGCAAGGTTACATTCCTTTCTGAACACTTTAAGGAGACATTCTATTTTCTGGCTTTTTCCAGCTTCTAGAGGTTACTCTCATTTTGTGGCTTATATCATTTTATTCCATCTTCAAATCCAGTAACATCAGATCGAGTCTTCCTTATATCACTCTAACCTCTTTTACCTCCTTTTCTACTTTTTAAGGACCCTTGAGATTACACTGGGCCCACGTAGATAATCTAGGATAATGTCCCATTACAAGGTTCTTAACTTAATCATATCTGCAGAGTCCCTTTCACCATGTAAGGTCACATTTTCTCAGGTTCTGGGGATTAAGACATGGACATCCTGGGGGTGAGTTGGGTGGGTGGGCTGTTTAACGTCACTTCCTGTCCCCTTCACCTGCTCATTCTGCTCTGGCCACACTGTCACACTCCAGAGTCAGTACTCATTATTCCCGTAGTGTAGAATGCTTTCCCTTTCAAGGCTGTCCCCTTTAATTTGCTCACATCTCTGCCCAGATGTCCCTTCCTCAGAGGGCTGGCCTCTACCTGAAGTCCATTCTGTGATTTTCAACCTCTTACTATGTTTCATTGTTCTCCATAGTGCTTCTCACTACTCTCTGGCTTCCTTTCTGGAAAGTAAGCTCCTTCTATATAACTGACTTGATCACTTTGGCTCCCCTGTACCACCCAGTGTCTAAGCCAGTGCCTGGCACATAAGAACTCAAGTAAAGGCATGAATGAATCAATTTCTTACTTTTGTCTTTTACTTCAGTGAGCTGGACCAAAATGAAATCTCTATAACTCAAACTATAAGTTGAATTCAAATTGAAGTACAGAAAGCATGACCATTGCACTTAGCTATTTCACTGAGAGTGCTATTTGAGTATATAGTCTAAGTAACCAGATTAAGACTAACATCAGTTAAGTATGAACTTGATGTTCATCAATGTTATGTTTCTGTGAATGCTCCTATTATTGGTTATAACTTTTGAGACTAGAGATTGCCTTCTATGGAAATGCCTGGTACTAAATCCTTTACATGGATTCTTTTATTTAATCTTCTCACTCCATGACATCACAGAGTGTACACATTTACTGTTTTGTTTACCCCAGAAAATTATTTCCCCCTACTCAACACTTCTTTTGGGAAACTACTTCTCACTTCCACTGAGTGGTCCTAGAGGCAGCCCATTTACAGTACCCCAGCTATGCATGGGCACGTGACCCTGTCTGGGCCAATCAAAGTGGAGGTCTGGAGGTTGACACATAACCTCTGTCAAACTGATCAGAATTCTTCCCATGATTTTTTGGACTCAGGCTGGGAAGAGAGGTTTCCTTTTTCTCTTGAGTCAAAAACTGCCAAGGATATGAGCCCACAGCTGCCTGTGGTCTGTGGAGAAGTAAATCATCAGAGAAAATGGAACAAAGATTAGAGTTGAAAAATCCTCACTTATACATTATATATTTTTTATTTTTTCTGTTTTACCAATGAACAAACATATTTCAGGACAGTTAAATAATTACCAGAGCTCAAGTAGCTAGTAAATAGCTAGTAAATGAAGGACTCTGACCCTAAGTCAGCCTAACTGCAATAACCATCTTTTCTTTCCCTTTGCTGTACTATGTCCTGGTACCCCAGATTCGTTAAAGATAGCTACTCTTGCCCTTCTACCTGGTTTCTGAAAACACACAGCAGGAAAAATTCATGCTCTGCAGTACTAGAAGGGGACATTAAAAAAAAAATCTATACATCTTATATTCTGATACATTTGTTCCCTGAGGCTCAAGGACTCGCTAGAATGACAAATATGTTCTATATTTTGTACTAATTCCACTGGAGTGGGAGTGGCTTCTTAGACATTTGTGTTGATAAGGATTCTGAGGCTTCATCTTGGCTAGCAGAAGAAGTGGAGGAAGAAATAGGCTACTCATTATCTCTATGCTTCATAATGTTTGATAATTTGGATGACATTTTTGGAACTATTGAGCTATAAATTGTAGCCTACACATTTTTCAGGGAGTGGTGAAAGAAAGGCTCATTATTCAGTTCAAAGAATGTTTCAGTTGTTGGTCAAGGGCTCACCTGTGTTCCAGGCCAAATACCTTATTTATCTCTTCTTTATCAAACACCTTTTACAAAACTCCCAGACAGCCCTATCCCACAGTGATGGGAGCAGCAACATGACCTGAATTTTTAGATTCTAGAACTGAATGTCATTTATTGGAACCTCTCTTTTCTGGTGAAGGGGTGCTAAATCACAGCCACCCTGAAAAATTGTCATGCACTGGTATTGTTGAACGTTTTCTTACAATCAAATTGGGCCTCGCATTTTGTTGGGTGAAGTTCCATTTCTTCATCTTTGGTCCAAGTTACTTAGCAATGGCCATCAAACTATGCACCCACCATATTGTTTTGCATGTTTGACTAGAACATTGACAGATTAATAGGAAGGGTAAATAGCAGAGCACAACTGCAGGGGCCCAGTGTGGGGTGGCAGGATTGACTGCTCTGGACTTTGTTGTGTTTGCTCAGAGGAAGCCACAGCAAAAGCCTGCTGGGAGGAGGTGACCCGGGTCACAGGCGTTTGTTTCTTGTCTCTATAGAAAACAATTGTTTTCTCAATGGAAGATAGCTTTTTCTGAATCTACATGGTTCCACTGAGGAGGAAGCATTTGCCATTCCAGGGTGCTTGCTAAAACACACACATACAGATAAAAGGCCACACAAAAGTTCAAATTTACTGTATTTCCCCCGAGAATCCTTTGTCTGATGTGAACCAGCCTAACTTTGGAAAGTTTATCTAGAGGGTCTCTAAACCTTCACTGCTTCATGGTTAACTCCCAATATTTGATGTCTGTAAAGTTTTTATGAAGTTTCAAAATGATCCAACCACCTTCCCACACCTCTGATTGATGAGTGTGGAATCCATTCACGTTTAGCACTGTTGACTTTGTAGACTCTGGCTTTGCTGGAAAGCTATTTTGATCTCGAAATTGTTCTATTTGGAATTAATATGAGTGAAATATGTAAATGGTGAAGAAAAGTCTACTGTGCAAATTTGAATCAACCAAAAGTAGTGTAGTGGATCTATTTAAAAGTGAGAACTGTGTTTCTGGTTGATAGATTTTGTTTGTTTGTTTTGAAAATGGCTGATTTTATATTTGCAGAGTTTTAGGAGTTTTTGGAATCACGTTTATTTCTAATAGAAGAGTTCAAAGGGTTCTACACTGATTTTTGATTAGTATTTCTTGATCTTTCTCTGTGTTTCTCTCCCTAATACATATAATACATTATAATATATATTGTAAATAAATAACATGTAATCATTATTTTTGCTATATACATTATATCTATATTCTACCTACCTACCTATCTGTCTATCTAATCAGCCAGACCTTCTTCTGGATTTGGTGGGAAAGAGGTGTGAACAGGTGGCTCTTTAAAATTCCTCCTTTTGGTACTTTAATTAATTTTGCTTTGTCATGCTCAAATGCCTGTGAACTCTATTCCACCATCTCTCTCCATTTTCACTTCCTTTTCTCTCTTCTCCACACTTTTGCTTACTTTTCTCTTCTGCCTTCCATCTCCCTAGAGCTCAGATCTTGGATATTGTATGGAAATGTTACCCCTGGTGGTTTAGTGGAAGCCATTTTAATTCCTGGCTGTTTACTTCAGGTTCCACCGAGTTATATGTACCTCGTCAGCAGAAACCCACCATGTGGGGAAAACACAACTCAAAAAACTCTGAGGAATAAAAATTTTCATGACACTAAAAACTGGGATCAATCTGAGAATGAAGAAAAAACAAGGCAGCTGCACTTCTATGAGAAACACTCTTTTATGGCATTAAAATCCTCTGACTCTGTGCTACTCCAAGCATAGTTCTTGTCCTTAGGGAGCTGACAGACTTGGGTTGAGGCATGAGGACAGATCATTATTCAGAGAGTTATAAAACAGCATATCCAGTGCCATGGTAGAGTGACCCCAAGAGGCTGTGACAGGCACAGAGGAGACACCAACTCTAATTTCTCAAGATACAAGAAGATGCATGTATAATTGTTTGCCTACAATTGTATTGCAGCTTAATTTAAACTCCTTTGCAAGGCATAAAACAAAGGAAGAGCAAATATTTAGTTGATACCTGTATTGTAGACACATGATAAGCCTTGGGGAAAGAGCACTTGACTGTGGATGTAGAAATCACATCTGTCACATTCTCTGTGTAGGGTGTGAGCCTGACACTGATCCTGGGACTCCATGAATAACTGTGGAATGAATAGATGCATGACACAAAGCCCAAAGACCTTAATTACCAGTTATCAGCTGTGTAATCTTTAGCATGGCTGTGGGTCTCTCTAAGTGTCCCATTTCTTTACCGATCAGATGACTCCATAATGTCTGCCCATGTTCCAGTATGATCATAAAGTCAAGTCCTATTTATTGAGGACCTACTATGTGGTAGGTATTAGTCTAAGGATTTTCATGTGTTTGCTCATTTAATCTCCACAATAAAAATATGAAGAAGGTAATACTATTGTCTCCAATTTACAGATGATTATGTGTCATCAGTTTTTTTTTTTTTTTGGTGGACTATAAAGTCCTTTATCATTTAAATAAAAAGCATCGCCATTAATATCATTCATATTTCCAAAACAAAAAGCATGGGAATAGTCTTCTAGGACGTCCTATGTCTTGTCTGTGACTCTGTGGCTGTCCCACACTCAATTCTGACTGGGAGAATATTTTTGATATCCAACTTAATTAAGGATCTTTGGATCATAAAGAAGTGAAAGCATTTCAAATTTTCAGGAAGATCAATAGGTCTTTATTTTGAGTGTACATGTTACTGGAATTGGAAAGCCAATTCCCAGAATGCTAGCAGGACAGGCTGCCATGCGAAGGACCAGCTTCTCTTTGACAGAGCACAGGGCCTCTGCTTCCCCAAATGAGCCCTCCATTCTCCTCTCTTTTCAGTGGCATCTTTGTTTTTTTCACCATTGTTCTTTGTCACCAAGGCCCTTCCAACTCCAGTGATGCCTCAAAAGATGCCTTTTAGCATCTTCTCCCAATTCTTGGGTTACTTCCCTGTTGTATTCATTCTAGTTTATGTCATTGGTCCAGCTTATTTTCTCATGCAAATTCACCTCGCAACTCTTTAGTCACCAAAGGGTCTGAACAAGGAGAAAGGAGGGATCAGCAGTGTTCTGTGCCCTTGAGCCTCCTGGAGGCTGTGGCTGGTTCCTTTCTAGAAGGAGAGGAAAAAGGCAAACCTGAGACGGACATCTGTCCTTCATCTTATTCCTGTCCAGCAACTGGATCTAGTGTGAACTGAAGCATCAATTTTATTGTTTGCTAAATTTACCCAATAGAGCTTTTTTTGCAGAGTCTCACATTACAAAGGAAAGAGGTGGATAGAACTTTTTCTTTTATTGTTTCAGAGGTAGAATTTAGTAATTTATCAGTTGCATATAACACCCAGTTCTCATTACATCAAGTGCCCTCCTTAACATCTATTACCCTGTTACCCCACTCCCCACCCACATCCCTCCAGCACCCTCAGTTTGTTTCCTAGAGTTCAGCGTCTCTTAATGTTTGCCTCTCTCTCAATTTTCATCTTATTATATTTTTCCTTCCCTTCCCTATGTTCATCTATTTTGTTTCTTAAATTTCACATATGAGTAAAATCATGTGATATTTGTCTTTCTCTGACTGACTTATTTTGCTTAGCATAATACCTTCTAGTTCCACCCATGCCATTGCAAACGGCAAAACTGCATTCTTTTTAATGACGGAGTAATAATCCATTAAACACACACACCCACACCCACATCTTTTTATCCATTCATCTATTGATAGAGGTCTTGGCTCTTTTCATATTTTGGCTATTGTGGACATTGCTACTAGAAACATTAGGGTTGCATGCAGCCCTTTAAATAACTGTGTTTATATCTTTTGGATAAATACGTAATGGTGCAACTGGAGGGTCATAGGGTAGCTCTATTTTTAACTTTTGAGGAACTTCCACACTTTTTCCAGAGTGGCTGCACCAGTCTGCATTCCCACCAACAATGTAAGAGGGTTCCCCTTTCTCTGCATCCTCACTGACATTTGTTGTTTCCTGACTTGTTAGTTTTAACCATTCTGACTGGTGTGAGGTTTTGATTCGTATTTCCTTGAGGGGTAGAACTTTTAAGGATTGTTTCTAACTGAAAAAAAAAATTAAATGAAAACTTTGGTTTTTAACTTGTCGTTAAATAAGAAAATGGTCTTGGGGTAATGACTTCCCAGATTTTAAGTCCAATTAGAGAAGGTGCAATGATTTTGTAGTGTCTGTGTTGTCAACAATTAGCAACAGGTTATGCAATTGATTTGATATTTTACTACCTACGTTTTAAAAAATGGAAAATAAACAGAAAAGAATAGGGGTTAAGGTGCTGTGTACTTGAAGGTATTCATTGTTTCTTGGCACTTTTATTGCAATAATCTATGTGTGGTCGTGTTCATTGGTCATGGTGGAAGATGCATTTTTAACTATGGGATGTGACCAAAAGATCTGAAAAGTACTGATAATGGTTAACACCTGAGTCTGGGGTCCTGTGGTTCCTGGTTCAAATCTTGACTTTACATTTTGGAGCTATGTTACTTTGCCTCACTGAACCACAGTTCCCTCTTCAGTAAAATGGGTTAAGAATACTTAACTCATGGGGCGCCTGGGTGGCTCAGTGGGTTAAGCCGCTGCCTTCGGCTCAGGTCATGATCTCGGGGTCCTGGGATCGAGTCCCGCATTGGGCTCTCTGCTCAGCAGAGGGCCTGCTTCCCTCTCTCTCTCTCTCTGCCTGCCTCTCTGTCTACTTGTGATCTCCCTCTGTCAAATAAATAAAAATAAAATCTTTAAAAAAAAAAAAAAAGAATACTTAACTCATGCAAACAAGATGCTAAGGTAATGCGGGGAAAGTGTTTAGCATAGCATTCAAATAAATGGTAACTTTTTAAAAAAAATTAAATTGACCTCTGCTAATTATTACTTGATTGAATGTGGAAAGTTTCTGGAAATTCTGTACATTCAAGATGTGGATAGGCATCAGGAACTGGGAAATTGATGGCAAATAAAAAAGAGCAGAGAAAACATTTGACATTTTAATGTCATCTGGAAAATCCATTTCTAGGCCCCTTCGTGTTCTGGGTGAATTTAAGTCTCTTTTTCAATGCAACCATCAACAAAATTCATACTAAATATTGTTACAAATGCCCCCAATCCAATCCTCAGAGATTTTTGGAAGTAAGGTAGGGGAAATGGTAGTTCATGGCCTGGTGAGGAAAAGGAAGAGGTGGAGAATAGTTGTCTTAGTCCATCAGGGCTCTTATAACAAAATACCACAGACTGGTGGATTGTAAGCAACAGAAACTTACTTTTCTCAGTTCTAGAGGTTGAGGTCCAAGATCAGGGTGCTGGCATGGTCGTATTCTTGTGAGGACTCTCTTCTGGGTTATGAACTGCTGACTTCTTGTTGTGTCCTCTTGTGGTGTGAGGGGACTTCTCTGGGGCCTCTTTTATTAAGAGCACTAATTCCATTCATAACACTCCTCACGACTTCACCACCTCTCAAGGGTCCCATCTCCTAAAACCATCACACTAGGCATTAGGATTTCGACATATGAATTTGGGGTGTGGGGGAAAGTCACAAATATTCAATCATAGCATTAATGAAATAAGATGGGGCTATTTCAGGTACTTAGTGGTGTGCGACAAATGCTTCAAACATATTGTCATAAAACAGCAATCATTCTATTATGCTCATTAATTGTGTGAGCCAGGAATTCAGCCAAAGCACAGGGGGATGGCTTGCTTCAGTTCCATGATGCCTTGGGCATTAGCTGGGAAGACATGAAAGCCAAGGTTGACTCAAATGACTGGGTGCTGGAATGGTCTGGAGACTTCTTCACTTCTCTGTCTGGCATCTGGGCTGAATGACTTGAAGGCTAGGTTTAGCTAGAACAGTCAATCAGCACATCTACTTGTAGCTTCCCCAAATGATGTGAATTTCTTCATCGTATGATGGCCTCAGAGTGGTCAGACTTCTTATGTGGTGGCTCATGGCTCCCAGCACAGGTATTCTTAGCGGGTAAGGAGGGGGCTATATTGCCTTCTGTCACCAGGCCTTGAGCATCATGTGGCATCACTTCTCCTGTGTTCTATTAGTCAAAGCAGTCACAAGCTTGTGTAGATTCATGGCGAGGGGTCATAGAACCACCTAGCATCAGGAAGAATTTATGACTGTTCTCAAGCCATGACAGGGTCAGATGGAGAAGATGTTTGAATGCAGAAATTAAAAGGTGCTTTTATATGGGAAAGGTGGTATTACAGAGAGTCTTCAGTCAGGCCATGACTTTCATGTTCTTGTCATAAAAGGCAAGAAGGGAGGCAACTCAGGATGAAAGACAAAGAGGCAAGAAAGTGTCATTCGTATTTGATTTTAGATTGTCACTTGAGATATTTTCAGAATGGACTGAGTTTCCTCCTGACAGTTGGCTCTATTTAACTCAGAAACAAATTTGAATTTTGGGACCCCTCTTCTCCAAAAGGACCCTGTGGGAGATGTGGAAGTTGATGGTGAACTGCGGGGTGCAGGAGTAGCTGTCTTGTGCACTGCTGTAAAGATGTGGACAATGGATGGGGAGGAAGTTTATCAAATGAGCATCAGAAGTCTCCTCTATATCTCCATCTCTGCTTTGCAAAAATGGGATGGGAATTAGAGCAATTCTCAGTTTTAGTTCCAAGTTCATCACTAAATGTTTGCATGACCCTGGACAAACCACTTCACCTGGTGGATCATGTGCTCTGTGAGGTCACTTTCAGTTCTCAGTGACTGATTTCATCCCTTCCCAAATGGGCCAGATATGTTAATTTTATGAGCAAACCAAGCTATACATAATGCATTTTCTATCTATAAACTGAAAAAGTCACTTTCCATCTGTAATTTTGCCTGTCAAATGAGCACAGATTAAAAACTGAATGTGGCTGAAGGGCATTAATATGGGACTCCTGTTCTGTCTAATGGCTGCAGCTTTTCTGGAAAGCAATTTGACTCAATTTTATGTACCAAGTATGTTGACATGTCCGTATCTATTGATACCATTCATCTCTTCTGAGAATCCATCTTAATAAAATAGAGTGTGAGACCAAGATTTCTGTACAAGGATGGTCCCTACAATGTATTTATAGTTATGTAATAATGGGAGCCACCGCTGTGGTCCCCTAACAGATGACTTAACAGTGCATACAGACAATGATATTAGGTGACTATAAGAATCTTATTTTCAAAAAAAAAAAAAAAAGAAGGATTCATTCACAATAAAGTTGCATACAGTAATTAAATTCTGGACAGAAAAGGACTGGAAGAGGGCCCTCAGTAGGTTAAGTGTCTGCCTTTGGCTGAGGTCATGATCTCAGATGGAGCCAGGCATCCGCCTCCCTGCTCAGCCAGAGTCTGCTTCTCCCTCCCCCTCTGCCACTCCCCTTGCTGTGCACTCTCTCTCTCTCTCTTTTGCATGCACATGCTCCCTCTCTCTCTCTCAAATGAATAAATAAATAGTCTTAAAAAAAAACTGGAAGGAATAGAGTCAAGATGTCTAGATAGAATTATTGGTGATTTTGTCCCCTTTTGAGCCTTTCAGTTTTTTGAAAATCTTCATAATCAGAAAAGAAAATGAGTAGTATCGATAGATGTCTTTTACATATCTTTTTTTTTTTTTAAATTTCTTTTTTGTCTTGCTCTTGACAGAGTGCTCTAAAAGAGAGCTGCCAGGTTAAGACCTCTCAGAATTTGAGTCTTCGGAACACCAAGCCTTCTTCCTGAACCCTCCCCAAACTCCTTGCTCTCTCTCCCATCCAGCTGGGCTTCCCTCCCTGGGCGCTGGCTCTGAGGTTGTAAGGTGGGGGAAGTGGGCAGGACAGAGGTGTCCAGCAGGTCCAGTGGGGAAAAAGTTTAGCAGCGGATCTGTGAGTGGCTGTGGGAGACTTGCAGGCACCAGATAGCCTGTGGGCATGCATGTGGTCTCCCTGAAGGAGGCCTCAAATCTCTGCAACTATTAGCTAGATTTTACTGCAGTAAATTACCCTTGCTCTGCAAGAACATTAACAAATTACCATGAAAATGCTGTCCTCACCAGCACAAATGTCTCTCAAATGCTCACTTCAGTGTTTTTTTTTTTGTTCGCACTATAAGATTCACTTGTTAGTTCTACAGAAAAGGGGAGCCTGAGTCTCATAATTTGCACTTTGGGTGAATTCATCCTTCCCCTCTTTTTTCCCCCATAGGGTTTGTTTTCGCAGCCAGGCTTCTAGACGCTTGTAAAAGACAGGAGCAGTTCTGTGGGCACGTGAAATGGGGGGAGAATTCCAAAGTTGGTGCCTCCTGTTACACACCAAGAACGAGGAGATTGCCTCTTCGTCTGGAGTGAGAGAGGTCTGAGTTAAGATCAGTGAGAATTTTACCCGTAACACTCTGATTAGGAAAACCCCCACAGTTTACATTCTAGAAGTTTGCTCTCTGGTTGATAAAATTACTTAACCATTCTATGAATAACCATCACATGCATTACGTTTACAGTTCTTTGGAGAATAAACACCTTTCTTCACGCAGGGAATCTTAAGCTGTGTAGAGGGTAAGTCTGGGATTCAGAAAGGCAGGCCCCATTTATGAGGAGGAAGACCATACTTTGCACATCAACTCCTCTCTGAATGCTAGCTAGAATTTTAGGCTTTTCTGAACATTACATCTCATTAAGAAGTAAAAGCTGGCTTAAAAAAATCAGAAGGGTGATGAAATAAATAGCAGGTTATGAAATAAAAAATAGTATTCAAAATAAACATTTGTGGGTTGAACTTCTGTTACCAATTAAAGTTTTATTCTATAAGTGCAATCATGTTCAGACATAAGTTATTTTGGGGGAAATGTTATATGATTTATTTTGCATTTTTGAGAGTTCTTGTTTTTCTACCCATTCCACCCCTTGAGACTAAGTTAGAATTTTAACATGGCATTTCAGAAACAATGGCCTTGGAAGCCAGTTTTCAATTGTGAGAGTCAGGTGTCTGAGAGAGAAAAGATCCTTTTGAATTCTAAAGACTTTCCTAGCAATAATGTTGGCAAAGTGACCAGAGCTTTATCATTACAGAGTAGATGGATCCTGGAAAAATTATCTGGCAGCTTCCTTCCAGATAGACGAGAGATAGAAAGACTTTCTAAGCTAGGGCGAGGGGGAAGGGGAGGGCTGATGAGATATGGAAGGGAAGGCCCAGAAGATGATGGGCTGTGAGAGAGAGAGAGAGAGAGAGAGGAAGCAAAATGAAGCAGCTCTCATTTGAGAGGGCTGTAGGGGAAGTGAGATCCTCAGTAAGAATCTGGGTTCAGATAGAATAGTCTTCTTAATGTGTTCTTCTAGATCAGCATCATCAGTTGAGAACTTGACAGAATTCCAAATCTTTTGGACCCCACCCCAGACATACTGAATCAGGACTTCTGGGATGGACTCAGCAACTTATATGTTAACAAACTGTATTGGTTAGGTATCGGTGTGTAACAAATTATGCAAACCTCAGAAGCTGAAAACAATGGATATTCTCTTTCAGTGTTTGAGGGTCTGGAATCCGGGAACATTAGCTGAGTGCCTCTGGTTCAAGGTCTGTCATGGGGCTGTGGTCAAGCTGTTGGTTGGTCTGCAGTCATCTTGAAACTGATGTAGTCTTAGAAGGGATAAAAAATGACTTCTGTGTTCTATTCTTAAGAATAGCTCACATTGGAGGGTATTACACAATGTATGAATACTAGGAATGAGGGATCATTAGGGACTATTTTAATGGCTGTCTACTACAGAGTTCTCCAGGAGACCCTGATGCACTTCAAGTCTGAGTAACACTGAGTTACAGTAAGAGGTCAAGAGGACCATTCAGAAAAAAGTCTGAGAATATAAGGAATTTTGTACACCATGGATTAAGGATTCCAGAGGGCACAAAGAAAGGACTTAGGGTTGTAGCTTTGAAACATTTTTTTTTTATTTTTTTTTTTTAATTTTTATTTTTTTTTAATTATTATTTTTTTTATTTCCAGCATAAAAGTATTCATTATTTTTGCACCACACCCCGTGCTCCATGCAATCCGTGCCCTCTATAATACCCACCACCTGGTACCCCAACCTCCCACCCCCCGTCCCTTCAAAACCCTCAGATTGTTTTTCAGAGTCCATAGTCTCTCATGGTTCACCTCCCCTTCCAATTTCCCCCAACTCCCTTCTCCACTCTAAGTCCCCATGTCCTCCATGCTATTTGTTATGCTCCACAAATAAGTGAAACCATATATGATAATTGACTCTCTCTGCTTGACTTATTTCACTCAGCATAATCTCTTCCAGTCCCGTCCATGTTGCTACAAAAGTTGGGTATTCATCCTTTCTGATGGAGGCATAATACTCTATCCCCAGGGGTACAGGTCTGTGAATCACCAGGTTTACACACTTCATAGCACTCACCAAAGCACATACCCTCCCCGATGTCCATAATCCCACCCCCTTCTCCCAAACCCCCTCCCCCCAGCAACCCTCAGTTTGTTTTGTGAGATTAAAAGTCACTTATGGTTTGTCTCCCTCCCAATCCCATCTTGTTTCCTTTATTCTTCTCCTACCCACTTAAGCCCCCATGTTGCATCACCACTTCCTCATATCAAGGAGATCATATGATAGTTGTCTTTCTCTGCTTGACTTATTTCGCTAAGCATGATACGCTCTAGTTCCATCCATGTTGTCGCAAATGGCAAGATTTCATTTCTTTTGATGGCTGCATAGTATTCCATTGTGTATATATACCACATCTTCTTGATCCATTCATCTGTTGATGGACATCTAGGTTCTTTCCATAGTTTGGCTATTGTGGACATTGCTGCTATAAACATTCGGGTGCACGTGCCCCTTTGGATCACTACGTTTGTATCCTTAGGGTAAATACCCAATAGTGCAATTGCTGGGTCATAGGGCAGTTCTATTTTCAACATTTTGAGGAACCTCCATGCTGATTTCCAGAGTGGCTGCACCAGCTTGCATTCCCACCAACAGTGTAGGAGGGTTCCCCTTTCTCCGCATCCTCGCCAGCATCTGTCATTTCCTGACTTGTTTATTTTAGCCATTCTGACTGGTGTGAGGTGATATCTCATTGTGGTTTTGATTTGTATTTCCCTGATGCCGAGTGATATGGAGCACTTTTTCATGTGTCTGTTGGCCATCTGGATGTCTTCTTTGCAGAAATGTCTGTTCATGTCCTCTGCCCATTTCTTGATTGGATTATTTGTTCTTTGGGTGTTGAGTTTGCTAAGTTCTTTATAGATTCTGGACACTAGTCCTTTATCTGATATGTCATTTGCAAATATCTTCTCCCATTCTGTCAGTTGTCTTTTGATTTTGTTAACCGTTTCCTTTGCTGTGCAAAAGCTTTTGATCTTGATGAAATCCCAATAGTTCATTTTTGCCCTTGCTTCCCTTGCCTTTTGCGTTGTTCCTAGGAAGATGTTGCTGCGGTTGAGGTCAAAGAGGTTGCTGCCTGTGTTCTCCTCAAGGATTTTGATGGATTCCTTTCGCACATTGAGGTCCTTCATCCATTTTGAGTCTATTTTTGTGTGTGGTGTAAGGAAATGGTCCAATTTCATTTTTCTGCATGTGGCTGTCCAATTTTCCCAGCACCATTTATTGAAGAGGCTGTCTTTTTGCCATTGGACATTCTTTCCTGCTTTGTCGAAGATTAGTTGACCATAGAGTTGAGGGTCTATTTCTGGGCTCTCTATTCTGTTCCATTGATCTATGTGTCTGTTTTTGTGCCAGTACCATGCTGTCTTGATGACGACAGCTTTGTAATAGAGCTTGAAGTCCGGAATTGTGATGCCACCAACGTTGGCTTTCTTTTTCAATATCCCTTTGGCTATTCGAGGTCTTTTCTGGTTCCATATAAATTTTAGCATTATTTGTTCCATTTCTTTGAAAAAGATGGATGGTACTTTGATAGGAATTGCATTAAATGTGTAGATTGCTTTAGGTAGCATAGACATTTTCACAATATTTATTCTTCCAATCCAGGAGCATGGAACATTTTTCCATTTCTTTGTGTCTTCCTCAATTTCTTTCATGAGTACTTTATAGTTTTCTGAGTATAGATTCTGTGTCTCTTTGGTTAGGTTTATTCCTAGGTATCTTATGGTTTTGGGTGCAATTGTAAATGGGATTGACTCCTTAATTTCTCTTTCTTCTGTCTTGCTGTTGGTGTAGAGAAATGCAACTGATTTCTGTGCATTGATTTTATATCCTGACACTTTACTGAATTCCTGTATAAGTTCTAGCAGTTTTGGAGTGGAGTCTTTTGGGTTTTCCACATATAGTATCATATCATCTGCGAAGAGTGATAATTTGACTTCTTCTTTGCCGATTTGGATGCCTTTAATTTCCTTTTGTTGTCTGATTGCTGAGGCTAGGACTTCTAGTACTATGTTGAATAGCAGTGGTGATAATGGACATCCCTGCCGTGTTCCTGACCTTAGCGGAAAAGCTTTCAGTTTTTCTCCATTGAGAATGATATTTGCGGTGGGTTTTTCATAGATGGCTTTAATGATATTGAGGTATGTGCCCTCTATCCCTACACTTTGAAGAGTTTTGATCAGGAAGGGATGCTGTACTTTGTCAAATGCTTTTTCAGCATCTATTGAGAGTATCATATGGTTCTTGTTCTTTCTTTTATTGATGTGTTGTATCACATTGACTGATTTGCGGATGTTGAACCAACCTTGCAACCCTGGAATAAATCCCACTTGGTCGTGGTGAATAATCTTTTTAATGTACTGTTGAATCCTATTGGCTAGTATTTTGTTGAGTATTTTCGCATCTGTGTTCATCAAAGATATCGGTCTATAGCTCTCTTTTTTGGTGGGATCCTTGTCTGGTTTTGGGATCAAGGTGATGCTGGCCTCATAAAATGAGTTTGGAAGTTTTCCTTCCATTTCTATTTTTTGGAACAGTTTCAGGAGAATAGGAATTAGTTCTTCTTTAAATGTTTGGTAGAATTCCCCCGGGAAGCCGTCTGGCCCTGGGCTTTTGTTTGTTTGGAGATTTTTAATGACTGTTTCAATCTCCTTACTGGTTATGGGTCTGTTCAGGCTTTCTATTTCTTCCTGGTTCAGTTGTGGTAGTTTATATGTTTCTAGGAATGCATCCATTTCTTCCAGATTGTCAAATTTATTGGCGTAGAGTTGCTCATAGTATGTTCTTATAATAGTTTGTATTTCTTTGGTGTTAGTTGTGATCTCTCCTCTTTCATTCATGATTTTATTTATTTGGGTCCTTTCTCTTTTCTTTTTGATAAGTCGGGCCAGGGGTTTATCAATTTTATTAATTCTTTCAAAGAACCAGCTCCTAGTTTCGTTGATTTGTTCTATTGTTTTTTTGGTTTCTATTTCATTGATTTCTGCTCTGATCTTTATGATTTCTCTTCTCCTGCTGGGCTTAGGGTTTCTTTCTTGTTCTTTCTCTAGCTCCTTTAAGTGTAGGGTTAGGTTGTGTACCTGAGATCTTTCTTGTTTCTTGAGAAAGGCTTGTACCGCTATATATTTTCCTCTCAGGACTGCCTTTGTTGTGTCCCACAGATTTTGAACCGTTGTATTTTCATTATCATTTGTTTCCATGATTTTTTTCAATTCTTCTTTAATTTCCCGGTTGACCCATTCATTCTTTAGAAGGATGCTGTTTAGTCTCCATGTATTTGGGTTCTTTCCAAACTTCCTTTTGTGGTTGAGTTCTAGCTTTAGAGCATTGTGGTCTGAAAATATGCAGGGAATGATCCCAATCTTTTGATACCGGTTGAGTCCTGATTTAGGACCGAGGATGTGATCTATTCTGGAGAATGTTCCATGTGCACTAGAGAAGAATGTGTATTCTGTTGCTTTGGGATGAAATATTCTGAATATATCTGTGATGTCCATCTGGTCCAGTGTGTCGTTTAAGGCCTTTATTTCCTTGCTGATCTTTTGCTTGGATGATCTGTCCATTTCAGTGAGGGGAGTGTTAAAGTCCCCTACTATTATTGTATTATTGTTGATGTGTTTCTTTGATTTTGTTATTAATTGGTTTATATAGTTGGCTGCTCCCACGTTGGGGGCATAGATATTTAAAATTGTTAGATCTTCTTGTTGGACAGACCCTTTGAGTATGATATAGTGTCCATCCTCATCTCTTATTATAGTCTTTGGCTTAAAATCTAATTGATCTGATATAAGGATTGCCACTCCTGCTTTCTTCTGATGTCCATTAGCATGGTAAATTCTTTTCCACCCCCTCACTTTAAATCTGGAGGTGTCTTCGGGCTTAAAATGAGTTTCTTGGAGGCAACATATAGATGGGTTTTGTTTTTTTATCCATTCTGATACCCTGTGTCTTTTGACAGGGGCATTTAGCCCATTAACATTCAGGGTAACTATTGAGAGATATGAATTTAGTGCCATTGTATTGCCTGTAAGTTGACTGTTACTGTATATGGTCTCTGTTCCTTTCTGATCTACCACTTGTAGGCTCTCTCTTTGCTTAGAGGACCCCTTTCAATATTTCCTGTAGAGCTGGTTTGGTATTTGCAAATTCTTTCAGTTTTTGTTTGTCCTGGAAGCTTTTAATCTCTCCTTCCATTTTCAATGATAGCCTAGCTGGATATAGTATTCTTGGCTGCATGTTTTTCTCGTTTAGTGCTCTGAAAATATCATGCCAGCTCTTTCTGGCCTGCCAGGTCTCTGTGGATAAGTCAGCTGCCAATCTAATATTTTTACCATTGTATGTTACAGACTTCTTTTCCCGGGCTGCTTTCAGGATTTTCTCTTTGTCACTGAGACTTGTAAATTTTACTATTAGGTGACGGGGTGTGGGCCTATTCCTATTGATTTTGAGGGGCGTTCTCTGAACCTCCTGAATTTTGATGCTCGTTCCCTTTGCCATATTGGGGAAATTCTCCCCAATAATTCTCTCCAGTATACCTTCTGCTCCCCTCTCTCTTTCTTCTTCTTCTGGAATCCCAATTATTCTAATGTTGTTTCGTCTTATGGTGTCACTTATCTCTCGAATTCTCCCCTCGTGGTCCAGTAGCTGTTTGTCCCTCTTTTGCTCAGCTTCTTTATTCTCTGTCATTTGGTCTTCTATATCACTAATTCTTTCTTCTGCCTCATTTATCCTAGCAGTGAGAGCCTCCATTTTTGATTGCACTTCATTAATAGCTTTTTTGATTTCAACTTGGTTAGATTTTAGTTCTTTTATTTCTCCAGAAAGGGCTTTTATATCTCTCGAGAGGGTTTCTCTAATATCTTCCATGCCTTTTTCGAGCCCGGCTAGAACCTTGAGAATTGTCATTCTGAACTCTAGATCTGACATATTACCAATGTCTGTATTGATTAGGTCCCTAGCCTTCGGTACTGCCTCTTGTTCTTTTTTTTGTGTTGAATTTTTCCGTCTTGTCATTTTGTCCAGATAAGAGTATATGAAGGGGCAAGTAAAATACTAAAAGGGTGGCAACAACCCCAGGAAAAAATGCTTTAACCAAATTAGAAGAGATCCAAAATCGTGAGGGGGGAGAAAGGGGATAAAAAGAGGTTCAAAAAGGAAGAAAAAAAAAAAAAAAAAAAAAAAAAAAAAAAGAAAAAAGAATAGAAAAGAATTAAAAAATAAAAAAAAAGGAAAACACCTAAGAAAAATGTAAAAAAGAAAAAATATATATATTAGATAAACTAGTAAAAAATCGTTAAAAAAGAAAAAGGTAACAGTTAAAAAAAAAAAAAAATTTTACCCGAAGGCGAGAAAAAAAAAAAAAATGAAAAAGAAAAAAATTAAATTAACTGCAAGACTAAAAAAAAAAATCACAGGGAAAAAACCATGAGTTCCGTGCTTGGCTTTCTCTTCCTCCGAATTCTGCTGTTCTCCTTGGTATTGAAACCGCACTCCTTGGTAGGTGAACTTGGTCTCGGCTGGATTTCTTGTTGATCTTCTGGGGGAGAGGGGCCTGTTGTAGTGATTCTCAAGTGTCTTTGCCCCAGGCGGAATTACACCGCCCTTACCCGGGGCCGGGGTGAGTAATCCGCTCGGGTTTGCTTTCAGGAGCTTTTGTTCCCTGAGCGCTTTCCGTAGAGTTCCGGAGGACGGGAATACAAATGGCGGCCTCCTGGTCTCCGGCCCGGAGGAGCCGAGAGCCCAGGGCCGCACTCCTCAGTGCGCCCTCCGAGAACAGCGCCCAGTTACTCCCGTCTGCCTGACCTCCGGCCGCGTTCCGAGCTCTCCGAGCCTGCGACCAGTTCAAGGTAACACCGAGCTGTGAGCTTACTGTCGGCTCTGTCTCTGTAGCCGGCTTTCCCGTTCCAATACCCGCAAGCTCTGCGACACTCAGACACCCCTGCTCCTTTTGTGACCCTGCGGGACCTGAGGCCACGCTGAACCCGCGTGGGCTTCGCCCCGGTTTAGCCTCTGGAGCGATGTCCCTCAGCGGAACAGACTTTTAAAAGTCCTGATTTTGTGCACCGTTGCTCCGCCGCTTGCCGGGAGCCGGCCCCTCCCCCCGGGGTCTATCTTCCCGTCGCTTTGGATTCACTTCTCCGCCGGTCCTACCTTTCAGAAAGTGGTTGTTTTTCTGTTTCCAGAATTGCTGTTCTTCTTCTCTTCGATCTGCCGATGGATTTTCAGGTGTTTGCAATCTTTAGATAAGCTAACTAGCTGATCTCCGGCTAGCTGAAGCAGTCTCAGCCTGCTACTTCTCCGCCATCTTGACTCCTCGCTTTGAAACATTTTTGATGGTGTCCCACATTAGAAAATATATTTTTCATCCTTATGTCAGTAACACACACACACACACACACATGCACATGCACATCCCTGCCCCCCCAGCTGCACATAACAATATTAATCTCATTACATGTGATGTATTTCCTTTTCTACTGTATCCTGTCTTACTCTTTCATGTTCCATCCCTTTGCATTATACTCCATTCCATTTTCTCTAAATAACTGGTGATTGTATCCCACTAAACTGACCCTATGATATGCCAAGAGGTCATAATTAGCAGTTATAAAATATTTAGGAGAGTCAGGGAGAATTAGAAGATAGGGTCAGAACAGAAAGCAGATCTCAGTGAGTCTTGATAATCCTGGCTGATGATAATGCTATACTTACTCCCTGTTAGGCACAGTGCTGAGCATTCTATATAGGTATATATCTGTATATATTGTTATATATATATAACGATGTATATATTGTATATACTATATATATTGTTATATATATATAAAATGATATATATAGATGTATATAGATATATATATATAGATGTATATTATATATCGTTCTATTACATTTGGAGGAGCAGTTTCCTTAATACAAGGGGAAACTGAGGCACAAAGAACTTAAGCACTTTGCCTGATTCCATAGAGCAGGCAAGTGACCCACCCAGGATTCGAACCCGCCAGCGGCAGCTCCAAAGACTGGCTCTTCATGATTACCACCTTCTTGCTCAGGACACGGCCTGGACCAGGGGGAGGTGAGAAACAAAAGGTTCATGCATTGGTTTTTAGGACATTTTCCACTGATGGACTTTGGTGAGTAATGTGATCAATGACCCTACGACATCTTTGATAATACTTAGCCATCACACTGACAGTGCTTTCATGGATGTGCAGGCACCCCTAGTATTCTTCAAATCAAGTCGGGTCCATTGGACTTCCATGCCTTCCATGCCAGAGTTTACCAGCCTGGCTCCCTCATAGTAGGTAATGCCCTTCCTAATGGCAGCAATGCTTTGTCTTTACCCAAGGAGTTTGCTTTCCTGTATTTTAGTTTGGTAGACACGCTCTGTGTGTGGCTTTTAGGGGACATTCCAGTTGGAGTTGCTAAAGAAGGCAGCCTACAGTAGCACCCTATTGTGTGTTGTGGTATTAGGAGGGTGCTTTGGTTTCTGGCGGTAAACAATGTTTCTTTGTCTGGACTTCAGGCCATCTTCCATACCTTGTCAAAAATGGAAATAACACCCAGCTTTCTAGATGATGTGTAGATGGATCAGCAGAGCTAAGTCTTAAACTCCACTGTATCTACTCGGGTTCCAGACTAAGCAAGCATGCAAAAGATTTGGACAGTATGAATGTGACTATTTCTCTTTAAAAATCTTACATTTGCATAACACTTTGCAATTTCCAAAGCTTGTTTCCATATACTTCTTTTTTATAATCCTTAAGAGTATTTTAAGATTAAAAAGGGGTGGATAGTTTTTTTTTTTTTAAGATTTTATTTATTTGTCAGAGAGAGAGAGAGGGAGGGAGAGAGAACGCACAGAAGCAGGCAGAGTGGCAGGCAGAAGGAGAAGCAGGCTCCCCACTGAGCAAGGAGCCCTTATGTGAGACTCCATCCCAGGACCCTGACCAGAGCAGAAGGCAGATGCTTAACTGACTGAGCCACCCAGGCATCCCCAAGGGTTGATAGTTTCATAACCAGTTTTCTGTTTGTGGAAATGGAGACCCCAAATGTTAAATATATCATATAGAATCCTGGATGTGGAAAAGTTATGTATGTATGTATGTATTTTATAAAAATTTACTCATTCATTTATTTGACAGAGAGAGAGGGGGAGTGAAGGAGAGGGAGAAGCAGGCTCCCTGGGAGGCTTGATCCCAGGACCCTGGGATCATGACCTGACCTGAAGGCAGATGCTTACTTAACCCGCTAAGCCACCCAGGCACTCCTGGATGTGGCAATGTCATTTAACCTAAGTCTTTGTTTTACAAAGGAGGGAACAAAAGCCCAGAGAAGTCAGGTGGCTTGTTCAGGGTCACACAGCTAGTAAGGGCAGAGTTGAATCAAGAATTAAAGTCTCCTCGTCTTATCACAATCCGCTATCGCTAATCTAATTTCCTGAACGCAAGTGCAGACATGGCAAATATGGTATCATTTATGTCCACATGTCTATAAGTGTTATGGAAATGTTTTATAAATGCAAAGTGCATCTGGAATGCAGTCTTTGCATATTTCTCTAATCAGGAATGTATTGTTCAACTTCTTCAGAGACCTAAAATTTCCAGACTTTAATTTGTAAGCTCATGATATTGTCTGTCCTCTACATGGACGATGCAATGCAGGATTATGTTGTTAGGGGATTATGAAGAGCTATTTGTCATCTTCAAAGTAAGGGGAAGCTCTGATGTGGCTTGAAAAAAAAGACACTATTGTTAATTGTCTGCGCTAAGTGGCTGGATTGCCGGCAGTCTTTGCATTCTCTCTAAGCATATGTTTGAAATGGCATATTTGCATTTAAGTGTGAGAATATAAAATGAAATTTCATCGTAATGCAGTGAATGTGGTCCTAAAATTGTATTCTTATAAGACAGATTGCTTCATTGGAGGTTAGTGGAAGACAGTAATTTTAGTCGACTTGTCACAAGGACCGCGGAAGGAAAGATCCGTTTAATGGTGTTTTCAACAGACAGGATATTGGACCAAGGAAATACCTAAATGATCACAAGTCTCACTTCCTAACATACCTTGGATCTACTCATGCCAACGATAAGAATTTAAGTTTGTTAGAGGCTAGGAACCAATCATCAATTACCTGATCTCCAAATTCACATTTAACATATGTGCATTCACTCACATGTATATATTTAGCTCCTCTAATTTACAAGTAGGACTTTCTTACTAAAGTCTGCTTATAAATAGGTTGTTTATTTTCCACCTGGAAACATGTACTAAGTGTTCAAAGCTGAGCTCAGTCCTGCGGGTAGGCTCTGAAGCCAACCTCAAAAGCATTTGAAAACAACACTGTAAGGGTCTATTTAGCCAGAGCAGCCCCACCTCAGTTGAACAGCCATTTTGTTGTTTATGCAGTAAAACTTAAATTGACCCTGCACCCCCCAGGGGAACTTAATTAAAAGCAAGTCCAGGAAACCAGTTCCAGGTAGCAAAGCCCAAATACAAGGGTGGGTCAGGTCAGGTGGAGATAACAGCCCAAATGCAGGGATGAGTCTGGTCAGGTGGAGACATCCAATCAGTAGAGCCCACATACTGTCTCCCTAGCTACCAAGGAGTATGGGCCCCGCCTTTTGGGTGCCAATTCTGACCAAGTGATAGGCTAGTTCAAATGTCTATTATAGGGTAAATTGTAATTCAATTGGTCACTTATGTGTGACCTAGAATGACTGTGCAGCTTTCTCTGTGTGTTACAATCTCATTCGCCACCTGTGTGTGGCCAGGCCCAACCGCATGGCCTTTGCTCTTAAGTTAGTCTGTGAGGCAGGGAGGGGTCGCTCTCTCTGTAAGGGGCAGCCGCGACCAGTCTGTTTGATGGTTGGTTTGATTCTTGATGCTTGGCGTGAAACAAAACTTTGCTTGACCTTCGTTCTGTATCAGTCTCTCTCCTTTGACCATGGACCCATTATTGGGGGACCCAACAACACTGCAGCCCCCATGGCATGGGTAGTAATTTCAGTAAGTCTCAGATCCCAGTCCCCAGGTCCCAGTGCCCCAGGCTCCAGCACTGGGTCCTTTTTCACTGAGCTGGCTAGGTGCTAATCAAATCTACTCCTTCTCTGGAGCGCACAGTGGGACTGTAATTTCCAGCCTCACTTGCAGGTAGATGTGGCCTTGGAATTTGTGCTGGTCAGCAAGATGTGAGTGTGGAAGCAATCGATTCCATGCCCAGGCTTGGCCCAGAAAAGTCTCCCAGGATTTCCTATATTCTTTTCTTTTCTGTTCACTGGCTGGAAGAGAAGGTCCCCAAGTCTCAAGGGGCTCATCCAGTAGAGGTTCCTGAATGATTGTGTGGAAGGCTGACTGTTACATATCTTCAGGGATTATCAGGTATGCAAAAAGTAAATTTCAATTTTGTGAAGCAGTTGAACTTTTGGGATTTATGTCTCACAGCAGTGAGTGTTAACAAATACTCTTTTATGAATCCTGTGCCCACAGAGTTAAGCCACTTTGGTCTGAGCTTTTCAGGAAGACGGGATGGCTTAGGGTACAGGAAGCTCTCAAGGTAGCTGAGGAGGAAGGCTTCTTGCAGCAGAGGTATGGAGAAGGACAAGGGTATCAGGGTCCTCAAAATTGGGTGAAAGAGTGTCCTCTAGCTGTGGCAACAGTTTCAGGTAGAGCAAAGGCAGTGTCTTCAGCAGCTCTGTGCATTGCTTGCTTCATGTAATATTTCTTAATTGAGAGATTGGTGCTACACACACACACACAATCTTTTTTTTAAACATCTAAATTTTAATTTAAGATTGTGTCAATATCTGGAGAAAATGTGAAACCTAATTAGAAAGCTGTGGTTACCATAAGAATTCCCCTCTCTGGTCTGTTAGGAGGCCAAGCATGATAGGGATACTGAGGCCCATCCTAGGAGGCAAGAGACTCTTCTGACGGCTGACTTTGGCTTGAGGACTCCCAGGCCTTCTAGATGTATTTTCCATAGACGGTGTGGCAGTATAGGAAGCTTCCACCCAGCCTCCACTCTTTTCCTTTCTCCTTGCCTGCAGGGGTCAGACTTGTTTCTCCCCATTTTTTTTAAGAGTCATTTCCCCTAATACTTTTCTTCATTGTTTAATCTGTTGTGGCATCTTCTTCTTGGAAGATCTGAACCAACACAAAAATCATTCTAATCTGTTTGGAGGTATAAAAAGGGACCAATTCTCTTAAAATGTGAGGGAGCTGTGGTTGTCTCATCTAGTTCCCTGACCAGGTGTGACTCCATTGCAGAGCACGACTTGGCCCTTGAGCTATAGATGGCATCTTGGGCAGAGACCCCTGTGGTCCACTCAAGAAATAGGACCAGAGTCATTAAGAAAGAGAATTTTTGCTTTTAGGTCCAGGGATCCCTGATGGAGATGGGGACAATAGAAAAGGAGGAACATAGACTAAGACCTTGCTCAGCTGGATGTTTTCCACAGGGATCTCTTAGGATTATTAAATGGAAATCCATTTCGGGTAATATTTTCATCCCAAAGAAAGGACGATGCTCAGACACTGTAAGAAACATCACAATCTGGCAAGAGGCAGAGCTGGTATTTGAACCCAGATCTCAGTGTCACTATTTGTTTTACTCTTTCTAATTTGCCACATGCCTCTTTTCAGAGAGCAGTTTTGCTGTGAAATCTTGAAAAAGCACTGTCTGTTTTCTTTCTTACAAGCTGATGCTAGAAACCTACTAGTTTCAGAGTCTGGAGAAGGAAATGCCTCCTCCCATGGTTGTTGGATTCGCCCCCGCCCCCCATGTCTTCTTTATGTGAAATGTCTCATAATTAAAAAGTACAGATTCTATACAGACACAGAAGCTTTTCAGTATAGACCACATTTCCAAAAGTGGTTATTATGCATGGATGTGCTTGGAGAATTAGATTTCTGTGCTCTTGACTTTAATTGCCCTGTCTAGATATGTGATTAAGCTTTTGTTCTTTGTTTCAAGATGACCAGTCAATGGAGTTGTGTGGTTTTCATTCTATCTGAAGTGCAGTTGGAGGACAGGCAACTGAGCCCGCTGCTTTTCCCCACTTCTCCTTCCTAGTTGCTATGATTATTATTTCAATATATTCAGGTCTTATTAAACACCAAGACTGATATAAAATAGCACTACACTATGGCCAATTTTTTAGCTATGTGAAATTTTATTTTATTTTTTTAAAAAAAGTCGTACAGGAAGATAACAAAGACTGAAAATTTTACTTGTGCCTTTACCCCACCCCACCAAGACAGAGCATATAGATGTAAAGTTTGTGGGAAGTCGGGGCAAACATAGTTTAACACAAAACTGTAGGGCCCTGTCTTTGAACATCTGTTACTATGGCAACTGATTTAAAAGCTTGAAAGATCAGGTTTTTTAGGCAACTTAACTAGATGTTTTTGAAAGTATGGGAACTAAAAATATTTAAAAAACAGACCCTTGTAGATCCCCATTCAGCTGACCTGGCTGACACAGCAGTAAGACATTGTTGTGACAACCGGAGAGAATGCACAAAGGAATGTGGCTCATAAACAACAGCTCCAGCCAGGAGAGCTAGCCTGGGCACTAAGGCGGCCATTTTCTCTCTGTTTTCCAAGAGATGGTCAGCTGGGCGGAGCTTACAGACTGCCGCCCCTCCCCCTCCCACTACAGCAGTACAAGGGTGCTATTCGCTTCATCTTCTCTGCACCTTTCAGTCACAGATGAAGGAGCCAGCTGACTTTCTCATGGGGCACAAGCATGGAAAGGAGAGAAGTGAACTTCCTCAGAGAAACACAGTATGCATCTTGGAGTTACCTTCTGTGGATAACTATGCTAAATGTGACTTTCTTGGAGGAATATGATACAGAAATTGAGACTTACCTGCATGTTCATTTGGAATTGCAAACTACCAGAATTCTCTCTGTTGCATCTTATGCATAGGTTCAAAGTAGAAAGTAAACAAATAACAGTTTCCAGGGACGACAAACAAAAGGGTCCAAGTTCTGTGAACACAGTTCTTCAGCCATACTGGTGAACACAGTAACTGAGGAAAGATTACAAAAGGAAGAGGAAGCCTCAGGGTCATGCATCCTTCCCTCTGTGTCAGGAGTGGACCATTTAGGCTTCTTAGGAATTGCATTTTTAAGATGGTAATTGGTCAGATAATCTTTGTTTGAGAAGTCTTTTCATCATTCTTGTGAATTTTTCAAAGCAGATTATATTACCTTAAAACTCAGACCAAGAAAACAGAAATCACAAGTGACTGGATGAAGGATTTTACTAGCTTATTGACTTACTGCATAAAGTCACACATAAGAAACATCCTTAAATCTGCAAGGAATTTCTGTTTATTTATTTATTTACTTGAGAGAGAGAGACTCTTGAGAGAGAGAGAGGGAGAGCAGGAAGAGTCGGGGAGAGGCAGAGGGAGAGAGATAATCTAAGCCTGCATGCCCAAGGTGGAGGCTGATGTGGGGCTTGGTCTCACCACCCTGAGATAGTGACTGAGCTGAAATCAAGACTCAGGCACTTAACTGTTTGAGTTACCCAGGTGTCCCTGCGAGGAATTTCTAAAAGGAAAGAGAAATGGATAAATTCAGACTTAAGAGGAAAACTACACCTCGATTTCCAAGGTCTATTGAAAAAACAACCTCAGTCTTTAAGCAAGAATTGATTTGTAGAGAAATGTTTGCAGTACCATGTAACTAACTGGGCAAGTGCCAGAAGAAATATCCGGCTCAATTTCCAAACACTTACTTTATGTTTTGCTATTGGTTCTTTTCTCATGTGTGCTGTGTTTTACTGTTTGCCTGAAGAAAATGGTGGATATGGAGTTAAAAGTCTGCTTTTCCTGGTATAGTGAAAATGGCAGCTCTCAAACTCTGGACTTTTGAACCCAAACATTAGTGAACTGAGGCAGGAATGAAATGTCTTTGTACTGATCTTTGACAAGATTTGAAAAATCTCTGTTGTTTCCAGAAAATGTCCTATAAATGTCAAAAGCCATCATATTCAAAGGGGCTGTGTTCTAGAGTCATCAACGACAGCAACATCTAGTAGGCAAAGAAGAACACATAAGTCTGGGATTCTTAGTGAAGTTTATCCTGGATAAAGTAAAAAGGAATATTGTACATGTAGATGTTTTTAATAGAAAACAAGTAGATAATTTTAAATATCTCTTATTAAACTCATAAATACTTACTCTAAGCTTGACAGGTTAAAAAGTAACATGCAGATTCACATCTTTCTTTTCCCTCTTTCTAAGGAGATAATAGGATGAAAAGATCCATGGGCTTATCCTTAAGAGAAAAATCAGTGAAGGTAGAAAGAGGAACCTCACATCTTAGGGGATATGAGGGAGCCAGGAGAACTCTCAGACAGTGTGAAGAGGAACAGAGAAGAAAGGGCCATCCAGGATGGTGGAAGGAGACCTGAATAGTGGGAGATCTGTATGGTGCAGACGAGAGTTTATTTGAGGAAGAAGAACAAAAGACTGTATAAGTAAAGATAAAAAACAATGGAATATTACTCAACCACAAAAAGAATGAAATCTTGCCATTTTCAATAACATGGATGGAACTAGACAGTGTTATGCTAAGTGAAATAAATCAGAGAAAGACAAATACCATATGATTTCACTGGTGTGGAATTTAAGGAACAAAAGATCATGGGGGGAAAAAGAGGAAAACCAAGAAACAGACTCTTAACTATACAGAACGAACTGATGGTTACCAGAGAGGCAGTGGGTGGGGGGATGGGTTAAATTGGTGATGCGGATTAAGGAGGGCACTTGTGATGAGCACCAGGTGATGTATGGAAGTGTTCAATCACTAAATTGCACACCTGAGATGAATATTACACTGTTTGTTAATTAACTAACTAAAATTTAAATAAAAACTTATAAAAAATTTTTATTAAACATTGCTTTGAACCCAGGAAAGGTTTATGATGGACATTTCTACTTATTCCATTCTTCTTTGAAAATTATATCACTCCAGAACCATAGTATAAGAGCCACTTTTTTGTATGAGTAATTCAGATGAATTTAATCCAAGAAACATTTGTAGGTGTGAGAGACTGCTATGTGTGTACTCAGCTCATCATTTTGAAATAGAAGTCTCCATAGCTTCCTTTTACATGGTTTTTCTTCCTAGCCTCTTTGCTATGTTATCTGAAAGATAAAAAGACGAGAAAGACAGTTTTTCTCTCTGAGAGCTAATAATGTAGTAGAAAAGACTTGTATGTTCCTTGGTGTAGCAATACTATGATTGTCAGTGACAGTTATGTATATATGTATATATATTTGTATATGTATATATATAAAGTAACAGTTGTATGTAAGTGTTGTTCTAATTGTGAGGAGAATTCTAGCAAGAAGACAAGTAGATGGGATTGTTATTGTTGTTGTTGCAGGTTGGTGATGAAACAAGGAAATCTTCAACAAATGGTGCTTGGGCAATTGCTGACTCCTAGATATATCTAGATTATCCTTAGGAAAAAAAAGAAGTTTAACTCTTTACTCATACTTTACATAAGAATCAATTCAAGATAGATTAGAGACTTAAATATAAAAGACAAAGCTATAAACATTTAAAACACAATATAGGGGTGCCTGGGTGGCTCAGTGGGTTAAGCCTCTGCCTTCAGCTCAGGTCATGATCTCAGGGTCCTGGGATCAAGTTCTGCATCAGGCTCTCTCCTCAGCAGGGAAGCTGCTTCCCCCTCACTCTCTGCCTGCCTCTCTGATTACTTGTGATTTCTCTCTGTCAAATAAATAAATAAATAAATAAATAAATAAATAAATAAAATCTTTAAAAAAATAAAAAAAATAAAAAATAAAAGCAATACAGAAGAACATTCTCATGATCTCTAGCTAGGGAAGATTTTTGAGAACAATATATAAAAATATTAATCGAAAAGTCTTGATAAGGACAATGTATTAAAAATTAGTTCTGTTCATTTAGACACCACAAAGAAAATGAAATAATAAGTTGAAAAAGGGGAGAAGATATTTATAATACACATGATCCAGAAAGCATTAATACCCAGGATATACAAACAAGTCTCAATAACCACTTTACTATATATATTCTTTTATATATGCCAAATATATATATTTAAAATTATAAAAATAATGTATTTAAGTGAAATAATTTAGGAAGTAACATGACAGAGAAAGCATTTGCATTAACATTAATTTCAGAAAAAATAATTTCAATGCAAAGATATTTAAAAGGAAGAGGGAAATTCTGATATTTGTATAATTTCTAATACTTGATCTTATACAATTTCTGATATTTTATTTTATACAATTCTGATATTTTACACTTAAAAATGATAGTAATGCAGTAAACATTACATATATGTATGTATATGTATATATCTCCTGATAGAGGAGAAAAGATGTTTATTTGTATAATTGAAACACCCATAAGGAGAAACTAAATGTGGGTGAGTCTTCAGATAGAAATAAATGAGTCCAGTAGTCAAAAATTATTATGCCTATGGAAAATTAAGTAACATAATTAGCAGTTATTTTTTTTTAAAGATTTTATTTATTTATTTGACAGACAGAGATCACAAGTAGGCAGAGAGGCAGGCAGAGAGAGAGGAGGAAGCAGACTCCCTGCTGAGCAGAGAGCCCGATGTGGCACTGGATCCCAGGACCCTGAGATCATGACCTGAGCCAAAGGCAGAGGCTTTAACCCACTGACCCACCCAGGTGCCCCCCAACATAATTAACAATTAAATCCAAATATATAGTAAGCATAATTTAAAAATACATTTGGACAACTTATAAAAATCAATTATGTATTTACACATTAAGTACATAGGAACACTCAATGAATTTCAAAATTTGCTATCATAGAAGCCACATTGATGACAATCATGCAATAAAAACTTAGAAAATGCTTTCATTTTACTCTAAATTTTTAATTTGGAAGTGTAAAATTAAGAAGTAAAGGGTAATAAATGGAAGCCCTTCATATCAACACCAACCAGAGATCAGCCATACAGGGGCTAGGGAAAAATATCTAGCTTTTGGTGGCATTTAATTAAAAACAAAAAACAGTAAGAAAAAAAAGAAAGAATCAAGCTTTCAACCTAAGAAGCTTCTAAATGAGTAACAACATCCACCCTGATCATTACAGTTACTGAAGATAAAATTATTGAAATGGGAAAAAAGCTAGTAAAGTTGACCCATAAAACCAAAAGTTGAATGTTTGCCAAAAACAGTAAAATATTTGTCATATATAATAAAGAAAAAAGAGAAAGAATGGAAGAATTTTTATTTGATACAAATAAATGTATCAAATTGGTAAGACACAAACAGATTTTAGAAACATTAAAATGAAGAAGTACAACATCAAATCTATAAATATGTAATAACATTTCAAGGATTCAGCCACACGCACTCGATGTGAATTTAAGTGTGTAGTAGTCTCTGTCTTTCACAGTCTAAGGCCCTGAAGAAAATAAACTGAAGACTGATGCCAACTCAACATGACTTCATATGCTACCTCTGGTAGTGTTTATGGTCCATGTCTCCCCAGTGTATTTGGGTAAGTTCTGCTGAGCAAGATGTTGGCAATGTTTCTAATGGACTGTCAGCATTTGATTACAGATGCGCTTTGTTTGGCCTGCATAGCATTTACAAATTATTTCTGAATTATTACCAGTTTTTTAAAAAAAGAAATCCAGAGATCTTACTTAAAAATCTAGGTTTCTGGGGCACTTGGTTGGCTCAATCAGTTAATGGTCTGACTCTTGATTTTGGCTCTGATCATGATCTCAGGTTCCTGGGATTAAGCCCGGCATCAGGCTCCGTGTTCAGTGGAGAGTCTGCTTGAGATTCTCCCTCTGGCTATCCCCCCACCCCCTTAAAAAAATCTAGATTTGCATCACAGTAAAATTGGAGTTAGTGAGGGTTGGGTCGGGCCTGTGTTTTTCTACTTCCTGCATCCCCTGTGGAGTGAGGGGACCTCAATTTTAATCCCACTTCTGCCACACACCAGCAGGATTGTTTTGAGAAAGTTACCCTACTCTGAGTGTGTCAGTTTTCCATATTTGCAGGGTGGAGGAAATATTTGGCTTATAAAGTGATGGTTCAGGTTCATGGGTGTTAACTAAGGTACAGAACATGGAAACATCAACTAGTAGTTTCCTCTCTACCCTTTGTTATTGTTCTTATATAAAATCACTGCCAGCTGTTATTTAGTCGTAGAAACAAGATGTGCAACACAATTATTTGACAGAACATTCTGTAGTAAGTCATATCCTCTGCTTGGTTATTTGCACAATGATTTGCATGCTGTTTGATTTGGGTTTAATCTCATGATTAAAACCTCTGCTGGTTGCTAGCCATGCACCTTCTCACTAGCTTATGAACTCGAGACCTGTTTCTTTTCATGACCTCCCCATCGTATCTTCACCTGTCAGCTCTCTTCATTAGACTGTAAGCTTACCTAGACCCCTTAATCCTCCATTCTCAGAATGTTGAGCAAATCTTGGCATCTAATAGGCAACTCATTCATATTTGCTAAGTGACTGATTTTAAGACATTATTATATACAGAATTATATATTACCTATAATTATCTATAGTTAAATATAAAATACATAATTAATATATTTATATTATGTTCCATAATATGAATATAAAACTAAACATATAATTATAAAATTAAAAATATATTATGAGACAGAAATAGTGTATGTATAATTTCCAAGGCAATTTTCCTTTCAAATAATATGAAAAATTGTTTCTTTGCTCCTTAATGGATCTGTTATTTCTTAGTTCATTTGTTCTTTCATTTTCTTTTAAAACATCATTTGCAACAGAAGGAAAGCATATAGGATAGTGTCTGGCACATAGAAGGAATTTATTTGCTCATTCAACAAATTGATCTCCACTATTGTAATCACAAAGCAGTGTGATTTGTTGATTTGTTAAAATATAAAAAATAAGAGGCACCTGGGTGGCTCAGTTGGTTAAGCATCTGCCTTCAGCTCAGGTCATGATCCAGGAGTCCCAGGAAGGAGCCCGGCATTGGGCTTCCTGCTCAGCAGGGAGTCTGCTCCCTCTGCCCTCATCCTATGAGTGCTCTCTCTCTCTCTCCCTCTTTCTCAAATAAATAAACAAAATCTTTAAAAAAAAAGTAAGCGTAAAAAATAAAAATTCAGTGATTATCAAGACATGCATAGAAAGGTTGCACCAGGACCTACAAGGAACTGGCTGAATGGAGGGCTGATTTGATTTCATCAGGAAGAAGCCATGATGAAATAATCTAGCGCACCATTTACCAGACTGGAACACCCAGCACAGGGTTTTCCAGGGAAAACTACCGGGTTTTCCAGGGAGAACTACCTTGTTTTCCGCCTGTTGAAGATCTTGGGAGATCTGCTGGCTTGCACATCAGTAAGGTTCAGTGCTTGCAGATGTCGTTGGTCCCAGAGCTGTCATACCCATGTGATTGTGGCCCGGAAAGCAGATAGGAGATCATCAGTTACTTCTCTCCTTACTTTTGCGAAGAAATGGCAGTGAGCGTGCACATGTGTTACGGTTACACTGGCGTGATCTTGTAAGAATCAGATTTCACAAGATGGAATAGGGAATTAGGGTAAAGGTGTGAATGCGGAGGAAAACGAGCGTGTTGTGAAAATTTTAGCGGAAGTTGTAAAGGTTATGATACAGGTTCTTGATTTTTAAGAGAGAAGATTGTTTTGAACAATTGCATTTCCTTTCCAGTGGAATGACATTTCTCCCTTTCTCAACAGAAGGTTCTGTTTTTCTTTTTGTCATTTGAGAACACATTCCCTGATTTCACAATTGCCCATCTGAAAATTGCATGGGACCTGAAACATGAAAGACACTGTGGAGAACATCCTGAAGGTGGGGTCTTCTTTGCACAGCCCCTTAGTACAGTTCATTGTCGTGGCAGCTGAGGACTCTTCTGTGCTGAACTGTAAGGGTTCTTGTCTGATTGGAGCTGCGCTGGGTGCTGCTCTAGACCTCAGAGGCTGTTGCTCTTGGGTGGCAGATCCACGGAGTTGTCTGGGTTCAGAAATGTATGAAAAATAGAGACATATGGAGACGGAAGAAGAGGTGACAAGTTTTTGGGTATGTGTGGAAAGCGTTTCTTGAAATAGCATGGTTTGACATTATTGCTCCACTTTCTCTTTTTCTTTTAATAATCAAATTTCAGTTCAAAGGCTTTTACATTTGGAGAAATTTATTTTTTTTTTCATTTCTGAAAATCGGGCCCAAAGCCTCGGGTTTGTATTAACATTAACAGCAGTATAAAAGTACAAGACTGTCTCGCAAAATGTAAATTTCCTCCACCCCTTTTCTGTTCATTTTTCTAGTTAATGAAAGTTCCAATGAACTTGGGTTGGCTAAGGGGTGTTTAAAATCTCATGACCTTTTGGGAAAGTACAATACTAGGAGTCTAAATACTTGAAAGGAAATAGTATTGCTTTTCAGGGAGCAAAAGTAATTGCTTGTCAATGACAAATGATGCTGGTCATATAGCCAATTGTTTGCTTGCTATATAAGTGCATTTATTCCTTTCCCATTTAATGGTATGCATTAACATTCCCAAATCAAAAATGATGGGGATAGAGTAAGATTCCACCCACTGCAAGCACAGAGCAATAACACATTTTTCAAGGTGTGTTCTATGGGCAAATGGGAAGTTAATAGATGTTAAATGCTAATAAATAAATAAATAAATAAATAAATAAATAAATTCCATGGTCAAAGTTTTGGAATTTTGACTAAGCCAAAGTTTGCTGCAACTCATCAGGATGGAAGCTATAGTATGCAGAGATTGCCACACTGATTTGGCCCCAGGACCAGAGACATGAAATCCTCTTTTGATATGAAGTCAGACAGGTCTAGGTTGACCCCTGTGCCACTTTGGGCAAATCACAAAATCTCTTTGAACTCTGGTTCATCGGCAAAATGGGTCCAATAGCACACACTCCATGGCTTTTTGAGAACATCAAATGAGGTAATGCATATAAAACACTCAGCAAAGCTACTCCATAAGAATAAATGTTAATTTAAAGTTATGCCTTTATCCCAAATTTTGGAGTAGGGGTCTATAGTGAAATACCCATATGCATGGGACTAGGATTTAGAAGCAGGTCCTGCTACTTTCTTACTAATCTCAATAAACCTCTTAACTAAAAGAATTGGGTTCCTGATGCCTTCACCTTAAAAACACCATCATCATCATCATCAACGTCATCATCAAAAATAACTACAACAACATCTGTGCTCTTTTACAAAGCACATTTATGAGAATCAAGTTAATTTTAAACTTGTTTTGGAAACTCTCAAACATCATGCCATTTTATCCACCAATTCTTCAGTATGTATCATTAATACTTCATACCGAAATTTACATCTCTCTGTATTTGCACATACTTACCATGCTATTATTATTCCTGAAAAAATTATCAATAATTCATCAACATAATGTAATGTTAGTCCACATTTCTTTTACCCATATTGTCTCAAAGTGTCATTTTTCCATTTCATAAGATTGGGTGAAGTATCAAGGCAATTGCACATACTGTGTATGTTGTTATATCTTTTGAGTTCACTTTTATTTGTAACTCTCTCCTTGTCTTTTTCCTTCCAACCCATACCACTCTTTTGTAAGAAAAAGTGGGTTATTTTTTTGTCCCATATCCTGGATTTTGCTGATTGCTTCATGGATGTGTCTTTTAACTTGTTCTATCCCCTGTATTTTTGTAGACAGGTAGTTGGATCTAGAGGTTCAGTTAGACACTGGTGCAATTTTTATATCTATCTATTTAGATAGACATAGATATATGGTATATCATGTATCTATATCTATATAGATATAGATACATGATGTCTTCTTTATATAGATATATACAATATATATCATATATATATCACCTCTTCTTTATCCATTCATCTGTTGATGGACATGTAGGTTCTTTCCATAGTTTGGCTGTCGTGGACATATGCCTCTTTGGATCACTATATTTGTATCTTTAGGGTAAATACCCAGTAGTGCAATTGCTGGGTCATAAGGTAGCTATATTTTCAACTTTTTGAGGAACCTCCATACTGTTTTCCAGAGTGGTGGCACCAGCTTGCATTCCCACCAACAGTGTAGGAGGGTTCCCCTTTCTCCGCATCCTTGCCAGCATCTGTCATTTCCTGACTTGTTAATTTTAGCCATTCTGACTGGTGTGAAGTGATATCTCATTGTGGTTTTGATTTGTATTTCCCTGATGCTGAGTGATGTGGAGCACATTTCATGTGTCTGTTGGCCATTGATGTCTTATTTGCAGAAATGTCTTTTCATGTCTTCTTGCCCATTTCTTGATTGGATTATTTGTTCTTTGGGTGTTGAGTTTGATAAGTTCTTTATAGATTTTGGATACCAGCCCTTTGCCTTATATGTCATTTGCAAATATCCTCTCCCATTCTGTTGGTTGTCTTTCGGTTTTGTTGACTGTTTCCTTTGCTATGCAAAAGCTTTTGATCTTGATGACATCCTGATAATTCATTTTTTCCCTTGATTCCCTTGCCTTTGGCAATGTTTGTGGGAAGATGTTGTTGTGGCTGAGGTCAAAGAGGTTGCTAATTGTGTTCTCCTCAAGGATTTTGATGGATCCCTGTCTCACACTGAGGTCTTTCATCCATTTGGAGTCTATTTTTCTGTGTGGTGTAAGGAAATGGTCCAATTTCATTCTGCATGTGACTGTCCAATTTTCCCAACACTATGTGTTGAAGAGACTGCCTTTTTCCCATTGGACATTCTTTCCTGCCTTGTTGAAGATTAGTTGACCACAGAGTTGAGGGTCCATTTCTGGGCTCTTGATTCTGTTCCATTGATCTATGTGTCTGTTTTTATACCAGCACCATACTGTCGTGATGATTACAGCCTTGTAGTAGGGATTGAAGTCCTGAATTGTGATGCCACCAACTTTGATTTTCTTTTTCAACATTCCTCTGGCTATTTGGGGTCTTTTCTGGCTCCATATAAATTTTAGGATTATTTGTTCCATTTCTTTGAAAAAACTTGGTGGTTTTTTGATAGAGATTGCATTAAATGTGTAGATTGCTTTAGGTAGCATAGACATTTTCACAATATTTGTTCTCCCAATCCATGAGCATGGAACATTTTTCCATTTTTTGGTGTGTCTTCTTCGGTTTCTTTCATGAGTACTTTGTAGTTTTCTGAGTACAGATTCTTTGCCTCTTTGGTTAGGTTTATTCCTAGGTATCTTATGGTTTTGGGTGCAATTGTAAACAGGATTGACTCCTTAATTTCCCTTTCTTCTGTCTTGCTGTTGGTGTATAGAAATGCAATTGATTTCAGTGCATTGATTTTATATCCTGACACTTTCTTGAATTCCTATATGAGTTCTAGCAGTTTTGGAGTGGAGTCTTTTGGGTTTTCTACATAAAGTATCATATCATCTACAAAGAGTGAGAGTTTGACTTCTTTGCTGATTCAGATGCCTTTAATTTCTTTTTGTTGTCTGATTGCTGAGTCTAGGACTTCTAGTACTATGTTGTATAGCAGTGGCACTAGTGGACATCCCTGCCATGTTCCTGACCTTAGGGGAAAACCTCTCTGTACTTCCCCATTGAGAATGATATTTGCTGTCGGTTTTTCATAGATGACTTTGATGATATTGAGGTATATACCCTCTATCCCTACACTTCAAAGAGTTTTGATGAATAAAGTGATGCTGTACTTTGTCAAATGCTTTCTCGGCATCTATTTAGAGTATCATATGGTTCTTTTATTAATGTATTGTATCACATTGATTGATTTGTGGATGCTGAACCAACCTTGCAGCCCAGGAATAAATCCCACTTGGATGTGGTGAATAATCCTTTTCATGTACTGTTGAATCCTACTGTCTAGTATTTTGGTGAGAATTTTTGCATCTGTGTTCATCAAGGATATTGGTCTGTAATTTTCCTTTTTGATGGGGTCTTTGTCTAGTTTTGGGATCAAGGTAATGTTGGCCTCATAAAATGAGTTTGGAATTTTCCTCCCATTTCTATTTTTTGGAATAGTTTCAGGAGAATAGGTATTAATTCTTCTTTAAATGTTCGGTAGAATTCCCCTGGGAAGCTGTCTGGACCTGGGCTCTTGTTTTTTTGGGGGGGGGGGGGAGATTTTTGATGACTGCTTCAGTCTCCTTGTTATGGGTCTGTTCAGGTTTTCTATTTCTTCCTGGTTCATTTTTAGTAGTTTGTATTTCTCTAGGGATGCATCCATTTCTTCCAGATTGTCAAATTTGCTGGCATATCCAATTTGCTCATAATATGTTCTTATAATTGACTTGTATTTCTTTGGTGTTGGCTGTGATCTCCCCTTTTATTCATGATTTTATTAAGTTGGGTCCTTTCTCCTTTCTTTTGGATAAGTCTGGCCAGGGTTTATCAATCTTATTAATTCTTTCAAAGAACCAGCTCCTACTTTTGTTGATTTTTTCTACTGTTCTTTTGGTTTTTAGTTCATTGATTTCTGCACTGATCTTTATTATTTCTCTTCTCCTACTGGGTTTAAGCCTTCTTTATTGTTCTTTCTCTAGCTTATTTAGGTATAGTGTTAGGTTGTGTACTTGAGACCTTTCTTGTGTATATACCTTCCTCTCAGGACCACCTTTGCTCTATCCCAAAAAATTTGAATAGTTGTATTTACATTTTCATTTGTTTCCATGAATTTTTTCAATTCTTCTTTAATTTCCTGGTTGACCCATTCGTTCTTTAGTAGGATGCTCTTTAGCTTCCATATATTTGAGTTCTTTCCAACTTTCCTCTTGTGATTGAGTTCTATTTTCAAAGTATTGTGGTCTCAAAATGAGTCACAGTGATCCCAATCTTTTGGTACCAGTTGAGACCTGATTCGTGACTCAGGATGTGATCTATTCTGGAGAATGTTCCATGGGCATTAGAGAAGAATGTGTATTCTGTTGCTTTGGGATGGAATGTTCTGAATATAACTGTGATGTCCATATAGTGTATTGTGTTATTTAAAACCTTTATTTCCTAGTTGATCTTTTGCTTAGATGATCTGTCCATTTCAGTGATGGGGGTATAAAAGTCCCCTACTATTCTTGTATTATTGTTGATGTGTTTCTTTGATTTCATTATTAATTGGTTTATATAATTGACTGCTTCCATGTTAGGGGCATAGATATTTAAAATTGTTAGATCTTCTTGTTGGACAGATCCTTTAAGTATAATATAGTGTCCTTCCTCATCTTTTATTATAGTCTTTGGCTTGTAATCTAATTTGTCCGAGATAAGGGTTGCCACCCCAGCTTTCTTTTGATGTCCATTAACATGGTAAATTGTTTTCCACCCCCTCACTTTAAATCTGGAGGTGTCTTTGGGTCTAAAATGAGTTTATTGGGGCTCCTGGGTGACTCAGTTGGTTAAGCCTCTGCCTTTGGCTCTGGTCATGATCTCAAGTCCTGTATCAGGCTCTCTGCTCAGCAAGGAGCCTGCTTCCCCCTCCCTCTCTCCCCATCTCTCTGCCTACTTGTGATCTCTATCTGTCAAATAAATAAATAAATAAAATCTTAAAAAAAATAGTTTTTGTAGACAGCATATTGATGGGTCTTATTGTTGTTGTTTTTGTTTTTTAAATCCATTCTGATACCCTGTGTCTTTTGGTTGGGACATTTAGCTCATTTACATTTGCGGTAACTGTTGAAAGTTATGAATTTACTTTCAGGGTGACTATTGAAAGGTATGAATTTAGTGCCATTGTATTGCCTGTAATGTGACTGTTACTGTATATTGTTTCTGTTCCCTTCTGGTTTGTTACCTTTAGGCTCTCTGTTTGCTTAGAGGACCCCTTTAAATATTTCCTGTCTGGCTGATTTGGTGTTTGCAAATTCTTTTAAGCTTTGTTTGTCCTGGAAGCATTTTTTTTTTTTTTTTAATCTCTCCTTCTATTTTCAATGACAGCCTAGCTGGATATAGTATTCTCGGCTGCATATTTTTCTGGTTTAGTGCTCTGACTATATCATGCCAGTCCTTTGTGACCTGCCAGGTCTCTGTGGATAGGTCTGCTGCCAATCTAATATTTCCATTATTGTATGGTACAGACCTCTTCTCTCTGCTTTCAATATTTTCTCTCTGTCACTAAGACTTGTAAGTTTTACTATTAGATGATGGGGTGTGGACCTATTGTTATTGATTTTGAGGGGGGTTCTCTGTGCCTCCTGGATTTTAATGCTTGTTCCCTTTGCCATATTAGGGAAATTCTGTACTATAATTTACTCCAATATACCTTCTGTCTCTCTCTCTCTCTCTTTCTTCTTCTTCTTCTGGTATCTCAATTATTCTAATATTATTTTGTCTTATGTTATCACTTATCTCTTGAATGCTCCCTTTGTGTTCCAGTAGGTTGGTTGTCTCTCTTATCCTCAGTTTCTTTTTTCTTTGTCATTTGATCTTCTATATCACTAATTCTCTTTTCTGCCTCATTTGGTTGCACCTCATTAATAGCTTTTTTGATTTCAACTTGGTTAGATTTTAATTCTTTTATTTCTCCAGAAAGGGATTTTATTTCTCCAGAAAGGAATTTTCTAATATCTTCCATGCTTTTTTTGAGCCCAGCTAGCACCTTGGTAATTGTCATTCTCACCTCTAGTTCTGATGTGTTACAAATATCCATATTGATTAGGTCCCTAGCTGTCAATACTACCTCTTGTTTTTTTTTTTTTTTTTTTTTTTGTGATGAGTTTCTCCACCTTGTCATTTTATCCAGATAAGAATAGATGAATGAGACAACAGAACAATAAAAGGGTGGTGAGGACCCCAGTAAAATATATGTTAACCAAATCAGAAGAGATCCAAAACTGGGGGGAGAAGTAAGGGAGAAAGATAATAAAAAATAAAATAAAAAATAAAAAATATATATATTAGACATGAATAGAACAGAGCCACACACTTGATTTTGGGTGTATTCTTGTCTCTTAGAAGAAACTACTTCCCAAAATTTTAAAGAAAGAAAAACTTATATATATACAAAAATAAGGGTAAACATGATGAAGAGTTGGACTATGACTGTAAAGATGAAAATTTAAAAAAATTCTAAAAAAGGTATTGATAAGTTGGTTGAAAAAAGAAAAAAAAGAAAGAGGAAAAAATGTCATCAGGTTGAAGAGTAGAACAAAGTCATATGCCAGATTTAGGGTGTATTTTGATCTGTTAGAAGATAGTACTAAGTAATCTGCTCGGGTTCACCCTCAGTAGCTTTTGTTCCCTGAACCCTTTCCGTAGAGCTTTGGAGGATGGGAATGAAAATAGCCGCCTCCCAATCTCTGCCCCTGTAGGAACTGAGAGCTCAGGGCCCCACTCCTCAGTACACCTTCAGAGAAAAGCAGTCAATTCCTCCCGCCTCCCTGGTTTCCCACTGCACTCTGAGCTCACCTGGCCTGTGACCGAGTGTTTCTATCTCTGGTGCATGGCTCTGTTTGGAGTCTCCAAACCCAGCTGATTCCTGCAATGTGCTCCTGCACTGCTCCTTCCAGAGGAGGAAGGTGAGTCTCCCCGGATCTGCCACGTGTAGGGTCCTTGCTCAAAGAGTAGTGGTCTGACTGTGTCTTGGATCATGGTTTAAGATAACTCTGAGCTGAGAGCTCACTCCTCACCTCCATTTCTATAGCTGGCTTCCCCAGGCTGACACCTGGCAGTTCTGTCACACCAGAGTCTTTCTGTGACCCTGCAGGTCCTGAGACCACACTGTCCCTCTGAGGGTTCCACCCCCTGCTTAGCCTCTGGAACCATGTCCCCCAGTGGAGCAGACTTCTGAAAGTTCTGACTTTGTGCTCCACTGCTCCACTGCTTGCTGGGAGCTGGCCTCTCCCACTGCTGTCTATCTTCCTTTCACTTCAGATTCACTTATCTGCATGCCCTGCCTTCTAGAAAGTGGTCAATTGTCTGATCCTAGAATTGCTGCTCTTCTTCTCTTCCAACTCCTGTTGAGTTTGTAGGTGTTAGGAATGGTTTGATAACTAGCTGAACTCCGGGGACCTGATGATATTCCAGTCTACTCCTCCTCCGTCTTGCTTCCTCTGGTCCAGCTATTGTTCCTTGAGCACTTATTATGGGTCACGTTATTACCTTATTTCAACTTCAAAATGACCCTCAACTTTGACTTTTATTATGGTCATTATCATTCCCATTTTTAAGGATGAGGAACTTGAGGGGGAAAAGAGGTTATTACACAAGAGCTAAGCGTAGGATGTAGAATTTGAATCCAGTGTTTATGGTTTTGCCCCAATATTTTGCTGCCTATGATATTTAGGTAAATGTTTTATAAATGGTAGACCTCCATAAAAGGTTAGATATTTGTTTGGTGGAAATAGCATGGACTCTAGAGTCAAAACAGCCTCTATTTACCTTTCGACTTCATCACCCCCAGCCCTGTGGCTTTGGGCTCCTAATTCCTATTAGCCACAGTTTTTCAATCAAGAAAAGAGAAATAATGATGTGTAACTTGATGAAATTTTGTGAGTATTTGAGAAAGCATTAGAGTCTATGGAGACTCTAGCACAATGTCTGAAAGCATAGATTCTAGATCAATGGTAACTATTATGCCGGACCCCTCACAGTCTCTTGCATATTTTCATACTCAGTGAGTTTTTTTCTAATTTGATGCTAGGTAGTTACCCTCAAGGAATGGAGACAAAGGGGTAGTAGTGGCAGGTTGCATTATTACAGCTAACCCCAGAGATATAGATCTAGTTTGTAAATTCATTTATCAGCTCATCCCCACACCATTTATTTCTTGCCCATGCTGTTTGAGAAACTGGGAGAGGCACTGTCTACAGGGCAAGCAGGATCACAGGTGGAGCGTGTCCTCGAAGGGCTTCACTTCTGCATGGTGACTGGTATCGATGTGTTTCTAACAAGTAGGTACCAATGCTTTCCATCCATCCATTTGCCAAAGTAGGCCAAATGTCACCCAATACATGCAATTATAACAAACGTATAAACTGCACAAACCACCAGTGTCCTGTACTTTAAAAAAAAAAATCCATCTTTGGTTGATAGAGCTGAGTGAATTTTTATATTAAGCAAATAAAAAGACATTTTGTATATATATTTCAATAGAATTACAAATTACTCAGAAATAATTTTCAACTTGTTATCTTAAAAGGGGATGCCAAGAGCTTTGACTTCCTTTGGAACGTTCATTTGCCATAATTCTTTTTTTGAAACTCATTAAATTTTAACTAGATGCACACACTTTCTGCTCAACTTGGGGGAAAACATATTTTAAATATCTGTCAAGTCTGTCATCATTGCTCATAGAAATGTACCTAATTGTAAGCCTCGAAATGCTCATCTGCTCAGAGGAATGCGAACATGTCAACCAGAGAACACGCAGGGGATGCACATGTACAAATAGAGGGACACAAAATCTTCCCAGAAGTTTCCCGGTGCCTTAAAACTGGAAGGCTCAGTTTGGAAATTTTTCACTCAACCTTACTAAGGACTTGGGGGGTGGGGTGGGGAGAGAAAACCCACTTATCTTAAAGATTCATGATTCAAACGCCTGATAGAATCTGCAGTTTCCATAGTGCTGGGCTCTAGATTTCCCTTTAATGTAATTAAGCCTCAAGATTTATGAATACAACAGGCCAGAACTTGATCCGTGTTCATTTTCAATTACTGCAGTGAAAGGGCCCTATCCAGATGTCTCTATTTACAGCATTCAGGCAGGCCGGACCAGAGGCCGAGGGGGGAGGGCCCACAAATTGTCACACTTGTTAATTCTTCACAGAGGATACTCAGCCGAGGTCCTGGCTTTGACCCTGTGACAAAAGGCTGGGGGCCCCCGGGGCAAGGGCATCAATGCTTCCAGGGACAACACGGTGACCCACGGGGGTCACTCCCTCTGCTTTGTAGGTATTTGTGTAATAATGGGGTCCATTCCTTATTTTTATTTCTGTTACAGTTCTGGGAGCATCCAAGGGAAAAGACTGGCTCTGATGTGAAAGACAAACATATATAATGAGAGCATCAAGTGTCCCCTGGCAACAGTAACCACGATAAAATGCTACAGGGGAAATACACAGTATGCAGTGACCCACATAATCGGGCCTATTTTGGGAGCATTGTTTTATTTTTCTTTTGAAGCGTGTTGTGTTTTTTTTTTCTTCCTTTTTTCTTTTCTTCTTTCTTTCTTTCTTTAAATATTCCCAGGTCTGCAATTTAGTTTTGCTGGGATGATTGGAACACAAGTGTCTTATGTACTTGTTACAGTTATAGTCCTGCTCATGTGCATGTGGATTTTCAACCACCAAATACCCACCTGCTAGGGCGGCCTAAAATATTCCATTTTATTCCCTTTATTTTTGCTTTAAAATATTTCTGTGCTTTCTATGACCATTCTACAGGTTTCTTAGACGTGTGCTAAGTGTTTTCTTACACTGATGTGGGCGCTGGCATTGAGGTATCATTTTAAAAGGAAAATCCCACACAAAAGGCTTAGAAATAAGAGCCCAGCGGGAGACTCAGAACCTCTAATGAAATGAACTGCAGCCAGTAAAAAGCCCCAAATCCTACCCCACGCTTTTCCTCTGTGGCGTGTGTCCGGTCCACCATTTCATAGTCTCAACTCACAGACCAGAGTCGTTACCTTGTGAAAAAGAATGAATTGGGATATTGCTTCTGCTGAACAATAATTGGCTGTTCTATTAACGGGATACTCAGGAAAATGGAATTGTTGGCCAATTCTCTTCCATTTCAGGAGGCTGTTTCGTGAAAGTATTGCAAATCTCTCCTTGATGAGCCTCTTTAAATCAATTTTGGGTTTCTTTTTTCAGTCATGACCTTCACAGGACTCAAATTCATTTCTGTCAATTTAAAGAGATTTGAATGGAACAAGGGATCATTCAAAAATAGAGGTTTTTTTTACCCCCAGATTTATTTCATTCTTGCCCCTCAGACCGACATCTCCTTTTTTCTTTAAAAATTTGATTTAATTATTTAATAATTTTCTTTAAAAATTGATTTAATAATTCAATACTTTTAGTCCAGTCAGATTCAGTAACATTTCTCCTGCTGGCTCCAGTGAATATATTTCAGATACAAATGGCATCATTTCTGACCATCTAGTATTTCCTTTTTTGGAAGGTGCGTCGTACGAGGTATATAGGGCTCGAGAAAAAGGACTCTGAAGCTTTTTGTGACTAGTCATTCCTTCTGGAAAGCTGTTATCTTGACAATTCCAGCAATTGATCTGTACATTTTATAGAGGCACTTGTGATCACTCCGACTGTACTGCGAGGGAATCCCAGTCCTGTGGTATATACTGGAGCAGTTTTCCTCAGAACAGCACTGAGACCATTCAAATGGACAGGGATATTTCTTTCATTAAGTTGTATTTACTTAGTTCTTTTGCTATTTCTGATTGCTCTATTGATTATCAGTACATTTTGTTTTCTAAAGTATCTTCAAGTTTACATGGATTTGGTCTTCCTCTTCTTGTGGCCTCTTTCCTTCTCTCTACAGTCTTTTCCTCCTTCTCTCTTGTTCTCATATTTTATTAATCTCTGGATTTCTATGTTTTTGGTTATGACGATAACGACCATGTAAAATGGTTGTATAGGAAGGGCCGTGCACCTTTTTCCCTTCCTCACATACCCTTTGGTTTTTAAAAAAATGCTATTTTGAATGAAGTATATACCTTTGCATAATTTTGTACAGCTAATAATAATTATGGAAATTTCTGTTGCAAAAAAGTCCCCACAGCTTCAGTTTTGTGCCAGAAAACCTTTTGTGTAAAATCCCTTGCGTTAAAATCCCTGCTCAGGCAAGATCCCTGCTCTCTGGAGGGATGTGATACCAGGTTTGGGCTCTAGGAGGCAGAGCTATGGCAATGTATCCCCAGAGGACACCAGGAATGCGAACCACTCTCATGTAAGGTTCTCTGAAAACGCAAAGGTCAGGCTGGAGAAGCCCAGTTCAGTTAAAAGAGTGGACACAAACACGTCTGGAGGGCTGGCATGGGCACAGAGCCAACTTGGAGAACTTGGGAGCCCCGCCTGCAGAACTCTGGGCTGGGGCCATTCTGAGAGCTGGGGGTCACTGAGATCCTTATAATCATCAATGGTGTAGTCTCCTGGGTCTTATTCTGCCTCTTGTCTATTGCATCCCATAACCCCTCCACATTTGGGGCCTAGGTGGTCTTTCTAAAATGTATCTTTGCTTTAAAAGTCGCACCTTGGCTTCAGACTTCTACTGCCCTCCCACTGGCTCCAGGATAAATTCCAAACTTCTTTACAAATTTGTAAGGTCCTTTGCCATGGTAAACCCTGCTTCCTCTCCAGGTTTTTTCTGCCACTAAACTCACTTTCTTCTCACTTCTGCCATTTCTCTGAACTATTTTTTTTTTCTCTGCACATGCCATCATCTTTCTGTCATTGTATATGCTGCCTTCCTGCTCCCCCCAGTCTGAGCTTCGTTTGGACGGAGCTTCCTTTAGGAAGACTTCCTGCACTTTCTGGTTTCCCTGGACCAAGTAAACAACTCTCCTCTAGTATAGCAGCTGTGTGGGACACGTCTATTGGATTTTCTCTTTCACTGGTGGGTTCAGAAAACCAGAAGCACATGGGTAGAGAATGCTGGGTGTTTGTCAACAGCAGAGACAATATAAATAAGCCATTTATGCCTTATAAACATGGCTACCAGAAAACCCCCAAAACCCAAAACTAAAAATCCAACAAAAAACGTAATGGAATGTGGCATACAGAAAACGAGCTTCTTGGGGCTCCTGGGTGGCTCAGTCTGTTAAAATGTCTACTTTCAGCTCGGGTCATGATCCCAGGGTCCTGGGATCGAGCCCCACATCAGGCTCTCTGCTCAGTGGGGAGTCTGCTTCTCCCTCTCCCTCTGCCTGCTGTGCTCCCCGCAGCCCCCACCCTGGCTCTCTGTCAAATAAATAAAGAAAAGAAAAGAAAAAAACCAAGCTTCTTAAAAGTTCTTAAAACTTAAAACTTCTTAAAAGTTTTAAAAAGTGTTCCTGCATCCCGCTTGGCAGTTGGCTATAAATCATGAGTTTTGTCTGCAGTAAATAACTGGTTTATGCCAGATCCTCCTGCTGTATCCAAGTAGCTGCTTGTCATCTGCTGCTTGATGGAGATCAAATGATCCTGGTAGCACTGTGTGTTGTCTAAGAGTCTCCAGGTTTAAATGAAGGCTGCAAACCCTTATCTAAGAAAAGTACATGCCTGCTGATATCAGGCTTTTACCATCGTTATTTTGGAAACTCAGAGACCCATGTTGATTATTATAGAAATTTTCAGATGGAAGATTGTTGTATTGAGAAAACAAAATATTTTCCCAGTCAGTGAAAGGAGGATTTGGCTAGGTAGTACTTTAGAAATAGATCTGGGCTGAGATTAATTTAAATGCCACTCCCATGCTAAGTATAGAAATTAATGATGATTCCAAACAGCTCTAGGCTGTAAGACAGGGAAGCAAAGTTATCTTTTAGAAATGTCATTGACAACAAAGTTGTACTAGACTAGAATCAGGGTTCAGTTGATGTTCTTTTCCAGAAAATTAATGTCTAGTGACTTTATTAGATGTTGTTTCTCTTACTTTGATCTCCTGTATTAGATACACTTTCATCAGCTCATTCATCTAACCACTGATTCATCCATCCATCCATTTACCTATTCATTCCTTACCCTCCCACCCACCCATCAGTCCGCCATGTTTCCTTCTATCCATCTCTGCATCAGTCCATTTATCACACAGTAAATCTTTTGTAAGCATCTACCCAAAATGAGACATTCTTAGTTACAGAGGAGATTAAAGAACAAGCAAAACAGTCTCTCTTCTCAAAACGCTAAAGGTCACTAGTGGACTCTTAGATCACCACAGCGGGGTCCTAGATAGACTAAGGGTAGACTATGAATGTTGCTGTGCACTGGAAAGTGTGAAGCATGGTGCGAACAGTGAGGTGGGTGGAAGGGGGATCTGGGGTTGTGTGCAGGGGAAAATGGTGGCTCTGGCTGGAACCATAGCTTGGATAAAGGGACAGAGGTTCTTCAGTGCCAAACAAAAGAGTGTGGAGAAACTTTGGTGATTTCTTACAGGGGAAAATAATGTGAAGGCTAACTAGTCTTTAGGAAGATCAATCCAGTCGACTGGGGAGATGGATTGGAGGAGGGGATAAGAGAGAGATAAGAGGCAGAGAGACCTGTTAGTGCTTCAAGATAATTAGGTTGGCTCTGATCTGGGTCACTTACAACACATGGACTGGGCCACAGTTAAGTTAGGGGACTTTCCCATTCAACCTCCTCAGGTATGGTCACATGTCAGGATAGAAGAGAGAAGTTATGGTTATGTTATTCTTTTTGGCTTATGTTTAAGGTTGACTTTCTCCTAGATATTTAGGAGGGTGATTTGTTTATTCAAAAGAACTGTTCTTGAGCTAAGCATTCAGGTGGCTTTTGCTTAGAAGGAAGATAGAGTTACCAAGCATGAGTTGGAGAGTGGGGGAAGGAGAGGCCCTTTCTCAGAAACCAACCTTTTGTCCTTGCACATACTAGTTGTAATATCTTTTGTGTAAGTACTGTGAAAACAAATATTTGACTCATTAGTGATGTAGCTTTGAAATACAGCACACTGGGTATGGAAGGCTAAAACAGAGGTGAAGAATTTTGGATCAATTCTCAAGGTCACTAATATGAAAGAAAACAAAATTGGAATCATGCAAAGTATGGAACAGTAGATTCTTTTTATAGAGTGATAGAATATTTGTAAAGTTACTTCAGAGAAAAAATGTCTTCACTGTCTTGGAAGACAAATTGTTTCAACTCCCTGCATACATCAGTAAACACAGCACATATATGAATAAACTTGCCCCTTTTTGGTAGTGGGCCACTGCAATGCTTTCTTCAATGTTAAGAAAATGTCTTGTCCCCATGAATTTATTATCCTTGCATAGCCCCGTTGAAGATAACCAACCTTAAACCTCATTGCAGAAATGTTTTCTGGCTACCACTGAATTTTCAGTCTCTCAAGAAAATTGTCCTAATATGTTGAGCTCAACCCAGGGTTGGCTGCTTGTTGTCCCCTGAAATGCACTAAGCCTTCAGTTCATAGAATGATCTCTCAGATCTTGAGGGCTTGCCCAGCATTTCAGATCAACTGAAAAATTCTGGGAGTTAAACTCTTTTTCTACACTGTTTTTATGTCAACTTCTGTATTATCTATAAAATGCACATATCTTCGTGGAATAACACACATTTTTATTATTAAAAAAAAACAGCAGCCAAAATGATACCCAACCACACACATGCATATGCACTCAGTTGCAAAAAGGCCAGGAACAAACATTTTCAAATGAAGACAAAGGTGCCTTAGGAATCACTGCTAAATCACTGGGACCCATCGGAGAATGAGGACACTTGCAAGAGAAGGCAGAGGGGTTTTCTCTTCCTGGAAACGGGGGCGGTGGGGGAGATTGAATAAAATTTGGCACTTTCTCAGTGTAACAGCTGTGCCTGTCTCCACAAGAAAACACCATCAAGCAATTCGTGAATTCATGTTAAATAATTGCTCTTCACGTAAGGTGACTATTGTGTTCTGTCCCTCATTATGAAAATCTTGTGGTCTGATTTTCAGCACATTTAATCCTGTTCAAAACCAAATTAAACTCTGAAAGCATATGTTACTGTAAAGTATGAGTCACAGACTGTCATGATATTTTGCAGAAGATTATTCAGCAGCTGTCTTAAAAATAAAAAAGCAAAGAGCTACATCTACTCTCTGCTTGTTATGTGCCAGAGCCTATATTAACTGATTCATGGGCCAGCATTAGGGGAGTGTGGCGGGAGAGGCAAAGCTTTGCATTCAGAGGGTCTGGGATTAGAACCCACAACATCACCTTTTACCAGAGAGGAGAGTTTTCCTGATGGGAGGCCTGCTTCACTGTCTAGAAAATGCTGGCAAGAGATAGTTTGGCTGAGCCTCCCCTGGGCTGACCCTACATTCCCCAGACAGTGCTGGGAGAAAGGGAGGCTGTTGAGAAGAAGTCACCTAATGGCTCTGGTGTCTCAGACTGTGGCTTCCTCCCAGTAGCAGGGTTGAGTGGTTTAAAGGACACATGAGACAACGTGAATATGTTGTTACAAAATGATTAATTTCATTGACTTGACCAGAATCCACAAGAAAAGAAAGGGGTCTCTGATGCCAAGAAGTTTTCGACAGGCATGCTTGGATTTATAATATAAACAATTACACCCTTCTAAATATATATTTTTTTATTGTTTCTTTTGGTTTCCATAAAATATCCCGCCCCCCCCGCCAGAGAAAGCCTGTACCACATTCAGGGTACAGGGCTGCCTACCTCGCCAGAGTAGGCTTGTTCGTGGCCATCTTTATCACCATGAACATCGTGGTACCCTAGGCTACTCTCATTGCTGGCCGTGCAGCTCTTCTTCAGCTGAAACCAAGTATATACAGGTCTGCTGGGCTGCTGGGGTTGAAATCATGAAGTGATCCTTTACTCAAATCCGTTACCTCTTACAGACCCATGTGGTCTGACATTCAGAGGTCTCCACTGTCCTTGTATATTTGGCGCTCCTATTTGGTGAAGACTGGCATTCTCTCAGATTGTTAAAAAAAGTTTCTTTCTCAAATACAACTTTAACTTGTGAGTCAAAGAGCTAATGCATGTGGATGCCTGGCACATGTAGGTGTAGGTGGTTGATAAATGGTTGCTTTGCTTTTGCTATTAGTCATTGGAGGTCACAGAGCTAGAAAGGAAGGAAGAGACAAATGAAACATGTCAGGCTCCAGAGCCCATGTTTAACCCTCCTCACATACGACTCAGCCTCTCCTGTGAAAAGAAAAGCCAAGTTCACTCTTTTGATATGAGAGATTGGTATCTCTCAAATTTTGTTCCAGTTTATCTGATAAACACCACAGAGTGTGTTTGTATCACAATGATATTTATTTGGTTATTACTGTATAGTTGAGGTAAAATAATCTTAGTGTTTAATTGAAAGGCTTTTAATAAAACAGGGCTTGGTGTTCAATGCATTTCTCAATTTGATTTTGAAATATGACATTTTGCTTGTGCTCATTCAAAGGTTAAAAATTTGGACCTAGTTAAAATGTTAGTGAACAGAAAGAGTTCCAGAACATGTGATTTATAAGGCTGGGGTATCAGATGGTGTTTGCTGCCTTGGTAACAAGTCCAGTTGTGGCACCTGTGTTTATGTGTCATCTTACTTAATTATGCTCTACAAACTCAGAGCACCCTAGTTAGTTGTGAGGGCTCATTGCCCTGATCACTCAACCCATTATCAGGAGAAATAATACTGGGCTCCGTTATGACCTATATTTATACGAGTAAGAGTAGTGGATGGAATTCAAATGATCAGGGTTTTTTTTATGATTTTATTTATTCATTTATTTGAGGGGAGGGGAAGAAGGGGGAGGAAGCGAAACAAGCAGACTCCCCACTGAGCATGGAGCCTGACTTGGGGCTTGACCCCATGACCCATGAGTTCATGACCAAGATCCGATGCTTAACTAACTGAGCCACCCAGGTGCCCCTCAAACGATCAGTTTTATGTCCTTTTTCTCTCTCTCCCCTTATCTTTATCACTTTCTAATTGTCCATATCGTAAATTTACTTTCTGTAATTTTATTTTTGGAATTTCTGTATTTTATAATACCTGATGATACTATCAAATGGGAGAAAAGAATAGAGGGTTCTCTAAAGAATATATTGCTATAGTTTTGTGTAATCAAATTGACAGTAAGTCCTCCTTGATCATTCCTTCTTTTAAAATGTTTGCTTATTGAGAAAGATTAATAGGGTTAAACATATATCCCTCTTAGAAGAGTGTTATTGCTATAAAAGAGTGATGATTTTTTAGGTACACAGAGAGTTGATTAGTTGCATACGAGCTTGTATCATGGATAAGACTGGTAAATGAATCTGCCAGTGTTCAATCGAATGTTCAATAGAACGGATGAGAGAGGTTGGGAACCACAGCATGGTCTTCTGTTGTTCTTCCATCTTGAAAGGAATTAAGATATTAGTGAAAGCTCCTGGGGGTATATTTAGAGGGATTTTGAGGAGAGATTTTAGTGCAAATCCCTTATTTAGTAGCTGAGTATCCTTGGGACAGTCAGCCATTCTCTCATCTGAAGAGAGAGCATAATACCTACTCTGCAGGGTTGTTGAGATGTACTCAGTAAGTGCTGATCCCTCTTTTTCCTTAACCTAGTGCTTAACTTCTAAGACAGTGAATGGATGTGAGTTTAGAGAGTCATCTACTTTTAACCAGATTTGCCAGACAAAGGTTGCTCTGATCCCTATGGTGAGATCTCTCTGGAAGTAATTGTCAGTGGTGCCAGTCTCCCAGCTGTACTTGCTGGACAATGTTACAGCCCCAAATGTTCTTCTTGCAGCTCTTCTCTAGGCATTACCTAGAACGAAGATGGTAAATAGAGGCATACATTCCTCATCCACATGGGACTTGGCTGTGCTGTTGAGAATCATGCAGTCAGTCATGGTGCTCTTTCTCTAGAAACCTGGAAAAACTCAATGTCCTGATAACATTCCAGGCAGCCAATACCAATTGATCTGAGTTGATGTTCAGGTTGGAGGGGATTCACTCTTCTGACCAAACAGCTCTACAGGAAAAAATTTATAGCACACACATTTGAACACAATGATGGACACTCAGCGATAGGCACAAAAATATTTCTACCTTTTATTTACACAAGTACAGAGAAATTAAATGAGTTACTTGAAATCCCAAGTTGGCTACAGAACCAGGATTAAAACTGGGGGCTCTTGATCTCAAAATTAAGGCTCCTTTTGTCTAAGTTTTCACTCTGTGCTTATGAAAGGGTTGCCTCCCTGCAAATACTACATGCTGGATGACAAGATGGCAGTAGTCCTGGGGGATTCAGATGTCAGCGAGGATGTTGGATTAAATGGTTTTGAGGATGTCTTCTGGGCTCCAGATTCTAATATTCTCCCAACGCTGTCACTGAGGAATGCAATTTCCTAAACAGGAAAAGTCTCAGGAAGTAAGTTCCATGTCCGGAGCTCATTTATAATTACATATGCAAGACGCTAAATAAAATTTTGGTTAATTAGCTTTTCTCTGGTTTCATGAAGCGCAGCTAGTACTTCTGACCATGTCAGTGTGTTTGCTCATTGAAAGGTTGTGAAAATGGTGAAATTTGGAAAGTAAGGATGGCTATATAAATACTTTTACTCTTTTAAAATCAAGGAGCTTCTAAATGCATGAGAGAGATCATTTTCTTCTTGGTAGTGGAGAAATCTTATTCCTCTAAATATCATTTTTAGATAGGCTCTGTAAGAAAGTTGGCAATTGAAGATAATTCATGGCATATCAGAAGTGCACATCTGTCTGTTTCTGACCACGATGAATATTAAGTAGATTTTCAAGTTTTTTATTATGGGTAACACAGTGATGTTCTTATTGAACCCTAAAAGCCATAGTGAGCCTCTCTTGTCTCCCATCTTCCCCTTGCAGCGCTGTAAATCCAACTTCTGCCTGTCCTATTGTTCAGAAAAAAGCAGCCATATTGTGCTGATTGGTATTAAATTAAAGCAGAAAGAGAGAGGCACAAATGTGGAAGCCCATCTTACCAGCAGGGATACCGCTATCTTTTATTTTGCATTTTGGGAGGGTCAGAAAGTCATGACAGGCATCTGACCTCTGATAACCTCTTTGGTGCTTCTGTGCGCAGTTTTTGGGGGAAGAACTTAATTAAATACAATTGAATTTCCCTGCTAACATTGCCACTGAAAAGACTCCTTTTAAATGGCTTGGTGTTTGCTGGTGAGGAACAAACAAAGATGCTTCTTTTGTTCCTCAAAGAAAAGTTAGCATATGTTAGTTAAGGATTTGTGATTTCTTTGACTAGACTGGCGGGTTCCTAAAAATTCAATGAGTCTTCTGAAATGAGACCCACAATAAAAGATAAAGCATACAACTAGCTAAAACTCTAACTCTTCTTATGCATGATAATTATGGTGGAGGTTAGTGTTTTTAAGACTTCACTATGTTTTTTTGTACTCAAATAAAAATGAGGACCTTAGATTTATGATGAAGTTGCTAATATTTGGCCACAAAAAATATAACTGGTCTGTCTCTTGGATTCTCCAGCTACCAGAAGAAGAGAAGAACTGCCGGCAGTTGTATATCTAGTACTTTCTGTTAGGAAACCATTAACAAGAGGTGTTGACAGAATATGCAGTTTTGGTTATGAACAATTTATCATGCATATTAATGCTGATAGGAAGCTCATCTACAAGCTACACTTTAATAAAAAGCAATAACCATATAAATATGTGGGTTAAAAATCCATTTTCCCATTTTGATAATGGGAAAGTCCATTTTGATAATTACTAGGTAGTTATTTGTTATTCTTAGGGTTCTGAAATCAGAGGAACTGAAGAATCAATTTTATAATCAAGACCTAGAGAAAGAGTGGGTTATTTTGTTCAAGTTTGAGTCTTAGTGCTCATTTTGAGAGGAATCAGGTTTGTGTCTTAGATGCAAAGAATCTTTTAATCCCACATGATTTTGTTTTCCTTGAAGAGAGGATTAGAATGAGAAACTGATGCTTTTGAATTTAAAGTTGACTATTGTGTGCCCTAAGCCTACTTCCTTGACTCACACCCTCTTCCACTATTTGAGCTTTCTCAGGTCTCTCTAATTATTTAGAGGGTGAGGGGAAGTCAACACTTGACCCTGCTGACCTGTCTGGCTTCTGTCTCATCTCTTGTTTAATACTCAAGGTTGAACTGCTAAAAGTAGTGTGTGCTACACCCACAGCTTTTCTTTCCATGTCACTATCTCTCTGGAGTCTAGTCTCTAGGTTCACCCATGTGGGGTACTATGTACCCCAGCTGAAGCCTCCAGCTTTGGGGCCACCGTGTTAGGTTGAAAGCATGTACCCTTAGCAAGGGTTCTAAGCCAAGAGGATAAATGGAGGCTGAAATCCAGGTGCATTTGCAGCTCCATCAAACCCTGTCATGGGGATGTATTGGTGAAGAGAGGGCAACATTTTGTGTTTTGTAAATTGCCTGAAAGCTCCACATTTCTATTTCCCTATTTCTATAAAGAAATGCTCACACCCCATCATGGCAAATGTAATTTTTTTTTTTTTTTTTTTTAGTAGCAGTTAAATGACCTAAGTGAGGATTTCAGAGTTCTCTCTTGGTTTCCATTTTCTCTTCCAATCTCAAGGAAAAGCAAGTATTTGCTTTTAGCATAGTTGATCCCCGAGCACTTTGCAAATGTTTCCACAAAGCCAGCTGCCCTTTATAGATCCCCCTGGGAACCTTTCTTTTGGTTACTAACCCTTAAGCACCCACAAACCCTATTTGCGAAGATATTTGTCATACGGGAAGGGTCCATGAATCTTCAGATTTTCAGAGGAAAATGCTTAACTTCCAGTTTGGAAAGCTCTGTCCTTTGGCCAGGACCTTTGGGCTTGTCTGAAGACTAGCTTCTCCAGCCAAGGGAAGACAAAAATATGCAAAAAAACCAAACAATACCTCTGTAGTGTATCTTGGCTCACTCTGGTAGGCTGGAAAACTCTTGAGAAAATTCATCTTGAAAGGTTTCTTGGATTTTTTAATAATTTTGGAGCTAAGTTTCTGGTTATGAGTATTGTAGCCACATGGAATCTCAAGTTCACTTCATTTGCTTCCTCATAGTTCAGTACTGATTCTTCCCTGGGACTTTCTTTCATCACACCTCATTCTGCTCTTTCCCCTGGATGCGTTTAATGACTGACCTTTAATGCCAAGTGTTAAATTGAATAAAGGACTATAGTCAAATACTAGGAGGAATCAAATTGCAAAAATTGTCAGTGGCAGAGCCTCCGTAACTCCTGAGATGCAGTGCTGTCCAAAAACCTGATTGCGGATTCACACATCTAAGAGGTAGTTCAAATATGTCGACTCTGTGTGTGTGTGTGTGTGTGTGTGCGCACGCGCACACGCATGTATGTTCATGCCTGTGTGCACAAACAGAAAACTTGAACTCTCCAGCCCATACCACCTGTTTTCACATCATTGTTGTCACAAAAAGGTTTTCTTTCTTTCCTTCTTTTAATTAGCTGAGCTGTCCTATTTTTCAGTAACTTGCCTCTTCCCTAACATACAGGCTGTAAGCGTATTTCTTTTCATTAGACCTGGGCCTCGTTTGTCATTTATACCATACTTTTGCCTTTCTCTTTCATTTTGAAAGAAAGAGAGGTTTTCCTATTATTTTAGAGCAAAGCACCTCTGGTTTATGTGGCGACTCTTGTGGCTTTCTAAATGCACTTGATTTAGCTTTCAATGTGTAATTACTGCCAAACAAGTTAATTGCTTTATAAGTGTCCAAAATTCCCTGGTTTAATTTTGCTTTCATTTACCAACCTTCATTATACATCCACTGTTCAACATAAACACAAATGATTGTTAATGAATGCCTAATGCCATATTCATTAGAAAATCAGGTTAATGACTGGCAATGAATATCCCAGCTCCTTTATTCTTCCAAGACATTTTTTTTTTGCTTGTTGATTACAATAGTTTTTTGTTTTTGTTTTTGTTTTTGTTTACAAAGAAATTCTACCTGCAGTATAGGCTTGCTTTAAAGTTCAAGATAAAGCTTCTCTAAGAAATCAGAAAACCCCAACCCCTGATTCTTTCTGCTTACCTATGTCTTTATCCTTCAGAAAGAATCTCCTATAAAATGGAATAGTCAGAATAAACATGATTCCCTTGGACTATTGGCTATCATAAAGCCTTATTGTTTGGACAGCAAAAGTCTCAGGATTTTTGTATACAGGTGTTCAGGTGGTGCACTGAACAACTTGAGGAGGTATTGTTTGCTTTGCACTCTGAATGATGTGGAATGTGTTATCCACAATCTGAATAACTCAGGCAGTAGCACTGAGAAATCTGCGTTGAAATATGTCACAGCAGTGTCACTTGGGAAAGCATTCAGTGCATGCTGCTAATTGCCCTAGACAAGAATTACTTTCCAGAAGACAATCAGATATGTGAAGATACATGGTTGGAGTGCATGGCAGAAGGTCCATTGAGGAAGAGAACTGAGGTCCACATCATGGAGACAGGCCGATTCTTGTTTTGTAAGTGAGACCCCTTCCCTTTCTCACAGATGTGGAGTTGCTTTCCAAATCAAACTTGACAGCTGGGTTTTGAGGGCCATTTGTGTGCTGACAACAGAACAGAGGATTATGTATGGGTTTGAGCACAGAACCCAGGTGCTAAAATTTGGTCACTGGCTGGTTGCTACATGCTGGTGTGGACTGAGCAGTATCTAATAGGAATGTTGGTGATGTAGCATTCCTTCCAGTTCTTATGCTCTGTGACTCTTTTTTGGTATCATGAGTCAGTCCACCTGCATTCTTTAAAACTATTGATTGGATGCTTACTATGTGCTTGGCATGGATTTGATGTCAGGGATATTGTATTGAACACACATTTCCTGGTGCTGTGGGAAGAAAACAAGGGTGACTCAATGCCCCAATGCACTTGTCAGGTAGCACCAGGGTGGTATACTTACAGTCGCTCAGTGTCAGCACTCTGAAATCTTGTTATGCTCCCCACTCTTCTTTGGATCTTTTTTCTTTATTCTTCCATCTGGAAACTTCTACTTCTCTTGCCACAGTCCTTTTGTTTTCGTATTTTGATCTCAGAGACACCCCTGTCTTTCCCAGTTTTGTCTCTTTTTGGGGTTCTGTTTCCATCAGCTGAGTCTGCATCATCTATAGTCCTTGGCTGCACCTATGTCTGTACTCCATGTGTCTGTCCCTCATAACATTTAGGGTCACTGAACTTTCGCCTTAATTTGTGTGGTTCTCTGAGTACTAATTCTACCTTAGACTCTTTAACTTCCTCAGGGAAATCATGTAGTAGACTAATTGTTTTCCTGGTGTCTGGACATACGCTTGTAGCCTGGTCATAGATCTGTTAGGATATTGTCTTCATGACAACAGGCTTTGCAGGTCAATGAAAAGCTGAGGCATGATTTTAGCAATTATTAAACAATAAAAGTTCAAGGACCTGAAGGTTGTGACTAAATAAACAAATAGAATGTATCAAATTGAAAAGCAGAAGTATGAAAATAAATCCTGATATTATCTTACTGAGGTTTGATATTTTAGTATCAAAGTTCCAGGATTCTATACCATCAGCACATCCTCAGGGTGACCCCCAAATGGACCTATTGTAGGAATTGTATATTTGTATCAGTCAGGTTTCTGCTATGATAATTCTGCACAGCAAACAACTCCAAAATCAGTGGTTTTCAACAAGCAGCATTTGTTTCTTATTTATGTTCTCTGATCTGCTTGTTGGCCATGGCTCTGCTATGCTCAACAGGGACTGGCTTAAGGCCATGGCTCTAGTCTATTAGATTTGTCTCCTTGTTCTGGGACCAGTGACTACTTGGGGCATGTTTTTGTTTGTTTGTTTGTTTGTTTTCTCCTAGCTAAGATGGAAACATAAGAGACCAAGGCAAACCCTGTGTGTACATTTAAAGCTTCTGCTCCTGTTATGTGTGAACATGTCACTGGCTAAAGCAAGTCATGGGGCCTAGCTCAACATCAGTGGGACAAGGAAATACTTCATTTACTCAGGTGGGGAGGACTTCAAAGCCACATGGCAAAGGATATAAATGTTTAAATCTATTTCATCCTACTATATTACAAGGTTCTCAAAATACTTCATTTCTCTCATTCATAACATTTGTTCCAGTTGAGATTTTGCATTTTTTGATATGATACTTTAGCTACTGCCTGTGTTTTCTTCTGGACCTTGAAGGTAGGAATCGTGTCTGTCAGGATTCACTGTTGTTTCCCCAACACCTAGCACAGTGTTCTGGAAGATATCAGGTACACAACGAATGAAGAGCCATTGTTCAAGTGAATTAGCTTCTAGTCTCCCTAAAAATTATCACAGGAATGGAAATATATCTTTGTGAGAATTACTGGTGTGATACTAAGGGCTTGTTTCAAACCTTTCAGAAATCCTCTCGCTACATTTCCATTGTGAGACCTGCAACCCTATGGGAGAGGAACATATCCCATGCAAATGTGAGTAAGTAGAGTGGTGCTATGCAGAATGGTGTCCATAGTGGAATTTTTTGGTTTCAGTTGCTGGATGCATAAGAAAATTTGTATTTTGCTTTTACCTTATAACTGGGAAAGATTTTCTTTTAAATTTCAAAATAAGGAGAACATTAAAAGACATATCCTATGGAATTTTGTATCTCTGTCTGAGATTTATAGTACATTTTTATCTTTTCTACGCGGATTATGTAACTGAGAAAATAACTTATTCATTGGATAAGCAATAGTAGAAGTCACCGCACATTAGGTGTGTGTGCAGTGCTTGTGTGTGGCACAATGTACAGAAACTGGGACAATAATGCCATCTAATATAATCAATAACAATAAACGACTGAGTTCATCAAGTGAAAGACTGACATGTTTGTCATGTTCTCCCCCGTCCCATATTCTACCCACGGGTTGCTAATGATGTCCTGTTGGTGAGAGCCACAGTGTTTGTTGCTACAGCATGCAAATGCATGTCTATAAATGACTGCAATGTGCACATGGAGATGGTCGCCATGGCTGGCCTGTCCAGTTGTCATGGAGCTGTGGGAACTTCCCAGGTTCCTCCCACCAGAGCTCTGTGGACAAAAGTAGGATCTGGAAAGAAAAAAACCTTTCAACCAACACTTAAATTTACATCCAAAGGGCTCTAATTGCCTTCATTTCCTTACTATTTACCACACCAGAATGGCAAAGCCCTTTGGAGAGGACCACACAGCTCACTGACACTGAGGAAATCACAAAGTCCCAAGCATGTGTGGAGAGGGCCATGCTAATTATGTCTTCCAGAGTTTCTGCTTTCCAAAATTTGGGAATCAGGATTGCTCCAAATTACTACTTGTGGAGAAGTAGCATATGATAACTGCAAATATTCAAGAGAAGAAATCAAGAGACGTGAAAAATCATATTCTAAGAGTAAAGAAGAAGGCCAACTGTGGGAAGAGGAGAAACATGACCTAGTTGAAAAATGTGACCTGGTTTTCTAACTGTTCTTATATACCACTAAAGCACAGAATGTATCTATATAAGGTGTCTGAAATATGCTCTTCTACCAGTCATTTTTCCATTTGGGCTTCAAGAACCTCTTAAGAATTAACCAGAGGATTCCATGACTTTCCGCATGGACTGTGTTCAGGAGGAAACAGACCCCAGTGAAGTCCCTCTATTTCACCACTAGTATTTTAAGGCACTAAGAAGGCAAAGCTTTGTGGAAGGGGATCACAGGCCCATTTACTTGACAAGGAGTGACACACATCATAGGGAGGATTGGCGATTGCTAATTAGCTTATACTATAGAGATAGAGCGCTTCTCAAGCTTATAGACGGTGCCACCTGGGTGCCTAGCGCGCTCATCTTCCTACAGCTTAAGTGAGCACCAGGAAGCAAGTGCAGGCCTACATGAGATCAGGAGGTTGACATAGCTGGATCCTCTTTCAAATTATTTTGTTCCCTTTTTTTCTTTCTCTGTTTTCTTTTCCTTCCCCTTCTCTTTCTGCATTTGTGTGACTTTGGAAGAATTACAGAAGAGGACTAAGAGATTTTGAGATGTATATCTTCTAAAAACTTCTGTGTTATTTGTCATTGTTTTAGTATACTGACTTTATTGCATATTACAGAGTATAAGTTGTATATTATATCTTGTACATCATATACTACATATAACATATCTCATATAGCATTAGATATCATATCTAATATATTGCCATATATTACATATCGAATGATCTCTATTTGTATGTGTATATTTTCTAATTCCATACATTGTATATTAGATTTACTGACCACCTATGTTGGTCAGAAGGCTCTTCTGAAAGCAGCAGTAAAGAAAAACTCTTTGCCTTCCAGGAGCCTGTCATATAATGAGGAATGTAAATAATGGATAATTAAAAAACAAAACAGCAATTGCAGGTAGTGAAAACTGCAATGCTGTGAAGAAGATAAATAGGAGTAATCAGGTCAAAGATGATGTGGGTGGCAGGAGTATATGGCCTTAGTTAGGGTACAGTGGTCTGGGGAGTCCTCTGTAAAGAGGTGATATTTGAATCTAGTCCAGAGCTGTGAGAAAGAGACACCCAGGTAACATTCTGGTTCACAGAAAGTTCTTGGAGGCAAACTATTCCAAGCAGAAAGGACAGACTGAGACAGATTGGGTTTAGAACACTGAAGAGTGGACAGAATGTGACTGCACTGGAGTGGAGACTGGAGTGGATGGAGCAGTGGCAGGGGCCAGAGCACAGAGGGCCTCCTGGCCAGTGAAAGGACTTTGTCTTCTACATGCAAGGCACAACCTGTAATGAGAGTTTATTTTATAGCAGGAGATGAAATGATCTGATTTATTCTTGAATAGGTTCAGTAGGTACTGTATGCAGGATGAATTTTTGGGAAATAAGAGACCTTGAGTCCCATTAAGAAATTCTTGGATTGTATCAGAGAGGGGAGACAGTGGCTAGGACTAGGTTTGTAGCAGCTGAATGAGTTGGAGGAGGTAGTCAGACTTCAGAAATATTTTGGAGATGTAACTGAAAGGCTATCATAATGAATTGAATATGGGGTGTGAAGAAAAATCAAGGAAGAGTTTTGGACTTTTGGCCTAAAACCTGGGATGGATTGTGGTGGAGGTGGTGGGAATCTTGAGAATAGGTTTTTCAGGGAGACCATCAGTGGTTGCATTTGAAGAATGCTAAGCTTGAGATGCTTAGTACTTAGTATCTCGGTAGTTAGAACTTAGTCTCATGGTCAGACCTTGCTGCAAGAGGGACAAGGAAATGTCCGCTTACTGGGCACATCATAACCTCAAAATAGGGTTCCAACATAGAGGATGAGAGGATAATGGATGTGGGGGTAGGTGCCTAACAGTATCTGCCGTAGAAATAATAACAATGCGACCCAAAATATGGTTTCTAAAAATAATTACTCTGGAATGATTCATGAGCCAAAGAGGAAATAATGATGAAAAGTAGAATACTCAGAATGGAATGATAATAATTTTAAAAGTGAGAGATGCAGCTAAAGTGGTTCTTAGAGGTAGACTTATACTTTAAAAGTTATCATAGAGAAAAATGAAGGTTGAACAATAGAGAGTGAGGCATTCAATTTAAGGAGGAGTTACTCAAACAACAAAATGAATTCAAAGGAAGCAGGAAAAAGGAACTAATCAAAGTAAGAGGAAAAAGTCACCAAAATAGAAACCAAAAAATACAGTTAGAGATAATTAACAAAATCAAAAACTTGCTATTGGAAGGAGTGTATAAAATAGATAAACCAACCAAGATGGATCAAGGAAAAAAAAGGAGAAACAATATTATGGATGAAAAGAGAAACGTAAGTACTGATACAAGGGAAACTTATAAAACCTGGAGTCAATACTATAAATAACTTAAGTGAACAATTAAAAACACACTATTGAATCAATATCCAAAAATTTCCATTTTCTCAAAAATAGCAGGCCAAGAGTTTTGAGGCTGAGTTATTAAAATTTCAAATGTCAGGTAATCCTTATATAGAGGAAAAGGAGAGCCTCTTCTAAGTTATTTTTTTTTTGAAGTTGGTAAAACTTTAAAAATAAAATGGGATACTATGGATTAATCTCATTTATGAAGACTATTATATTAAATACTAGCAAAATCAAATTCAGTAATGTATACAATAAAATGTATCATAATCAATTAGAATTTATTCTAGGGATACTAGAAGAGTTTCTTATGAAAAAATCAATTCATGAGATATATAGCAAGAGACTTACAGAATAGAATCATATAACCATCCCAGTGGATATGTCAACATTAATTTATGGGAAAAAAAGCCTCTTTTACGAAAATGGGAATAGAAGGGAACTTCCTTAACTTGAAAAAAATCTATAAAAATCTACAGAAAAAATAATTAGACTTAATAGGGAGACTTCGGAAGCATTTCTATTAAAGTAAGGGAAAATAAGAATGTTTACTATTATTGCTTCTATTAAAAAATGTCCTGGGGACCAAAGCAATGAAATATAAGAAAAAAAAAGATATAAAAAATTTTTGGGGGGGAAAATAATATTGATTATATACCTTCAAAATCTAAAATTATTTCATAATATTAAAACTTATAAATTATTAAAACCAAAATTATAATTTACTTTGGAATAGGTATAACAAAATATTTGTAAAGCATATATGGATAAAAGTATAAAGCATTACTTAAGTGTGTGTAAAGGAGGGTCTGAATAAAGGAAGAGATGCTATGCTAATGAGTGAGAAGATTATCTTGGAATTTTCCTGAAGTTAGAGTGGGTCATACAAATTGCATGAAAGATAAAAGACTAAGAGTAAATGAGAGAGCTATGAAGAATAAAATGTGGAAACTTTCTGACCAGATATCGAAATTTTTGTAAAGCCATAAGACGACAGTGAGCTCAAGCAATGGCTGATGGGGGCACCTGGGTTGTTCAGTGGGTTAAGTAAGCATCCAGCTCTTGGTTTTGGCTGAGGTCATGATCTCGAGATCATGAGATTGAGCCCTGTGATGGGCTCTGCACTCAGTATGGAGTTTGCTTGACATTCTTTCTCCATTCCTCTCCTTCCTCCTGTGCTCCTTTGCCTGCTTGTGCTCTCTCTCTCTCTCAAATAAATAAAATCTTTAAGAAAAAAAAAAAGAAGAGGCTGATAGAACATAGTAGAATACATACTGCTTTCTGGAAAGGATGGCTTTAAGTGGTTCCCCATTTGAATCATGGAGCCATATCAATGATTGTACACTAAACACATATTTTAAAGTCATGAGCTATTCAAGGCTTGTATATAAGCTGTCGTGGATTTGAGTGGAGAAAGATGCAGTAGAGGTAGTCAAAAAACAAGTTAGTAACCTTGCAATGGATCATTTCCACAGCAAGTGGTAAAACAGTCATTTGAAGGAATGAACCAGGAGGTCGCTAGTCATGGGTGAGCTGAGGACTGTGGAAAGTAAGGTAAATGTAGGGCGGGTCATGAGAGTTATGACCTAGACAAGAGCATCAGTTCCTCAGCAGGTGTGTGTGAGTTAGATTTGCACAGGGAAGGCATTTTTAGATCTTCCATGAATGAGTTATTTGAGAAGTGGTGTGTCTTCATCTCAGCATGCCTCGGTAGCAAGCTGATTCTCCATCTCCTCTGTGATTTCAGCAGGAAATGAATCCAGCTGTGGCTCAGATGATCTGGGGACACATTTTATGTTCGACTAAAGTGCGTTGGCAAACTTTTAAGTGTGGCCTCTAAGTAATTTTAGAAATGTTTTCCTTTTCCAATATCCACTATGAATATCTGAGAGAAAAGAAGAGGAATGCCCATTCACTTTGACCCAAAACTGAAAAAAACTGGCCCAGAGGATAACTGGAGATTCAGTGTCCCACAGAAATGACACAAAGGTGGCATATCTGCATCCCTGGGGGAGGTCCTCTTAGAGACTCTGCTGGTGCCCAGGAATGTGCTCTGCCCAGAATCAGAGGGCACAGAGCTGGAAAGGGTTGCATTGCAGAGGTGGAACCATAGGCACAGAACTATGAATGAATACCTCATGCTTTGCCTTATAACAGACCTGGGTTGTTGTCAGTGTTAAATGAGTTAATTAGGGTTAGGTGTTTCATTCATTCAGAAAACTATATTAAGTGCAATTTATACCAGGCACAGTTTTAGGCTTTTAGCAGTGAACAAAATAAATGACCTTGACTTCATGGAGATTCCATTCTAGCGTGAGAGTCAGACAATACACTGAGAGGTCAGATAATGGTAAGTACTGTAGAGAAAAGGTAGGATCACAGAATGGGGGCATGTGCCATTGTTGAGTGTACCAAAAAGGATTGTTATTTGCACTCAACAGAAGCTGACTCTGGTTGATTTGTCAGAGAAAGGATTGAGCAAAATAAAATTGGTGGTTCACGGGATCTGTGGGAAGGCCACGGAACCAGATCTGGGGGTAGGCTTCCTGGAAGAGTGATTCAAAGAACATGGTACAGCTGATCGAATCGGTGGCCACCTCCATCACCTCCACCACTGAAAATGAGATGCCACAGTTTGCACTGCTGTCATTTCTGTAGGATGCTTGAACTTGCAACAGAAAGAGAAATAACTTCCTGCCATTACCTCCCATGTTACTAATTCATGAGTCTGGCTGCTGGTGTCAGTGCCTGGACCTTGACAGTGTCCCATTCTCAGATTTATTTTAAGATTCAACAAGTTAGGGCTAATAAACAACTTCAGCAAAGCTTCAGTAGGCAAAATCAACATGCAAAAACCAGTTGTGTTTCTGGATGCTAGCAAAGAAGAGTGAAAAGGAAATTAAAACAGTTCTATTTACATATTTATTCCATTTATGTATCTAGGAATAAATTTGACCAAAGAAGATTAGGATTTATATGTTGGATACTATAATAAATCCTGAAAGAAATTAAAGACCACCCAAATAAAGGGGCAGGCATCTGCATTCATAGATTAGAAGGTTTGGCATTACTAATATGATAACATCGTCCAAAGTGATCTACAAATTTAATGCAATCTGATCAATATCCCAACTTTCCTTTTAAGAAATAGAAAAATTCATCCTAAAATCTATGGAATCTCAAGGGACCCCAAATAGCCAAAGCAATGTTGAAAAAATACAAATTTGGAGAGCTCATACTTCTTCATTTCAAAACTTATTACAAAGCTATAGTAATCTAAACTGTGTGGTACACTCATAAGGTTAAACATATAGACCAATGGAATAGAACTGACAGCCCAGAAATAGACCTTCACACATATGGTCAATTGATTTTTGACAAGCATGTTAATACCATTCAACGGGGAAAAGGACAGTCTTTTCAAGAAATTGTACTAGGAGAGCTGGATATTCACATGAAAAAAAATGCAACTGGACCTTACACAAGATATGCAAATTAACTTAGAGTGGATCAAAGACCTAAATAAGAGTTAAAATGGTCAAAATCCTAGACGAAAACAGGGAAAAATTCTCATTCATTGCCATTAGTATAGCAATGATTTCTTAAAGATGATACCAAAGCAGAGGCAACAAAAGAAAAAATGAGCTGGATTTTAACAGAATTAAACACCTTTGTACATCAAAGGGCTCTATAAAGAGAATGAAAAGACAACCCACAGAATGGGAGAACATATTTACAAATTATATCTGATAAGGGGTTAATATGCAGAATAAATAAAGAGCTCTTACAACTCAACAACAAAAAACAAATAATATGATTTAAAAATGGCCAAAGGGCTTGAATAGACATTTCTGTGAAGAACATATATAAATGGCTAATAAACATATGAAAGGATACTCAACACCATTAGTCATTAGGGAAATCCAAAACAAAACCACAGTAAGAAACTACTTTACACACACTAGATGACCATTATTAGAAAAACAGAAACTACCAAATGTTGGTAAGAATATGGAAAAATTGGGGGTACCTGGGTGGCTCAGTCATTAGGCATCTGCCTTCAGCTCAGGTCATGATCCCAGGACCCCGGGATCAAACCCCGCACTGGAATCCCTGCTCCATGGTGGGCCTGCTTCTCCCTCTCCCACTCCTCGTGCTTGTGTTCCTTTTTCGCAGTCCCTCTCTCTCTCTCTCTCTCTCTGTCAAATAAATAAATAAAATATTAAAAATAAAAAGAATATGGAAAAATTGGAACCCCCTGTGCATTGCTGGTAAGAATGTAAAATCGTGTAGCCACTATGGGTATATACCCAAATGAATTAAAAGACTCAAACAGATATGAGTATGCCAATGTTTGTAGCAGCTCTCTTTACCATAGCCAAAAGTTAGAAACAACCCAGCGTCCTCAATAGGTGAAAGAATAAATATACTGTGGTATATACATTCAATGGGCTGAACCATAAAAAGGAATGAAGTTTTGATACATGCTACAATGTGGACAAACCTTGGAAACATTACGCTAAGGGAAAATTATTGTATGATTATACTTATATGCAGTCTGTGGCTCCAGCGTCGGAAACTAATCAGATGGCTTGCTGAATGAATATGCAAACATCGGGTAGAAAGAAGAGGGGAACTCAAGGGAAGTTCTGTATTTTTCATTCATTGAAATAGAAAGGATGGAACTGATAAACAGGTCCTTGGACCATCAAGTTAAGAAAGTCATGACATATAGAGGAAGTATATTCCAGGTAGAATGAACGGCAAGTGCAAATGTCCTGAGACAATAAGGTAGGATAAGATATTGAGGGAATAGCAAAGTCACGAGTGGAGAGTATTAGATGAAATGAGAGATAAGAGGACTTCCTTGTTGCCTGGACAGTCCAGGTTTATACCTGTCATTTCAGGATAATTGTCAGTAAGCTCCCTTTTTATACGAAAAAACGTACTGAATTGGGGCGCCTGGGTGGCTCAGTGGGTTAAAGCCTCTGCCTTCAGCTCGAGTCATGATCTCAGGGTCCTGGGATTGAGCCCTGCATTGGGTTCTCTGCTCTGTGGAGAGCCTGCTTCTCCCTCTCTCTCCGCCTGCCTCCCTGCCTACTTGTGATCTCTGTCTGTCAAATAAATAAAAACAAACAAACAAACAAACAAACAAAAAAACACATACTGAATTGGCCAATACCATTGTGTAGATGCCAGATCCTGTTCAGCCTGTCTGTCTGTCTGTATCTATGCGGGTTCCAGTCCTTTTCGGTTCAGGAAGATACCAATGGGGATTTTACTCTGAAGAAGATGAGGAGCCCCTGGAGGGCTGTGAGTAGCAGGATGTGACTTTGGTTTAACAGGACTGTTCAGCGGGCTTCTTGGAGGTTGCAGACAAGTTTGCAGGCGTGCATTTCTCTCAGGAGATGGGGCTCCTGCAGGAAGAGTGCCCAGGCAGCTGGCCCGATTCTCAAGGTCTCTTCCCAGGCCTAACATCTGGAGCCTCGGGCAAAACTTCAGGGTACCTGAGGGTGTTCAACCCACTTCGAAGCTGCCTTGCTTCCTGAGAGAGCGAGGGTGACTGCAGTCTGCTTGGTGTCTTGTAAGCAATCCCACACTGCAGGACCGGTTGCTAGAACTCGAATCCCGTTAACTTCCTTCTGTGATACACACTTTGTGCCTGAGCATCAAGGCCTGACATTAATAACAATTTCAGGAAGACTGTGAGTGGCCAAGGACTCTGAGCGCTTAGACAGCCTCCTTCACTCACGGTAGAGGTGACGTCGTTCAATGAGCTTCAGGGCTTTAGAGTGTTGAGAAAGGATGAAAGAAGCCAGAGAAAACCTGAGAGGCAGGACAGGATGGATTTGCAAAACACTGGTTCAGTTCCAGAGTCGAGTTTGGAATTACCATCGAGCCCTTGACTATATACTCCAGGTTCCTTAGCAATGTGATGTTGAGGGTGCTGGCACCTGCTTTCAGGTGGCTGTTGCTTGAATGGGTGGCAAATGGAACGAATGGTGAAAGATGGAGATGGTACAAGCAAACCCTGGGGTCCGATGGCCTGAGTTCAATTCTGGCTTTGCTGCTTTCCACCCTGTGAGATGCCCTAACTTCCTCATCTTCCCATGCCTCGTCTTCCCCTGCTTTCGCTTCCTCATCTGTAAGATGGGATAATGCCTCATAAGGCTGTTGTGGATTTAACGTACATTGCCTAGAGCAGTGCTGGCACATGTGGAAAGTCTGCCACACATGTTAGCTTTTGCTACTATTCCTTCTGACTAAGGCACTCTTTATGCCCCTCTTTCTCATGAGAACACTCCATTTTTTAAAAAAAAGAATGAAACTGTTGTCCTATTGTTTGTTTGTTTTTGACTTTTGGAAGTTAACTGGTATTGCATCTTATAGACTAAGACGTTGAAGGTCTTTGGAGGCTGGTCCATTTTGATTGCAGTGATTGAGCATGTTGTCCTCTGTTTTGGGAAGTAGGTGGATTATTTCCTGTGGAGGCCTCTGTTCATCCATCAGCCAATGTTGCTGGTTTTAAGCAAAGTCAAGCTTAGCTTTTACCTCAGATTTTCACTTTCCTTTCATATATGAGAAAAATCAAACTAAACTTCTGAAATTTCAAGGGAAAACCTTTTTTTTTTGGTTTATTTAAATCTGACTAGACCGGTAAAATTTAGAATCCTGGTGAACAGAAATGATGAAATTGATTATCCTCAGAAAAAATAAGGCAAGGATTCACTCATGTAGAAGGTGACATCATTACAATTCATTATAATCATTTAAAAACTTTTTTGAGGAGCACCTGGGTGGCTCAGTGGGTTAAGCCTCTGCCTTCAGCTTGGGTCATGATCTCAGAGTCCTGGGATCGAGCCTCGCATCCAGCTCTCTGTTCAGCGGGGACCCTGGTTCCTCCTCTCTTTGCCTGCCTCTCTGCCTACTTGTGATCTCTCTCTGTCTGTGTCAAATAAATAAATAAAATCTTAAAAAAAACTTTATTGAGTATTATCTGGATATAGTTATGAATCTGTTTTACCTGAGTAGTTTTCATATTCTGTTAATGGGTTACTTATATAACACAAGAACGAGTATATCTCAAGGAAAGATATATTTGGATGCATTACTCATCATAAGTATAATTATTGTTTAATAATATTATGAAGGGCTGATGATGAGATGCAGGTGTTTAAACATGCGGTGCCCATAGATCTGACGTAGTATTCAGTTCTAGGCATATACATTTTTAAAGACTTCTATTCACCAAGGAGACAATAAAACTCTATACAATGGTAAGTGTGTTTGCTAAAAACATGACGTGACTGGTTAATTTTTAATCTTTAGATTTTAAAATGGATTTTTTGGTGTGTGTGCATTGACACTTGTTTCTTAGCTTGCTGGTCTATACTTTAAACTTTAGCGTAAAAAATAAAACAGAGCTGTATCGACAAAACCCACCTCTCTGGGCCCTTACAATTATCTCTGGAAGGTGATGGGAGGGTGGAAGACACATGTGCCTTTCGACTTCAGACTATGCAAATAAACTTCAGAGTGGTAGTCTGAAGTTTTGACACGTATTTTCTACTTAGAATTATTGGTACCTTGGGAAGGATGGAGCTCAAACTTCTCACTTTCGAAGTGAGAAAACGGAGGCTGGAGAAGGTCATGATTTACCCAAGAAAAAATTGCTGGTGGATCACACTCTTCGTACACTCAAACTTGAACCTCTTTATTGTTGTTACAGAACTTTTCCTAACATGCTGTGTTGCCTCCTGTCAAATGTGAAACTCTAGCTATTTGAATTCTTGATTAATATATCCAGTCAATAGACACTTTTGAGTATCGACTATGTGCCTGTTCTAGGCTCTAGGATCTCTAAATTCTTAAACTTGGTTTTGATGTCACTATTCTGCTCTTTATTCTTCTATGGGCTAATGTTTCCTTCATTAAGTTCTGTGAGTGTGTTAATATGTTTGTGGCTTATCTTAAATTTTTAGCCCTTAATTGGGAAGGAGCTAAACTGAGAAAGAAAATTTCCAGTTTTAAATTAGGAAGAAACCAACATTTACTGAACACTGCTATGCACTTCATAGGTGCCTTTATGAAAAACTTACGAGCTGGCATTGAACCCTAAAAAAAGAAAAGCTAAATTATTTGATGAGGTTTAAATATCTTTTAAGTTAGAAAGCAGGGAATTTGTTCACCCACAGTTAAGATAGTGTCTGGCATCCAAACCACTTAAATTTTGTTGAATGAGTGAATGCATGTGTGATTGCTGGGCTCTAAACTCAGGTCTATATGGCTCTAAAGATCTTTCCACTATATTCATTTACCTTTTTTGTATCCCCTAGGGTTAGAAACATACTGGCTTTAAATACCACCTAGCGTATAAGCAATGTTTTCATAAAAACTTTTGCTTATAATGGCATATAAATTCCCTAAGACTTAGAATGCTCACATAGCTGTCATTATATAAATCTTTGAAGAATAAGAAACTAGATACCTAAAAAATTAATTTTTAAAATTATCATCAGAAGATCGAAGGAGATAACAATGAGCATAATAGAGCTGTGAATACTCTTCGAAATCCTGGAGGCATGAATATGCCCTCTTGATTTGAGGCAGCTCTGTCTGCATTGTGACTTCCAAGCTCTTCTGGTAATTTTCCCAATCCATGAAAGGGTCACAGCACCCAGACCTCACTTAATTAAATGATTTACATGGATGTATGATTTCAGTTCAAAATAGCTTACATTTCCCCAGGCTAAGCAACTTTTTGATGTTACCTCATTGTATCTTTCAATGGTTTTTAAAAATATGTTCCCATTTTTTAGGTGGGGAAAGTTGAATTCAAGAATGGCTAAGTAGAGGGGTACCTAAGCAGCTCAGTCTGTTAAGTGTCAGTTTCTTGGTCTGAGCTCAGGTCATGATCTCAGGGTCCCGGGATCCAGCCCCACATTGGGCCCCCCACTTACTGGGAAGTCTGCTTGTCTCCCTTTCCTTCTGCCCCTCCACCTGCTCATGTTTGTGCTTGTGCCCTCTCTCTCTTTCAAAAAAATAAAAAAAAAAAGTTAAGTAGAGATCAAATCCCATAGCACAAGTCCAACTACTACATTACCTTGGTTGTGGTTTATTTTCACACTCCCAGTAATTTGCTACCTTATTCATTTAAAGAATGAATTTAAAGACCATGCATTACTTATTATTATATTATGTGAAGCTGAGCCAGAGAAACACAAGTCAAATGGTGGCATCTACATTTTCTCACGTATAAAGAAATATGAGAACCAAGTTTATTCATTGCAGCATTCACCAAAACTCAGAAAATATTTATCAACAGGGACTGGTTAAATGCATTCTTAATACTATATAATAATATAGCCTTTAAAAGAATGAGGCAGGATGCTATGTGCTGATGAGAAGACATGCCCTTGATGAATCAATAAGTAGAAGAAGCAAATTGTAGGCAGTTAAGTATCATATTGTGAGAAGGGTGACAAAGACAAGGTGCATATGTACATTCAAAATCCTTGACCTTCCTTCGATGCTGAATAGATCAAAACAAACGAAAAAGCCAGACAATGTTTATCCTGAGGTCTATGGGATTAATAAATAAAACCCCTTTCTTCTTTGAATGAATTTTGAACCAGTGAGAAGACAGAGAAGGTGGCTGATAGATGTTGAATTACCAGATAGGTTAGGAATGTGATTCAGGTGTTTGGGCAACATGGGCTTTCTGTTCTGACCCGCAAAATGGCAGCCTTGCCTGAACTACCATGGTAGAACTTGGAAAAGGGAGAACTCCCCAAGGGTGTTTGGAAACAACAGACTCTTCCTGATAGGCTTATCTCATGACTAAAAGCAGACTGGAATCACCTGCTTTTTGTAGACCCCAAAGACAAAGGAGAGTGCATTGAATTAAGCATGCTCAGTTCTTTACTCCAAATTCCCTAATTAAGTAAAAATCTCTAGGAATTGATGAGAAGGCAGGAGTGATTTGCAGGCAGGGTCTTCTCTTCAGGACAAAACTGGAACATATGTTTTTCTAAAAAAAGTGAGAGGTTTTAATGGGGGAGGACCTACACTCCTCATGTGGGAATTTGTTCCTTAGAATGAAGCCGCCTCATTCTGGTGTTCAGAGGAGCCCTAGCCAGATCACCCACCCAGAAGTGAACCCAGTCAGTTCACATGCCTTGACCACCTCTACCAAGCTCATGGTCATGGGAATAAGCCTTGAATTCTCCAATAAGGGAAGCACATCTGCACAAACAGAAAGGAAACTCATCAACTAGGCTTTTATTCATAATATAGGCATACCTTGTAGATATTGTGGATTTGGTCCTAGACCATTGCAATAAAGTGAAAACCACAATAGAGTCAGTCAAATAAATTTGTATTGTTTTTTTGTTGCTTATAAAAGTTGTTTATACTATACTATACTCTATTAAGTGTGCAATAACATCATGTCTTAAAAATCCAACACATATATACATTAATTAAACTATACTTTATTGTTAAAAAATGCTAACCATCATCTGAGCTTTTAGCAAGTAGTAATCATCAATCACAGATCACCATAACAAATATAAGAATAATGAAAAAGTTTGAAATATTGTAAGAATTACCAAAATGTGACACAGATGCACCAAGTGAGCAAATGCTGTTGGGAAAAAGGTGCTGATAGATTTTCTCTATGCAGGGTCGCCAGGAATTTTCAATTTGTAAAAAATGCAATATCTGTGAAGCACAATAAAGAAAATGCTATAAAAAGAGGTATGCCTGTACCAAGGATCACCAATACTTAAGGGAAACCAATTGCACAAAAATAACCAAGAAGACCCAATAGAGAAATTGGCATTGGAAAAAACAGATATAATTCAGAAGCCAGAAGATGATATCTAATTAGTGCCTTCTGGGGAACTCTGAGAGAATCCATGAAATAAGAACAGCTGTGTCCTTGAAAACGAAGCCCTCAACAAACAGAAACTGTTCATGGACTCAAATATATGCTTGTTAAAAGTAAATAGTTTAACAGAATACTGCAAGAAGAAGTTGAGGAACATATTCCAGAATGTAAGGCAAGAATAAAACATAAAAATGCAAGAGGAAAGTTAAGTCATGGGGAATCAGTCAAAAAGTCATCAAAGCAAATATAGAAGATAAAGAAGCACAGGATAGACTTGGCCTGAAGCACCAGTTCCTCCTCACTGGTGTATCAGTGAAGCTGCAAGCAGGAGTGTGTAGGGCTGCCATGCCTAGGCTCTGATCCTCATCTTCTTGCATCAGGTTCTGTGTCACCCTTTCTCCTACTTCTGCTGTTCCCATTTGACTTCTCTCTCTCTCTCTTTAATGTTCAATTAGCCAACATATAGTACATCATTAGTTTTTGATGTAGTGTTCAATAACCCAATGTACCCAAGGTTGGAGAGCTCATTGTTAGTGCCTGAGACAGTAGTGGAGCTATGCTGACCAGTCTTTTTTTTTTTTTTTTTTAAATTTTATTTATTTGACAGACAGAGATCACAGGTAGGCAGAAGCAGGCAGAGAGAGAGAGGAAGGGAAGGGAAGCAGGCTCCCTGCTGAGCAGAGAGCCCTATGTGGGGCTTGATCCCAGGACACTGAGACCATGACTTAAGCTGAAGGCAGAGGCTTAACCCACTGAGCCACCCAGGCGCCCCTATGTTGACCAGTCTTAATGAACCTTTTGCTTCAGGATGATGTCAGAGTAAGCACTGTTGTAACACAAGTAGCCTGAGTATAGACTTCATAGAATAAATTCTGGACATGCCAGGGGAAAATGATTTGAGCTAAAGATTAGAAGTTTGAGATCTGAAACCAAATCAAGTTATGAAGATGCATAAAATTGATAATCTTACATATATTTAAGTTTGGGGTAGAGAGAGCCATTTGGACAGTTATTGGAATTTCTGTGTGACTCATTTTCCTCCTCTGTAAAATGGGGAGAGGAAAGTACTGATTTTATTGGGTTACCATCTGATGAATTCACAGGTCTGAAGGGTTTATAACAATGCCTGGTCTATACAAAGTACTCAAGGGTTTGTTGTTACTGCTATATGATGAATAGCAGATTAATAATAAAAGTTATTCCTAAAAGAATAAAAAATCTAGAGTTAAGGACAATCATGCCATCTTTCCCTTCTAAAAACAGGTGCTTCTCTATGTTTTTTTGGGAGGATCTCAACACTCTTATTTTAGAAATATCACAACTTCAGTTTCTTTTCATCCTTCTAATTAGATCTGCTATTATATATCAAACTTCTAACCCCTAGTTCAAAATAACTTTTCCCCTCTGAATTCCCAAAATTTATTCTTCATGATATATACTCAAGTTGCTTGTTTGCATTAGTACAGCAGTGCTCACTCTGACACCATTATCTTTGCCAAGAAGTGCTTTTCAATCTTCAGATTTTCGATAATGTTTGGTGGGAAGCATTGCATTTATTTTCAACAGCACAGGATTAAGAAATAATACTTTATGAAAGAAAAAATACCTCATTGTAGAAGCTTAGCATCTGTTTTTGCAATGACCTCAATAGGTAACTCTGAATCCCCTTTGGTAAATTTCCTATTAGAATTCTGGCTGGTCTACTTCTTATTTGTTAGAAATAGCTTTCACCAGAGGAAATTGGGCAGAAAACCTTGCCAGCATATTTAACTTCTTGTCCTTTAAGAAATTATACTTTGATTTTAGAGGTTTGACTTTGCTAGATAATGAAATTATCATGGTGGAACAAGCCATAGAAATAATAAATACAGTAATTCTTCTTTGCCTATTGTGTGTCTTTGCTATTCATAAATTTTAGGGCCTTAGATATTAGATACACTTACGTAAGGCCTCACGAACGGTAATTATCTTTTGGCCAAAGAAAAAGCCCAAACGAATGCTAAGCTGCATTATCGCTTGGCTTCTGACATGAGCTGATAATCAGATTTTCTTGCTTAAATCCATGGTGCTCGAACAATGCTACCCACTGTCTGTGCTTCCCGATATTACCCTTAATTAGAAAGAACAGAAACACAAATCTGAATTATTTCAAAATCTGGTTTCCATGGTCAGTGGTTTGAAGGGCTTAACTTTATTATAAATAAACCTGGCTTTATTGGCTAATGAAATCAGAAATGTGAAGCCTGGGATAGAGGGAGTGTAATACTCTGATGTTTACACATCAAAATATCCAGTGTGGGCAAAGTGTTTTGTAATAAATCTTTGGATAATTGAATTATGATTCCTTTGTCCAAGTACAATCTGAACCTCAACACTAAGGAGAACCTGAAAGGAACTTTAGTTTATTTTTCTTTAGAAGTAACACCTTTACATTTAGTAATATATGTACCCACAGCTGTCAAGGAGGTGTTGACCTTTCACTTTAGTAATATTTTTTTCTTTTTACAAATTTGGTCCATAGTTATAAGTGTGTGATGTTCTGGATGTATTAATTTTAAATACTCACATTGGGCTCTCTTTGCTACATAGAATTGTGCGTGGACTAGCTTCTGAGCAAAACAGATGATAGAATAAGACATCAGCTGTACTTTTGTTTATGCACTTGTTAAAAGAAGGCGAACAGTAGGCAAGGATGCCTGACCCCATTTGAAGGGCTAATTAGTAACTAAGTGGAGATGATAACTTTGTTCTTTTCCCGGAAAACAACATCAAGAAGCTAATTCCTAGAACTGCTTGTAATGTACATTGCATGTAAGGACCTCAGATGCTATTGACAAATATACGTATACACATGTATACATCACACAAGTCTATTTATACATATGTCCTATATTATAAATAGTATATCTTTATATGTATGTTGCTTCTATGCAGATGGCGGGGGCCTAAGTATCGGTGTGTTTGTAAACTGTGGCCCTAATTCCTTTTATTCTTTGTTTAATGGTATTTTTTATAAGGCCCTATCTTTTCTTCTTTGTGAATATTATCTTTTTCCTTTCAACCCTCATTAATATTTTCTCTGTGCTAGGCACTTTGCAACTGCTTTCTCACTTAAACATTCAGGGCAACCGGAATTACTCTTCAATCTGTTTTCCAAATGAGGATATTGAAACTTAGAGAGCTAGAATAATTTTCCTAGGATCACGTATCTAGTAAGGGGTGGAGGCAGGCTTTCAGTGCAGGTATTATCAATTCCAAATCCCACAATCTTGAGTACTGGTTGGACTGTCCCATCAAAATGTGTTAGCTTCTTTTAGTTTATTTCCTTTGTCTTCTTTGCAGTTCTGTCTCATTGGCTGGGATAGATAGGACTCTTTCTCCAGTGTTCAGGGACCTAGTTGGATGTGTCTAGAGTTCAGGTTCCTGTACTTAAGAGTCATCGTGGAGCTAGGTACTTGTGGAGATATTGGGGTCTTTACTACTTCCAGGGATAGCAATCATAGAGAAGCCTTTAGAGCCTCTGGTGTTCCTGGTAAGAAGTATCAGAAAGATACCATTTAGGGGCGCCTGGGTGGCTCAGTGGGTTAAAGCCTCTGCCTTCAGCTCAGGTCATGATCCCAGAGTCCTGGGATAGAGCCCCACATTGGGCTCTCTGCTCAGCGGGGAGCCTGCTTCCCCCATTCTCTCTGTCTGCCTCTCGGCCTACTTGTGATCTCTGTCAAATAAATAAATAAAATATTTTAAAAAAAAGAGAGAGAAAGAAAGATACCATTTAGATCAGCTGGAAGGATACTCTGGGACCAAGAAATGGGGGGTAAAACATCATTTAACCTAGACAATATAGAAGAGTGAGCAGTGAGTCGTGGCTGGTTAAACATGGTAGACTGATGACATCTCTCCTCTCCCTTTCCCCAGACCCTTCAGATTCAACAACAGAACAAAGCCTCCCAAATGGTATGTTGCAAATGGGTCACAGGTAGGCTGAGATATTAATCGATTTAGTCCTCTCGGTAGTGTTGTGAAGGGTAGGATAGCAGGTAAAGTCAGACCAATTGCCTTGGCCTTGAATAGTCTTACCCATTTACCCCATTGCTCCCTACAAATGTTATATATTTTTTGTCTCATGTGATTTTGAAAATGATTGGGAAGCACTGCTTTAAAACAAAATGCATTCACCCACAAGGTAAAAAAAAAAAAAAAAAGAGAGAGGAGATAACATTGAGTGAGCAATTTCAACAGTTCTTTTGAAAGCTGTCAAATTGGTTAAAATGTGGTCACTGACCTAACAGAAGGAGTGATTCCCAACACAAGTCTACACAGGGATGCTACAAGGAGAAGTGAATCAATTCATTCTACTCCCAAGAAACCTGGAACTTGAAGGTTTTTCATAACAGGCACAGGGCCTAAAATAAAGGGCCAGCGATAGTTTGGTTCCAGAGCTCCATTTTTCCTTGGCTAACCCTGTAGAGTCAAGACAAGGATTTATTGTCTGGCAAAATTAAACTAGAGAGGCTCTCAACACAGGGTCACTGGACTCAGAGATGATGTGGAATCTCCAAACACGGGTTTCTTGAAATTTTAGGTGGTAGTCTTGTGGGAACTTCAGACCCTTTTCCCTGTTCTATTCCCAGAATTTTGTCAGCCAGATAAGTATTTCCTGGGCTGGTATTTGGAGCATTCTTCTGCAGAGAAGGCAGAGAAAAGCCCTTCACAATCTGACATTGAGGGATCTGTCATGGGAAAGGCAGGCTCACTGCGTGTTGCTACAATGAAGCCCAGTAGTCAACAAGCCTTGCTCTAGGGAACCCAGTTTGCAGGCTGCATTTTAGTGCCTTACTATTAAATGTCAATGGGTAGCCAAGATTGCAAATAATTTTTTTATGATTTTTAATTTTCAGAAGAATCTTTCTGCTGATGCAAATGTTTCTCAAGCTGTTAAGAGTATTTTTATAGACAGTGACAACATTGGGATACATTTACGATAAATTGTTTTGAAATGTAAATTTTAGTACATCTAGAGTTGAAGATTTTTGCAGGCAATATTTTAAAAAATATTTAACTCTTCATACACATTTGTTTTGTGTAAATCTGAATTTAATTTTGAACTTAAATTTATACAACAGTATTTCCATGTTTCCTCTGACATTTCTGTCACTTGTGGAGGTCTTACAAGAAACCGAAGGTGGCTAAGTGATTTTCATATAATTCAAAACATTTGTTATGCAATTTCAGGAAGATCATCCTAACTCAGTGCAATTAGGGAGGCTGGTTTTAGCTCCTTACTCTGTGGCTTACTACATATGTTAACAAAAGCAAAATACCTCTTTTAGTTGTGAGTGTTTGTAGCAAGTATCATATTTTTCATTTCGAGGATAAGGAAAGTACCTAGGATTTTCAGACTCAGCTAATTGGAGAATGATGCCAACTAAGGCAAAGTGGGCATCATCTTTTCCAGTATCAGTACCATCTTTATCAGAATTAATCAGTTTAACCCAGAGTGAAAGAAACCATTCCATGACCGCAGACTGCATTTTAAATCCTCATGTCACTAATACATGTCCCCGGCACCAGTCAGAGCAGGAAGAGGGTTTAGCTCACCCAACTCAAGCCATTTTATCCAAAAAGCAATTCAAAGCCAACTTGTGCTTGCCACGTTGGTAAGGTGCCACGTTGGTGAGGTGACTGTGGCAACCCCAGACTCTGTACTCTCACCGTCAAACCTTGAACCTGGAAGTCTCAACAAAAATCTTATGATACTGGTTCTGAATCTCAATCCCTGTAGCCAACAGAATGTAATGCACTGTTGTGCTCAGATGTGGGCATTTGCTTTATCTCTGAAGTCTGGGAGTCTGGGGGGAGACACACATTTAACCAAAGGCATCATGATTTGGAGTCACATGGATGTCTAAATACTTGGTCCTGGAAGTAGGATCAAAGAATGTAGGGGCTGAAAAGGCACACATACCTTCCCCAGTGGTGGTGGTCATAGAGGCTGTAACCCTTTTTTTGGAGGAGACATCTGCTTTGGGTTAGAGAAAGGACTGAAGCTTTCCACATAGACCATTTTTGTCCCTGCACTCATTTGCCACCTGCACTGGATGGTCACCATGCCTGGCTGCATTTCTTTTCACACTAATGTTCAGTGGGAAGAGATTAAGAGCAAAGATCAAGATCACACAGGGCATGATCCTACTCCACCAAATGGTGCGTAATGCTTCATGTAGAAGAAATGATCGTTTTATTCCATATTTATGTTCAGACCCTGGGGGTGATATTCTAAGTGGCTGCCTTCAATCACAATTTGAATTTCCTGTTGCTGAAATCCCACCCTTATTTCTTGTTGTGGGTCTTCAGGGTCGGTTAAAGAATGATTCTGGATTTTCCCAAGTCAAATTGAAGAACTCTCTGTCAAAGAATAAGTTTCGTGAGGAAATCCAAACCGTTCTTTCTGGACTGCAGAGGTGATCTATTTTCATTATCCCATGGGGGCCGTGTTCAGTCAGAGAAGCTCCAATTTCTGTCCTTCTCTTCTTATGTCCTCTCATTACAATTGCTGCTAGGTATCCTGAAGCTGGTGCTTCCCCTGCAGATTGCCAAGAGAGAAAGAAAATACACCGTCATTGGCTACTGTACTTAGAATGGTTCCTAAACCCAAGCAAGAAAACCACGGTGATGTTGGCAAGCAAACAATTGAAAAGTACAGGTGCTGGCAGTATGCACAGCCCTAAAATCAACATGACTTAGGAGGAGAGGAGGTTGGAGAACAAAGAAAGGTGCTTTTCATTCAGAGAAATTTATTTCTTTTAAATATTTGCAATCTGCAGCCGATCGCATAGGAGGCCACTTGGCATTATTTCCCCACAAAAGGGAGGGCTGGGTGGTAATGAGCAGATGCTTGAGTGGCCTGTGGCGTGAGGTGCGCCATCCGTCAAGAAGATCAATATTGACTGTTCTTGTATCTTTGTGACGAAAGTTTGCTCTTCTTAAACAAAACAAAACAAAACAAAAAAATGGTCGGGGTTGTGCTTTAATATATAGAGCATGGATTTGACTTCAGGCAGTAAATCAACTGCGAACAGTAAAGACTGCACAGACAGGACTAAGTCCCCCCTTCCCCTGCCCAATGATAACATGTTCAGTGTTTTAAGGAGTAAAATATATCCTTAAAAAAAATTTAAGGAGTAAAATATATAAGGAGTAAAATATAAAATATAAGGAGTAAAATATATGACTCTGACCATCTTTTCTCCATCCATTCTTTTTCACTTCAGTTAAATCATACCTTGATGAAGATACCGTATGAAAGTCATGCTGTACAAAATGTGTTTTAAAATACACACTGAAGTGGTTCACTTTGACTCCGCCTATATCAACAAAGCAGCATGTCTTATGTAGCAGAGAGTGTGCTAGGCACTGGGGAGACCACGATGAAGAAGACAGTTGCTTTTTTGTGCCTCAGTTTCCCCAGTTTGTCAAGCTTAGATCACAGCAAGAATTCTGGTCATGACCAGCCTCCTATACCATGGAAAACGATTTATTCTTTAGATCAAAGTGTCATCTACATCTTTGACATGCATTCAAATCAGCTGAGAACTCTGTTAAAATTTAGATTCTGATTAAGTAGGACTAAAGCCAGGCCACAGAATCTCCATTTCTAACCAACTCCCCAATGGTAGTCTATGGATTTACTTTGAATAAGAAACATCTACATATTACTTTTATCACTCGTGTATGATGCTTATGAACTGTGCCCATTCCTGGGCCCCCCTCTCAAATTTTTGAGTCAAAAAATCTGCATTTTAACATGTTCCCCAGGTGATTTCTATGCACAATAAAGTTTGAGAGCCATCAATTAGTCAATGGGAAGCCACTGAACAGTTAAGAAGGTGAATGTTATTGTCTATTATTGTATTTATTCTATTGGATTTTAGGAAGAGAAGGTAAAAAGGGAATTCCACTGAGGTGAATGGTGGGAACTGTAGCAGGGGGATGGGTTTGAAGGACATTGAGATGGGGGTGCTGACAGGATTTTGTTATGAGTGGATCTGGGGGTGAAGAAGGTAGGAGGAGGCCAGGGTGACTTTCCAGGTTCTGGTTTGGATGTCTGGATTGCTGGTTGTGCCAATGATATGGGGAAGCAGGATGGTGTGGGGTTAAGAACACAGAGTCGGGAGTGGGGAAGAGTAGATTTGAGACCCATCTTCAGCACTGACTTATTTACATAGCCTTGGTACGTTAATTTTTTGTCAACAAAACATGGTTGATGGTTTTTATGAGGTAATATTAGCCCCATTTTGCAGAGGTAGAAACTGAGGAGTAAAGGGTAAATTGTCCAGCTCCTATGTGTGGAGAGGAGTGGGGGTGGGTTTTCCGCATACAGCCTTCCTTGTTGGATAGTCCCTGCTCTGAACCTTTAGCTCTAAGGTTTCTCCAAGGACAGATGGGCTGGGGTAGTTAGCGGCACTCATTTAGCTACTCAAAGTTTTCTCTCACTTCATGTTCTCTCAAGGTCTCTTACTGTCACCTCTGAGCCACCTCCTCCCTTTAAAGTGTAGCAAGCCCCTCCCTTTCACTTCTCTTCGCTCATCTGAGATATTTTCAAAAAGAGTTTACTTAAGATGGAACAAATACCTCTAGAGATAAAGCAAAGGCTGACAGCAGTGGAGACTTACAAGTACAGGTGTCTGACCTTGACTCAGTTTATCTCCCACATCCTGTTGCTGGTGCAGCTGGCCTGGGGCACTGGGTTCCTGGCTCTCATTCCACCTTTTAACATATTATGTGTCCTCTTAAGTTTCATCCCAGTAGGTCTGTCCTGCCTCCTTGGTCTGTAGTCATGGCCAAGGAAGAGTTCCTCCTCTGTTCCGTCTTAAGACCCTCCCTCTCCGCTTCAAGTTTCTGGCTTGAGAAACAAGCCTTTTCCACAGGGAATGGCTGGGGCTGGGGGAGTATGGCTGTGGGATGAAAATCTCAGCCTTCAGGAAAGACCCCATTCCTCATGCAAGGGTTGTTTGGTCTTATAGACCCAGTGAACTAACACCACCTTAAACATATATTGATCCAAACAGTAATATCCAATCATATCCAAACAATCAGCATTACGCACAAATGCTAGTGGGCAGTTGGTGCTGATTACATGTTTGTTGAATTGTTTAATTTCAAATTGAATCAGGCCATCCTAATTTATGACCTTGCTCCTATTAATTATCCAATATCTTTGCATCTTTCTTCTCTTTATTTTCCCCTTTTATTTTTTATTTATTATTTCAAGGAGACAAAGCTCAACTTCAAAGCTTGCCCTGCTTCAATCTTCTGTCATCCTTCTCTATGCCCTATGTTTCCAGTGACTGTACTCAGAATTACCCTCATCAGGACATCACATGGCTGTGACATCTCTGCTTTCAAATCTTTGCTTTAAAGTTACCCAGTCCAAGAAGGCATCTCTTATTTATGTATATAAATTGGTACATTATCCTCAACATTTTCCATTCCCCTTATCTTGTCTTATTTTTCTTTTTAGGAGTAAAAAAAATTGCCACCTGATATATTATAGATGTATTTATTTATTTTTATGTCACCTTCACTTAACATGTCAATTTCATAAGGACAGAGATTTCATCTGTTATATCCCCAGTTTCTGGAACAACATCCAGCATATAGTGTAACTCAATAAAAATTTGTTGAATGAACAGATAAATAAGTTAATTAGCCCCTTTAATGAAATATATGGGAAGGATGTGCATATGTAGGTACCTGGAGTCAATTGCAGTTACTATCAGGATTATCTTATTTAAAAAATAAAGAAGATTTTAAAATAATATTTCATTTATGGAAGTAAGCATGACAGGTGGCATGGATTATTTTCGGAACCATAGACCAATTTTATTTTGTGTATTTTTCCCTTTACCTTATAGCCCAGCCCTCCTCATGAAAGAGCTGTCTTACCTTGCTCCAGATTCACTGGTCACATGAAGAATTTCTCTGAATCTCTTAAACTTAGAAGTTTATGTTTTCTACATTTTCCAGGTAAATTCAGAAATAATGTCAAGAAAGACCAGAGTTTCTAAAGAAGCTCTAAAATATGTACAGGTAAAAGCATAAAGACTTTATTGAAGAACACTTGAAATATGTTTCAAAGTAGCAACAGTAAAGATTTCATTGGCTTGTGAAGTTGGTAAATCCATGGGACAGACTGGCTCAGAGCATGGCTGGATCCACTGTTCACTGATATTATCATGATTTTCTTTTTCTTTTTTAAAAAATGTCCATATTGATAAAATTCTCATTTTGAGAATGCTAATGGATAGCAGTAATGGATCTTGTCAGCTACAGGTTTATATGATTCTTAGAACTTGTCAGTTCAAAAATAGAGAAATCCTCTTTTGCTCGGCATCTTTAACAGTCCCCACCTCCTATCCATTGACTCTGCTTGGTCAGATCTGAGTCTCATGTTCATTCCTGGAACAATCAGGGCGTGTGGGAGAATACAGCACAGCAGTCAACTTTTGCTACCCCAGCATTTAACTCTGACAGCTGCATTTAAATTACACAAAATCGTGTGTGTGTGTGTGTGTGTGTGTGTGTGTGTGTGTGTGTGTGTGAGGGGTAGGGGGAAGGAGAAGGGGAAGCATAGTTACAGGACAAGCAAAAAGTATTATTTTGTGTCAAACCAAAATAATAAGTGGTTGCATTAATTACATTCTGTACAGTGCTGTCACAATAAACTATTGTGACAATTTTGGACCATTTCACTAACTTGAAAAGATAAATGAATTTATATGTCTTACCTAAGAGAAAAAAAGTTTTTAAGACGATTGATAAAGCTGATAACTGCTACACTCTCATTTGGACAATGTCTTATTTTAGAATATATTTATTTATTTACTTATATTTATTTAGCAATCAAGTTTGTTGCATATATATAGATATCAGGACTGTTTGAAAGGTTTTGTTGATTTTATATTTCCAAAGTTCTGGAGTAATGTGGTTTAAATGGGATCCTGTCACCCTGTGATCTCCACACAAACTCTTCTTTTTCTTCTTCTTCATCTTTTTTTTTTTTTTTTTTTTTAACAGAAGTTAGGAAACCATGTGTGTGTTGGTGGGGTGGTGGTGGTGGTGGTAGTGGAATTCATTCATATGGCTCAAAACCCAAAATTTAAAGAGGTTTATAGTGAAAAGTCTTGTTCCCACCCTTGCTTCAATCTGCCTCATTCCCCCTTCCCCATAGGAAGCTGCATTTTCTGGTTTCTTGGCAATCCAGCCACATTTTCTCTAAGCAAATAAAAGTGTGTCTGTGAGCAAATAGAAGTGTGTGGATTAGTAGCAACATTCCGGAATTTGCTGTCTTATTGAACACGTTAACTTGGGTCTCTATACACAGTGGTACACTGAGAGTTTCCTCTTCCATTTTTCTTGCAACTTCAGAGTAACATATTTTATGAATATACTTTAGCTGGTTTTCTTTGATAGACCCTACTGATTCTCTCTCCCCTGCCAAAAACCTCAATGAAATAATTAGGATTTCTCAGCCTTGATGGCTTGTATTAAAAATTACTGAAAATTTTGACCCAGTCCACTTTTGTTAGTTTTACAGAGAAAGAGTAATTTAGGATTCGTTTCAGCCAGCTAATGTAATTCAATGCCAACCCCTTAATTCTTTTTGAAATACAATGGAAGAATGGAAAGTAATTACCACTATCAGTATCACAAAAATGTGTGGCTTCAAGAGTCAGTATACTAGGATCTGATGGTTGAGAGAATGGGTATAACTTTGAGAAGTGTCATAGTTAAAACAACTACATGGCTTGCTCTGATAGCTCTAAATTCCTTGCCGTGCTGATATTCATCTTAAATTTGGGGACATGAAGTCTTTAAGCATGCTAGAATTGAGGGGGAACCAAGGAATGGGGATATGAAGAGAGCAGAGACTTTTCCAGAGATGAGGGTCTCACCTGGCCATAGGCAGGACAGATGAGCAGCAGTATCTTGGCTCTGGGAGCCATATCTTGACAAGGGCAGAACCCTATAAATAGCAAGGAGAGCAGTTAAGGTTAGACACCTAGGAGCAGAGGAGAGTCGGGCTACTTTGGTTTGGTTGCTTGGCAATGGAGAATGATTACTTATTTACTTATTTATTTTTAAGCAAGGAAGTAATGTAATTTGATTTTACCTAGATTTGTGTATTTACCAAGATTTGTATATTTCATGTGTTCAGAAAAAAAAAAAAGAGAGATCAGTGTGACTAGAATATTGTTAATAAACAAGAGAGCTGTATAAATAGAGATTAGACACAAACAAGGTCCATATTGTAAAGAGCATTTTTAGGTGACCATCAGGAGTTTTGGATTTTATTCTAAATACAGTGGGAGGCCATCGAAGATTTTAAGTGGAGATATACCATCTTCTGGTACATGTTTTAAAATGATCCCAATGTGGTTGTTTGGACAATAATTATAAAGAGGACAAGTGAGGAATCAGGGAGACCAATGAGGGGACCACAGTAAAAGTCCCAAGTGAAAGATGAAGGGAAGCAGATAGCCATCATGGCAGTGAAGATTTGAATAGGTGGATGTTGGAAATAAATTGTAGACAGATACTGTGGATGGTTAGGAAATGGGAATAAGGGACAGGTAGGAATCCAGAACGATTCTCATTTCTTTGGCTTGAACCAACTCAACAATGGTACTGTCACTTACTGGGCTGGAGAATTACTGAGTGAGGACCTGTTTTAGGGAGAAAAGTAAGAAGTAGAATAAGACCTTAATTCTATCATACTCAGTCACAAAGTTTGGGAGATTTTAGAGATTGCTGTCTTAATCAGTCTAGAGCAATTACTTTCACCCTTGAAATGGCTTCTCCATGCTGCCTCTCAACCCACTGCTTCTTGAATAACATCAGTGATCTCATATGCCTGGGATTTTTCAAGTTTCTCTTCTTATGACATGACTAAGGAAAATTCACAAAATTACAAAAGGACCATAGTAATTCATTTCACCCCCAAATGTCTCTTTGAAATGTGATTTTTTCAATTCTCCAATGAAGAGGTAGAATTCATTTCTCTATGCTTTGAATCTGTAGTTGGCTATGTGACTTGTTTTGGCCAATGGGACCTTAAAAAAATATGGCATGAATAGAAAATTGGAAAGTGTTTGTATATTGAGGCTTGCCTCTCTCACTGCAGGAAACTCTTCCATCATTCCATGAATGAGTTCAGACTATCTTACTGGATGATGAGAAACTTGAGATTGTCACCCCAGTTAACATTATGAGTGGAACTTTAATTTTCCTCTCCTAGGTGTGATCATGAGGTCAGGTCCAGACCCAGGATGATGGCAACGGCCAAAGAAGGATCTTTTGGAGTCCTGATTGGCGTGAGAAACTGGGATCTTCCTTCAGCAGACAGGTGGACCACACTGAGGACCACAGGGGAAGGGAGGGAAAACTGGATGGGAAGAAATCAGAGAGGGAGACAAACCATGAGAAACTCTGGACTCCAGGAAACAAATTGAGGGTTACAGAAGTGAGGGTGATGGGGTAACCAGGTGATGGGTATTAAGAAGGACATGTGCTGGGATGAGCACTGGTGTTATATGCAACTAATGAATCATTAAACACTAAACAAACATTTATGATGTACAATATGTTGGCTAACTGAACATAATAAAAAAATAAAAGCAACAAACACATTACTTAAATAATGAGAAGGAAGTAAGAGTGCTTGTTTTGCTTTACATGAACCAAATCCAAGTGGTGTGAAAAGAAGAGAAAAAGGAAGCTAAACCCATTTTCTTATCAGCTGAGCAGAAGTGAGCAAAGGCTATAGTTCTGTCTAATGGACCTTAACAGACACAGACATTCAAATGGCTTATTTATAGATGTTTCCTTTGTGACTTAGAATAAAGCTCTGAACTGGGGGAAATGTTCTTTTCAGAACTGAGAGCTAAGCACTTCCCATGTCCCTAGGTGTGCTTTGGGAAGGTTTCTGTGTTTACTACCCCATAATATCCTTCTGTTTGTGTTAATATCAGCCTCAACACAATGCATTGTCTGGAAAAGTCTCACCAAGATTGGAGACTCCTGTATTACAGACCACAAGGGCTTCCTGGAGAAGACTCATTTCTCCTCTTCCCAGGTAGAATATGAAGAGAGGAAATGGCCTCAAAATGTCTTAGTTTTTTCAAACATATCTCCTGCCAGTTTGCAGAATCACATCATAGCCGACCCCAGGTGGATGAAACTGACTGGGTCTTGCAGAGACAGCTTCCTCTTTGTTTTCCTGAAACTCTCTTGCTCTTTCTTTGCCAAAGTCAAAGACTCTCATTCTTTTTCTGCTAAAACTTGTGAGGAAACTCTTGGATTCTGAAAGGACTCTTTCACTTACCCTGGTGAAGAAATGCTGGCTCTCACTGGAACCTTAAATGCTCTGTACCTTTCTCACCACTTTCTTGCAAGAGCTCAGAGTGGGATTTACCATCCACCCATTCCTTGCTGAAAACACTTCCCATGGGGGTTGACAGAAATCTGCATTTGGGGCAATTTCCAGTTGTTTGGCTTTTGAGGGGAAATAGTGCAAATATAAACCCAAGGCTTTTCTTGGGAAATTTATGAAGCATCTTGTAGAAAGGGAGGGGGAGAAGGACATTTATCAAAGTGCCTGTGCTGCTGGTCCTCATATAAATGCTCTTTCTCCTTCGTTCCTACCAGACTCAAGAATACAACTCAAGCACAAAGCAGAGGAGGCACTGACAAGTGACTGCAATGGTGCTTTCTAACCTGTGTGGATTGAAACCACACAAATTTTGATTCTGTAAAGTCTTCCTTAGCATGCTGGATTAATCACATGGATTAATAAAACACAATTGCCTCCCCTCACTGGTGCCTCCTAGCTTTTGTACTTGCCTTCCCCCAACCCCCTTCATTTTTAAATTCTATGGAACTCTCAGGGAAAAAAAAGCATTTTCTGTGAGTATCCTGGCCATTGGTTCATTGGTTGAACCCACCTGGGAGGATGGCTCTCCGAATTTTTCAGTGTGCAGACCTCTTCTCTGAGCTTGTATAGCAACCTCTGTGCTTTGGGGAGAACTCAGGGTGTCTTTTGAACCCCACACTTTTTGCAGAGTTTGTTGTGAGTGAAAATAGCACACTGCAATTATTTACATGTAAACACAAGCAAAGACTACTTTAAAGGGGTTTAGTACTTGGTGGAGGATATTAGTTAAGGGCTTGGTTAGGGATATATATGTTGTTCTCAACTCTATTCAGCCTGTTTAGCTTCCATGAACCCAAGCCTCCCTGTCTTCTGGGATAAGATCAGCCAGCCTATGTCTAATTCAACAGCAGCTAAACTTGACGAATGTGATTACGGTGTCAGGCATCATTTTACCACTTCATATTCACTTAATCCTTACAGAGACCTTAGGATACATCATACTATCATTTCTATTTTCTGAAACTGGGACCAGAGATGTCCACTGTCTGACTTGAGGTCATACCACTGCTAAGTGGTAGAACTGAGACAAGGCAGATCCGGCATTCTCCCAAGTTGTGATCCTAACCATTGTACCTCCTTGCCTAAAGCCAGTTCCTTTCAACCTAGGTCAATGCTGTCTTCATCTAGTAGGTAGATTTCTAGGCTATGTTTGAACATTTCTTCATGAACTTTGCCTTTTTCAAAATGATAGCATGTCAGACAATTTTCTATTTCAGCCTCCAGCTCACAGTTATCATTCATTAGGGGGAAAACCCTGATGAAACCTCATAGGGAAAAGCAACAGAGAGAAAAATGGATGGAGAATAGGGAGCAGATAGTAATGTGAGAAAAAGCAATGTCTTGGAATGGATGGGCATGGATTTGGCACCTTGTGCTTATGCTTGAGTGCCATTATGATGTGGTGCAGGGGCTTGGTTTTACTCTTCAGGGTCTATCTCCTGTACAGCCCCCTCTTCCCTCACCTTCCCTCAGAGGGAGAATTCTTTCTTTTTCCTCAGTCCACTTGGTCTCTTCTTCAAATTTATCAGCAAAGAAGAATTCTGCCCTCATCAATTAGCTCCTTGGCTTTTAATATCAGACCAGGCTAATGGTGAGTGAAGAAGCAGGAATGTAGCAATGACAAGAGAAGAAGAAAAATAGTGTGAAGGGGAGGCAAGAGGAAAGGACAGGGAACCTGTGGTGCCAGCTGGTGTGACGGGGGGACGTTGGGGGTTTGGGAGTGGGGCAACATGGTGTGGGAGATATGGGGACAGCTGCTATTTTTATAGGAGAGAGAATGAGGGGAGAAGAAGGGCAAGGAAGGAACAGAATGAGAGGGGGAGAGGGAGAAAATAAGGAAGAATGGAAGAAAGAGGCTTTCAAGGAATTTGTTGTGCCTTATGCATCTAGACATTCTTCAGTATCTCTGAACTAGACTGAAATTAAGATGGAAATTGATTTTCAAAAATCTTTAGACACCCATTAAATTTATTTTATCTAGGCACATCTAGGCAAAAAGGGGCCACATATGGGATCCCCTCCTTAGGGTTTACCCATCTTAAAATCTCCAGGTTGTGGGCACATGCAATATCTTTTTTTTTTTTTTTTTTTGGTCTAACTTGAACCCCTTCGCTAGAATATGTGACCCATGACAGTTGTTTCTCTTTGCACATACACAGTGTAGCTATTTTATCTCTTCACTTTTGATTCAAAATAGTATTTTCTGAGTGCCTGCTCTGTGCAAATCAGTACCAAACAAGATGTAGTTCTTGGCATTTAGAACTGGCTTTTAGGAGAGGATGCAGAAAATAAGCCACTAAAATATATAAACAACATAATTACAGATTGTGAAAAAAAAAAAAAAAAAAAACCATAGTAGAAGTAAACTTGGAGCAATTCCCTGTAAAAGTGACAGTTAAATCTGGATCTGAAAAATAAGAAGGACCTAGTTACATGAAAAGCTCTGGGAAAAAAAGTATGCTATGAATTTTTAGGGAAAATGTCTTGGAAATATATTTTTAATTAGATTTCTTCACATATCTATTTTTTAAAAATCAGAATCTTGAGGAAGATCAATAGAATTTACCAATATGAACAAAAGAAAGAAAAGAACATTCTAGTGGACATGTGGGACAATGACCAAATTGCTAACACTTTTATTGTTGGAGGCCCAGAAGGTGAGGAGGAAGAGTGAGAATGAAGAAGTATTTGGAGGAATAAAGGCTGGAAACATCCTAAATTTGGTGAAAAACATAAACCCACACATTTAAGAAACTGAGAGAATCCCAAATGGATTTAAAAAAAAATCCACATTAAGATGTATCCAAATTAAACTTCTGAAAACTGAACATAAAATGAGCGTATTCTCTTACCCTTAAATCCCTGGTATACATTTTAAAAAGTGAGGATTTAATGTTTTAGGGGCAGGGGAAAAGTGATAATTGGTTGTATCAGCAGGACACAGCAAGAAATATTTGACACAGTTGAAAGGGTTTCACAGAAAGTAAGTTAAAGGGACCATATGCAGAGAGGAGTCTTGCCTATCTCGAAAGGAATGACATATTTATCTTTTCTTCTGAGGGAAGATTTTAATCTCTGTATACCTTTTCCTCCCACTGTAACATGCAGATAATAATATGGTCTTATTTTAGGAGCTACCTTTAATATTTTATAAAATACTATCCCATCTGTAGATCTGTGATGAAAAATTTATACAAAAAGTGTATTTTGACTTTTCCTTCATAAATAAAGAATTTAGCAAACTATGCTTACTCCCAGTACCTCTTAACTTCCTGGTCTTCAGTTATAGAATGTGGAATACTAATTTTAGTAAATCTTTGATTTAATTAATTATGAATACATTGATTTTAATTCAATTATGTATCCTTTTATATCTGAATCATATTATTTACCACAATTCTTTAAAACCAGTCTATAGGGGCGCCTGGGTGGCTCAGTGGGTTAAAGCTTCTGCCTTCGGCTCAGGTCATGATCCCAGGGTCCTGGGATCGAACCCCGCATTGGGTTCTCTGCTCATCGGGGAGCCTGCTTCCTCCTCTCTCTCTCTGCCTACCTCTCTGCCTACTTGTGATCTCTGTCAAATAAATAAATAAAAATCTTAAAAAAATAAAAAAATAAAACAAAATAAAACCAGTTTATATGCTTACATTTTTTTTTTCTATATTCACCCTCAGCTTTCTGCTCTTTCATTTTTAATTCTTACTCTTGATTAATTTTTCAGCTTATTAGGGACATTTTCAAGTACAATTTTATTTTATTTTATTTTATTTTTTAAAAGGATTTCATTTATTTGACCGAGAGCGAGAGAGGACATACAAGCAGGAGGAATGGGAGAGAGAAGCAAGCTTCACATTGAGCAGGGAACCTGATGCCAGGCTCGATCTGAGGACACTAGGATCATGACCTGAGCTGATGGCAGATGACCTGAGCTACAGGCAAATGCTTAATGACTGAGCCTCCCAGGCGCCCCTGAAGGAAAATTTTAAAGGAGGATGTTTACTTGGTTTGCTCTTTTTTATTTCAGAAAGGGTGAGCTTCTCGTTTGTCTTGCACATCAGTATTCTTTTAAATCCAACCAGCAAAAAGGCTGCCAAGGCTAGTGTGTGTGGGGGGCCCTAATCTTGAATTAGTCCCCCCATGCTAGTAAGACAGCCTCACCTTCCAGAAGAAAAGCAGTCTTCCTGTGTGTGGACATCTTCATTAGCAAATCTTCTCAGAAGCCCCCAGAAGACTTGCCTATAGGTCTCATTATGTTTAGCTAAGTCATGTGTCTTCCACTGGACCAATTACACTGGATGGAATGAGATTACCATTATTAGGGATTTTCCCCTGAGCTGGGAAGTGGGCTACTTCTTGGAGGTGTGGATACCTGAATGAAAGGTGACCTCTCTTTGTAGAGAACATGGTTTCTGCTGCACCAATAGTGTCTACTGCGTCTTCCTTACTCATGATTTGTTTTTTTACATAATGTTGGTTACTCCATTTAGTCATCCAAAGAAGATCTCAATTTTTCTATCAGACATTTAATTTATTTGGGATTGTTCCTCATCTTACCCTGCTCTGTCTTCTCTCTGCTTACTGGTTTTTGCCGGTCATCCTGTTGTTTTCATCTCATCCATTCTTTTGCTGGTTTCTGTTCCTGTTCTGTAAGGCTGTATCTTCTTTCCGTTAAGGATGCCAAGCTCTGTTTGGTTTGTTTGCTTGTTCCTTTCACAAAAATCATTTCATCCTTCTACATCAGCCACTTTTACTTTCCTTCTAAGCTCCTCAAAAATCTCCTCTACTGTCCAGAGCAAGAGTGCATCCCTTCCTATTCATTCCCTACCCTGAGCCCCAGACCATCTAAACATCTTGGCAGCTGGATCTACCATCTTGTCTTTCATCATAGAAGTGGATAAAATACGTGAGTCTTCTAGCCAGCCCTGGAAGTCTGCTTCTGTGCAGCTGTCCTTACATTCTTCCAAAACTCTTCACATCATCTCTCTCTTACTCAAGATCTTTCAGTGGCTTCTGATCACACATTCCTGTTCTTAAAAGGATGGACTGATTGGAGGACTCTGCCTCTTGCTGGTCAGGAAAACCAATCTGTGTCTATGCTGCCGAGCTCTGTTTTTGAAAATTCCCAAAGTGATTGATTGCAGGAGGTTTTTTGTGAGCCATTGGGATGATGCATTCTCTCCTTCATTTTGCTGTATATAACTGCATTTCCATTTGATGCAGCATTATATGAATTCATATTTTTTTCATCTTTGAGTAAACAGGAGTCTTTCTGGCCCTTGGTGCTTTCTAGAAGACAAGATGTACAAGTATCATTTGCTTCTGTTCATTATCCACTCAGAAGTTGTTAGAATCTTTTTCAGGCCTATTGCTGAACAGTAAGGTGTTGGTACAGACCTGTTCCCAGGTTTAGCTTCCATTACAACCCTAAACCCACCTCCACCTAGCAGTGCTTTCCCTTGAGAAGCTGGGACCTCCCACCCACTACCTGATTCTTCTTCTTCTTCTTCTTCTTCTTCTTTTTTTTTTTTTTTTAAAGATTTTATTTATTTATTTGACAGACAGAGATCACAAGTAGGCAGAGAGGCAGGCAGAGAGAGAGAGAGAGGAGGAAGCAGGCTTTCTGCAGAGCAGACAGCCTGATGTGGGGCTCGATCCCAGGACACTGGGATCCTGACTTGAGGCGAAGGCAGAAGCCTTAACCCACTGAGCCACCCAGGTGCCCCCACTACCTGATTCTCTGATACTCATGGATTATAAGAGGGATGACAACTCCAGGAAACACTGTTACCATGAAGCTCTTCTCCGACCTAACACTTGACATGTAAGGTCTACATCTTTTGGCCACTGTTCTCTCTCTCTCATACATCCAAGCACAATGTTAGGGCAGGGACTGGAAAAATACATAGCCTACCTCTAAAATCACTGGACACAATACATAGAGGTGACTATGTTTTATTGTTGTTTTCTTTTTATCTTGACCACAAACCCTGGACTGTGTTGGGGAAGTGGACAACTGGATGGAGGCAAAGCAACTCCCTCCTATTTTCCCATCAGCTGGGGCTATTTTGTTCATCTTCTAAAGTATGGATATTGCATTGGAAGTTCTCTTTCTATGTCATTCTTCATAAAAATGCCCCTCAGAATCCATCATGGAGTGTCTTACAGGCTTAGAATTAGTAAAATGTGAGGAGAGGCTGCACCTGGGAATGATGGCTGAAAGTTCACACGACTCTTCCAATAATGGATTTTTACCTGGTCGTGTGGGGATCATAGAATTTTTGCCATGTAATCTCATTTACATTTCATAGCATCCATACAAGTGGCAATTCCAAGAGATGGCATAGATAGTCGTGGCACTGTGATATCAGCTCTGGGGTGGACTGACAACAGCTTTTCTCATACTTCTAATCACTTGATACATCACTTCATTTTTTAACACTGAGTTTATCGCCCCTTTCTCTCCCCATTAATGTTAAAGAATAAGACTACACAGATAAGCAAGAATGAATTTTTTTTCATTTATTTATTTTCAGCATAACAGTATCATTATTTTTTCACCATACCCAGTGCTCCATGCAATCCATGCCCTCTATAATACCCACCACCTGGTACCCCGACCTCCCACCCCCCACCACTTCAAACCCCTCAGATTGTTTTTCAGAGTCCATAGTCTCTCATGATTCACCTCCCCTTCCAATTTACCCCAACCCCCTTCTCTCTAACTCCCCATGTCCTCCATGCGTTTTGTTATGCTCCACAAATAAGTGAAACCATATGATAATTGACTCTCTCTGCTTGACTTATTTCACTCAGCATAATCTCTTCCAGTCCCGTCCATGTTGCTACAAAAGTTGGGTATTCGTCCTTTCTGATGGAGGCATAATCCTCCATAGTGTATATGGACCACATTTTCCTTATCCATTCGTCTGTTGAAGGGCATCTTGGTTCTTTCCATAGTTTGACAACCGTGGCCATTGCTGCTATAAACATTGGGGTACAGATGGCCCTTCTTTTCACTACATCTGTATCTTTGGGATAAATACCCAGACATTTCTCCAATAAAGACATACAAATGGCTATCAGACACATGAAAAAATGTTCTTCATCATTAGTCATCAGGGAGATTCAAATTAAAACTACATTGAGGGACGCCTGGGTGGCTCAGTTGGTTGGACGACTGCCTTCAGCTCAGGTCATGATCCCGGAGTCCCGGGATCGAGTCCCGCATAGGGCTCCCAGCTCCACGGGGAGTCTGTTTCTCTCTCTGACCTTCTCCTTGCTCATGTTCTCTCTTACTGTCTCTCTCTCAAATAAATAAATAAAAAAAAATAAAATCTTTAAAAAAAAAAAAACTACATTGAGATATCACCTTACACCAGTTGGCCAAAATTAGCAAGACAGGAAACAACATGTGTTGGAGAGGATGTGGAGAAAGGGGAACCCTCTTACACTATTGGTGGGAATGCAAGTTGGTGCAGCCTCTTTGGAGAAGAGTGTGGAGATTCCTCAAGAAATTAAAAATAGAACTTCCCTATGACCCTGCCATTGCAAGAATGAATTTTTGATATTATGTCATTTGAAACTTGTCTTCACTCATAAATACCTTGTAAACTAGTCTTTGCTTCTAACTGTGACTTTGTCAAGGTGTTTTCAGACCGGATAAAGAAATTCCCAGGACCAATGTCATAGAGCATCTGGATACAAGAGGCCTATATAGTGAAACCATGTTAGTTGCTAAGGACTTCTGCCCAGGATGGCCCCACCATTGGAAACAGATTCATTTGTGTGGGACCGCCTCCTGAAATCACTCTTTCTAAGTCACTTCTTTGCTAACTAGATCTGGTAGAGGCGCATTTGATTTCAACATTCTCTAGCATGGTGTAGAGATGATTTATGAAAAGAAAGCTCTGTTAAATAGTTGACCTTGAACAACACAGTTTTAAACCACATTGGTCTACTACTATGCAATTAAAAAAAATGTAGTACAGTACTGTAAATGTATTTTCTCTTCCTTATGGTTTCCTTCATAACATTTTCTTTATGCTAGCTTATTTTATTGTAAAAATACAGTATATAATACATATAACATACAAAATATGTGCTAATTGACTATCTATGGCATTGGCAAGTCTTCCGGTCAAAAGTAGGCTATTAGTAGTCAAGTTTTTGGGGAGTCATAAGTTACACACAGATTTTTGGCTGGAAAAGGATTGGTGCTCTTAGTCCCCATGCTGTTCAGCAGCCAACTGTATACAGTTAAGTGCTAGTGTTTATAGTATTTATCCACTCATACACCACAGTTATATGCTGTAATGAATTAAGGTAGGTTAACCCATAGTTATACCAGCAATAACGTATTATTTATTTAAAGATTTAAACTTTGAAAACTTTTCGATGTTTAAACATCAATTTTATTTATTTTTATTTTTTATTTAATTTTTTAACTTAAATTCAGTTAGCCAATGCATAATACATATTTAGTTTTTGATAAAATTTCCAGTGATTCATTAGTTGCATATAGCATCCAGTGCTCATCACACCATGTGACCTCCTTATTGCCCATTATTGAGTTACCTTTGACAAAAAATTTGATAGATTTTAATTTAATATTTGATGGAGTATGATTAAGGAAAGTGATTACTGTCAAAACTGTGAAGGATTATCCTATGCTGCTTCTGTATTTGAAAACAACAGGATTTATTTTCAATGACTTTGTCACTTAACATTGGAGGAATCTAATTAATAGTGTACAATGCAAGTATTTCTACTATGAAAAATTCATCGCAGAAAGTGTGTCAAAGGAGTGAGAATTCTCAGATCCTCCTAACTTGACAAAATGTATCATTGTTTCAAAGACTTATTTAGACTGTCCCATATGCATAGATTTTATCATAGGGTTTCAATCATGGAAAATGTATGACTGTATATTCTGCTTTAACTTACCATCATATCATTTTTCTATAATGCCTCATAGTTCAGTTCAACAAACATTTTTACATTTTCTTTCAGTGGCTCAACAATTTACCCAGTTGACCTATTATCACTGAATTAGTGTTATCATTAATATTATAATATTATCATTTCTCCCTTATGGGACATACAGGTTGCTTTTACTCATTTTTTTTCCTTTCATGAATAACTTTGAAATGCTTGCCTTGATAGAACTCAAGAACCACGGTAACATCAACTATTAATAGGAGTGTCGGTAAGAATAGCCCCAATGAAGCATCCAAGACTTAGGAAGTTCTGAACAGAGGCAAATATAATTCCATCATTTGCTGATTGACTAGCTTAATCTGCAAATGTGGTGACGTTAAAAACACTGCTGGGTTTGGCAAAGGGCTGGGATTACAATAATAATAGCGGTAGTAATCATAGGAATGAGAACAACAATATCAACAATGATGGTAGTGATAAGAATGGCATCTACAGGGGTGCCTGGGTGGCTCAGTGGGTTAAAGCCTCTGCCTTCGGCTTGGGTCATGATCCCAGGGTCCTGGGATCGAGCCTCACATCGGGCTCTCTGCTCTTCAGGGACCCTGCTTCCTCCTCTCTCTCTCTCTCTGCCTGCCTCTCTACCTTTGTGATCTCTGTCTGTCAAAAAAATAAATAAATGGCATCTACAATTTATGGGGCACTTTATGCTGAGTGCTCTTCTAAATGCTTTAAGTATATAAACTCATTTGACTTTCACAACAACCTTATGAGTAAGATGCCATTATAATTTTTATTTTATGGAAGAGGAGACATACACAGAGGTTAAAAATTCCTTGTTATTGTAGTGCTGATTAAGATTTCTGTGGTGGGTCTCTTTCTCTCAGAAGGAGATATGGGCAACAAAACAGGGATCGGCATCTTTATTGTTGACTGAAACCAGATAGGCAAAACCCAGAGCTTTCCTGGTAGAGGGAAGAGACTGTGTGGTCTTTGCCACCTACTGGTGCTTCCATTGATCAGCCCACGGAGTTCTCGGATATAGTTCTTCATGGAAGACTTCAGTGTCCATTGGCTACACTCTGGCATCATCATGAACATTTCAGCAGTGGCCTCTGTGCCCTGAGAACACAGCTTGGGAAAGTTTGAATTAGATTAATTTTCATCTTTGTAGATGAGGTCAGGAGAATTTCTTTATTTTGATCCAAGACCCAGCTGCCCCATCTCCTCTCTTTATTTGTATCACAAAGATGAAAATGGCTGAAAATAACTTAATTTTATACAAATGCAGGAGGGGCCTCAGATACACGGCCTTGCCCTGTTTTGATCACTTCAGCTGACAACTGGTAACATGCCTAAGCCGAGCTACTACTCCTTGTCCAGATTTAAAGATGAAAGAGATAAAAATCTTTCCTTCTGGATATGTACATTCAGGGAGCATGGATACACTAATTGGTAGTGATTATTATGGTGCCAGTTCAATGAATTTGTACCATTAATGCTAGCGACCCTGGAGAAAAATGTTGAACTTTCTCCCCATGATTCTATTCAAGCATTACTAAAATTCTGGCTTCTGAAATGCCATAAAAAAGCATGTCAGGAAGCGTTCCTTAGCTGGCCTAATTGATTCTCTTAAGATTGTTCAACTACATAATGACTTTTATAAATATTCTTTTCAAAATGGAGAACTTTGTCCAGAGAAAAATCTTTGATTTCAGCATGTTTCCCTTTTTATAATTTTTTTTTTTTTTAAAGATTATTTATTTATTTATTTATTTGTCAGAGAGAGAGCGAGCGAGAGCGAGCACAGGCAGACAGAGTGGAAGGCAGAGGCAGAGGGAGAAGCAGGCTCCCTGCCGAGCAAGGAGCCCGATGTGGGACTCGATCCCAGGACGCTGGGATCATGACCTGAGCCGAAGGCAGCTGCTTAACCAACTGAGCCACCCAGGCGTCCCATCCCTTTTTAAAGCAATGTTTTAATTTTGCTGCACTGAATTGCTTCCCCCCCCCCCCCCGGGTAAAAAGAAGTCAAATTGAATTGATTTTTGTGTTTCAAATGCCTACATAGAAACATATTGAAAGACGATATTAAATACCTCCATTTTTTATGACAAGGCAATTGGGGAAATCATTCTGTGTGTGCTGGGGTATAGAAGAGTTTTGCTTTCATTCATGAACATTAGAATTTCATTTCGTTAAATCATATTGGCAGCAAACGTTGGTATTTTGGAAGTGGATCACTCCATTTGGATTTGTACTAAAATTTTGATAGCCTATTTTCCTCTTATTGTTTTCAATGTTACAACATCTCTATTGGGATTTTAAAATTCTCTGCTCACTGGATATGGAGTATGAGTTGTAAACAGGGGAGTGGGCAAAGTGTTCTCAAACACTGTTCTTGAATCTGTCCCTGGTACTTGTCTGTTTTTTTTCTTTCTGGCATCTGGAAGGGTGGCAGAGACCTGGTGACAGGACAATGAGGTTTTCCTATCAATGCTGACCCTCAGAAACAGACGTCATCTCTGTAATGTAATTCAGTCCAGCTGTCTCTGCATTCTGGAGCTTCCATCATGGAGTTTTATTCAAGAGTAGGCTTGTTTTTATAGAAAGAGGAAAATGCATATTTAATCTTTGAATTTGCCTTTGTATTTTTTTTAACCTAAAAGAGTTAAGATGTTTTCTAATTTGCAAGCTTTCTGATTAACTCTGCTTAAGCTTCTTCAGGAGTATGTATTATGAGGTAATAATACAATATAACTCAGGCAGATTTGAAGACTAGTTTGTGTATATAGAACACCTAGTACAATGCTCAGCAAAAGGGATCTCAATGCATATTCATTATTCTCCATCACCTCTCTTTATTTGAACATCATTTGTAATGGGATCCAATAAGACATCATTCCTTGTCTAGATCTCAGAATAAAATAACATATCACATACGAAATGGGATGAGAGGGGAAGTCTGATTCTGACACTTGATATCTTTATATCATTTTCAGTCTTAAAAAGTTGGTTCTTCTGTTAAAAGTAAAAGGTTGAGAAGGCCCATGAATCTTTTGAGTATCTGCTAAATTTTGAGGTTCCTCATGTGCCACATGTATCTAACCCAGTACCTGTCCACCTGGGAGATCCATAGAAATGCATACATGCCGGTGAATTGATCAGCTTGATGTAGATATATATATATATATTTTAATAAACATATATTTTTATCCCCAGGGGTACAGGTCTGTGAATCGCCTGGTTTACACACTTCACAGCACTCACCAAAGCACATACCCTCCCCAATGTCCATAACCCCACCCCCCTTCTCCCAACCCCTCTCCCCCCAGCAACCCTCAGTTTGTTTTGTGAGATTAAGAGTCACTTATGGTTTGTCTCCCTCCCAATCCCATCTTGTTTCATTGATTCTTCTCCTACCCACTTAAGCCCCATGTTGCATCACCACTTCCTCATATGATCTCCCTGATGTAGATACTTTATCCATCAATTTCATCCGTTCTCCATCCATCCATCCATCTTTATCTACCTTGCTTTTTCTTCTTTTTCCTCCTCCTCTTCTTCTTTACTTTATCATAATCATCATTACCATTCACCTACCTATACATTTGAAATACTGATCATGCTACATATCTAATAGGTGCATGGTAGGTAGCGGCTATCCTAGAACAGGAGGAAACTGAGGGATGATGGGCATGTAACACCAAAGTGTAGTCCCTCCAGTTAAGGGAAACTTTCTTTCTCTCTTTCTTTTTAAAATGTAAATGGACTTAAGCTAGGAGACCTTTTAATCAGGGCCTAATTGGCATAAAATAAATGGCACATATTTAAGGTACACAAATGTAATGAATTTTGACATACATAGACACTTCTGAAACCTTCAACACGTTCATGACCGTGAACATACCCATCATGCCCCCAAAGCTTACTCCTTTACCTTGTAATCCCTCCTTCTGGTCCTTCCATGCCTCCCTTTCCTGGGCCATCCACTCAATGACTGGTCTGCTTTCTGTTACTATAAGGTAGTTTGCATTTTCTAGAATTTTATGAAGGTGACATCAGGCAGTATGTCCTCTTTTTGGCAGGGAGAGAGGAGGCCTGTCTTCTGTCACTGTAATTATTTTGAGATTCACCCACATTATTGCATATACCCGTATATGCAATACTGGTATTTATCACTGTTCAGTAGTGTTGCATTTTAAGGTGTAGTGCAACTTGTTTATTCATTTACCTGTTGAGAGGCATTGGATTGTTTCCAGTTTGGAACTATGACAAAGTTAGTGCAAACGTTTGTGTATAAGACTTCATACGGACATATGTTTTCATTTCTCTTGGATAAATTCCCTAGGAGGGAAGTGGTTGGATCATCGGGTAGTTGAACTTTTTTCTTCCCTGTTGGTCTGGGCAAAGTCACATCAGCAGTGTTGGGAGTTCCTGTTGCTTCACAATCTCTCCAACAGTACACTGGTTTTGATTTTCATTCAAACAGGTGTGCAATGGCTTTCATTAGCATATTAATGATATTAATTGATAGTGAGAATCTTGTCACAGGCTCATTGTTATTCACATATCTTCTTGGGTGAATTGGCTATTCAAATTTTTTGCCAAGGTTTCCCTGTCCTTTGGCACAGCTCAGGGATTCTTTGAAGGCGGTGAACTGGACAGTTTCAGTGATTACCTCAGTTTCTGCCTCCCCTCCAGAGTCCTTGTGCTTTCCGATTTATGTTAATTTTTTTCTAACAGCTTTTTATTAAGTCCTTCCAGCTTTCCAAGACATACTGTTAAAGGCATTTTGTAATGTGACAATAGTTTACTTTATTGAAATTCTGATTGAATAATTTGAGTGCAGATGATCCTTTGAATATCACTTCAAGTTCTGAAATAAATGTCCTTGCTAGAATAGCACACAGATGAAATATAAATTCAAATGTGTATTTGAATTTACTCAATAAAATATGTATCTCAATATGTCACCCTGCCTAAGAGACCCAAAATGCAAATAATATTTATGTCTTAAATTGTTCTTATTGTGGGGCGCCTGGGTGGCTCAGTGGGTTAAGCCGCTGCCTTCGGCTCAGGTCATGATCTCAGGGTCCTGGGATCGAGTCCCATATCGGGCTCTCTGCTCAAGCAGGGAGCCTGCTTCCCTCTCTCTCTCTCTCTCTCTGCCTGCCTCTCCATCTGCTTGTGATATCTCTCTGTCAAATAAATAAATAAAATCTTTAAAAAAAAAAATTGTTCTTATTGTGGAAGTTAAGAAAAGTCCTCTAAATGTAATCTGTTTGTGGTTTAAAAAATCAGTAAAATGATGAAACATGGACATATTTATGCTTAATGTGAATGAATATTCCAGATTGCTTTTACAAAAATGTGCTTTTCTATGAATCCTTTTTTCCCCCCTAATTATGTCATGTTAGTCACCATACAGTACATCATTAGTTTTTGAATCTTTACCACAAAATAAAGATGAGCTCGTGCACTGAGGCTAGGTGGCTATGTCTTAAGGGGATTGGATTCAGCTAAAGATTTGATAAAAGTGCTGGAATCAGTCAAAATGTCTCCTGTCATCTTCCTCTTCTCCTGCTCCCACTCCTGTTGCACTGTTTCCCATTCTAACTCTTTCTGCAAATGTATGCATCAACCAGCCTTCGTGAACTGAGACTCAGCCAGAGAATCCACCTCTGTTATTAGATGTGCTTCAGGGACCCAAGAACTATAGGCAACAAAGTAAGTCTGTGGCCTGAAAACTGAAAGGGGTAAAGTGTTGGGAAACAAATAGAAACACTTTAGGAAGTTCTTACCTTGAGAAAGGGCTTTATAAAGAAATACAATGTGGAAGGAGAAGATTGTAATGATAAATGCAGCAGAGCAATTCCAGATGACCAGGAAACACTTCTTCAGTCCTCGTTAGAAGAACTTGCTGTGCAGAAGTCAGATGCTACTCTGAACTTTGCCAGGATGACATCAGTTTCAAGTGCATAAGTATAGGAGTAAAACACAGAATCTGAAATTTTGAGTTCCAGGAGTTGGTGAGAGAGTTGTTATAGATGTTCAAAAGGAATCTGGAAATGTGGGTCTGTTTCTTGTCCTACTAGAAAGTTTTGGTTGTCCTCTGCAGAGGGGAGATAGGGCCAGCAAGCAGAGAGGGTAAAGTTTCTAAGGATGCACAGAAGATGAGACAGAATTCCATGGCTGTGCTGCTTAATATACTAACCCCTAGCCACATCTAGCAATTTAAATGTAACTCAATTAAAATAAAATAAAATGAAAATTGAGCTCTTCAGTTGTGCTAGCCACATTTCTTATATTTGTTAGCCAGATCTGGCTAGTGGCTGCTGTACTGGACTGCATAGATATAGAACACTTTCATCTGTGTGGAAAGTTCTTGTACAATGCTGCTTTAGGGGAAGCTTACATTTTAGAAGCTGGATGGTTAGACAGAGATGAAAGGAACACCAGTAGGCAGAAAATGATAAAATCAGAAATGTAAAGGGAAAAGCAGAGAGGACAATGTGTAAAGAGACTGGGGAAGTTATAGATGTAAGGAGCGCACAAAATAGCAAAATGCTGCAAACAAATTTAGTGAAATGCTGCTTAGTGGACAAGAAGGAAGAGGACATAGAAGCTGGGTGGGCTCTCTGGGTGCAGTGATGACCGTCTGGAGAGCAGTTTCAGGAGTGGAGGCAGAATTCAAATAGGATTAAGGAATAAATTAAGAGTGAGAAAATGGAGGCATTCAGAGTGGGCCCCTTTCCCCAAAAGATTGGTTGTACAAGAAAAGAGTAAGTTAAGATAGCTAAATATCAGATATCAGAGCTAAATCATCTCAGTTGTTTACAGGTACAGAAGAAGAGATGGAAATTTCCAGCAGACACAGGGACAGTCCACACAATGTGAGGCAAGAAGGGGCAGAGGGTGAAAGGAGGAGGCCAGGCAGAGGTTTACCTGTGTCCCGAGGAAGGAAAGAGGATGAAGAGTAGATGCAAGGGGACAGACAGGCAGTCCATGAAGGGGTTCCTGGTGGAAGGCTTCATCTTCTCAATGGTGTTAGGGTCAACATGAGGTTCTGGGCTTGAGGAGCACAAAGGAGGTTTGTCTGGCCACCATGGCAAGGCCACAGAGATGAAGTCATGAATGCAAAGGAACTCATGCAGTATCTCCTTCCAAATTAAATGTTGGTTTTCTGGGGGTGTGAGTGGCTCAGTTGGTGAGGCATCTGCCTTCAGCTTGAGTCATGATCCCAGAATCCTGGGACTGAGCTCTGCCTCAGGCTCCCTGCTCAGCGGGGAGTCTGCTTCTCCTTCTCCTTTGTCCCTGCTCCTATGCTCTCTCTTTCTCTCTCTCTCACCTGCTCACTCTCTCTCTCAAGTACTTAAATAAAATCTTAAAAAAAATTAAATGTTGGCTTCCTAATGGAGACTTCTAGAGACAGTATCTGAACCCCAGATCATGACTCCCTGTAAAGAAAAGGAATTTAAGGGTAACCTAATAAGTGCAAGTAGACATACATTGGGCAAGGCAAGGAGACTTGATAGCACACGTCAGCTGGCCTCATGTGAGTAGGGGCCTGCTCCACCCTCCCTAGAATTAACCCTGACTGTCACCTCCTATTTACCCAACCAGCTCATTTGAAGCTGAGCAGTTTTTTTGTAGGGGACTATTCAGAGAATCATTTTTACAAAGCAGCCATTTAACCATTGATTAGGGAGGTTTGGTAGCACCATTTAACCATTGATTAGGGAGGTTAGGAAAAGGAGAGTGGGCTTGGACAGGTGGCAGAGTGCCATGGTGCATGTGGCTTGCTCTAGGAGACCCAGCTAGAGGGACACAGTCCATGTGAGAAGCCATATCCTATATTAAAATTCCCTGTCCCTCCAGGTTTCCAGTCTGCTGCTCCTCACGGCACCAGACCCTTGTCCCAGACCGACATCAGGGACTTCTAAGCTGCTGAATATGAGCGAACTTTTCAGCTGTGCACAAAGGGAAAGGTAACACTGCAGCAGACTAATGCTGACACTTTTTGCTTTGGCTTCTCCTTGGCTATCTTTCTGGGCCATAGACCAATCAGAACAACTCTGCTTTCATGTCTCCAACTCACTTAACTGTAACTTTCCATTAAAATATTTTTGATTATGCAGCAGAAGTACTTCCTTTAAGAGCAGGTTCCTTGGTGAAGCATCCCCCACCTTCCCTCAAGGGGCTAAACTTTGAACTAGATTTGATGTCCACTGACAGGATGAAAATAGGATGCCAGAGACTTGGGAATGGTTTGTTGGACCAAGTTATTGCTAATTCTCCTTAGGATGGAAGCAGAAGGGGGCCTGTTTCTAGTGCCCGAAATGATCCATGAAGAAAGCCACTTTAAGCTGTTTTATTTTTTCTCCCCCAGGGATGCATTGTTAGGGTTTTATGAGTTGATACGTATGGGGGAAAAAAAGGCTTGCTTCAAAGTAAGAGAGTAGACCCATAAGAAACTCCTCGCATGTTCCAAGTTAGCATTTGTTAATGGTTCCTTCAAATCAGAAACCCTAGGATTAAGCAGGTTTGATGTTTTGAGAATAAATTCATGGACTGTGAACTCAAAAATAGCCAAGCTTTGACATCTGCTTGGTGTTCCACACCATCTGAGGGAGTTTGCATGACTTATTTTTTAATCCATGAAATACCACAATGGAAGTATTTTATTCCTTTCCTACTATATTTTATCAACAGAAAGGAAACAAACTTGGAGGAATCAAGAGAGAGGTACTAATGGCGAAGTGTGGAGGGAAGTATGACATAGATGACTTTCAAACTATGCTGTTGCCCCTATATTTTCTGGCTAAAGGTGTATGGAAAACACTTTGTCAGCTGCTCTTTGACCCAAAATAGAGCGTGTTTTCCCTACACTTAATATTTTAGAGTGGAAATACATAAAAACTATAATTTTTTAAGTTCCTTAAAATTTTAAAATATTTGTGTATTTATTATTTATTTATTTATGAGTATAATTAGAGGCCAGTGGTAGTCAGAGGGACAATGCCATTAAATGGATATAATGTCTAATATCCACTTACAGTGCCCTCTGGCAGAGATTCTCCGGCTGTGATCTAGAAAATACTCATGGTTTCTAGACTGGTCTTGCACCATATTCAAGATTATTTATAGTATTGAAACTATTCACTCAATAATTGCTTATTGAAAATTTATCCATTATAGTCCCAAGCATCTACCAAGAATACAGTAGTGAGCAAAAAAAAGCAGTCCATGTCTTCAGTGAGTTTAATAATCTAGAAGGTGATACCGGTGTTATTCTAACTGATCACGAATGTAAAGAGAAAATGACAGTCGTCATTCATAGTTACTGGCCCCGATTCACATTTTGCTTGTGAGATTCCTCTCAACTGTCTCATTAAATCAGCACCCCTCTGGTGATTTATTCCAACAAAGCATTTCTTTTTTACCCGCAAATAAGAGGGAAGATCTTTAGGAACTTCTGACATGGTACGATGCTCTGCAAACTGAAGATATTTGAGAACCACTGACCTATAGCCAGACTCTGAGAATTACATTAGAGAACATGACAATTGCCTGTCTCTTTTTCTCAGGCTTTGTATGTTTGCATGCAGCATTTGCACGAAGGCCAAGGTCAAAAAGCAGTCAGACTTCCAAAAAAAAAAAAAAAATCTAAAAAACTTATCAGGAGTAAATCAGTGTTGCCTCGCCCTAGAAAATACAAAGATGGGTACAAACTTAGGTACTTTTGTCTTGCAGCATGTATACTAAATGCATGTTTATTTTCTGACTGCACGAAGATCTTTTTCTTTTGAGAGAAAATTGCCTATTAAGGCATTTACTCTTGGGATAGTGAACTTGAAATCTTAACTGGGTTCCTAAATCATGCTAAGAACATCAAGTGCATTTTCTGTTGGAGCAAGGAGGTGAGTGTTTAACAGTTAAAGAGGCCCATAAGTGCATCATCCTGCTTGAGACAGTAGTAATGGCATTCAACATAAATTTATGCCTACCTCTTATGCATCAAGGGCAAAAAAGCATCCTGGTGCTTGACTTTGACGTCCCAATCTTTATGTGGACTGAATTCATCATTTTGAAAAAAAAAAAAAAAGAAGAAGAAGAAGAAGAAGATTGAAGCCATTTTATTAAGAGAAAGATATTTGGTTTTAAAATCTGGTCATCGCTCATTGGGCTGTAGCCTCTCATGAAAAAAAAACAAAACAAAACAGAAAACCCCCCCACAAAATTACAGTTTGCTTCTAAATGCTATGGACTCCAGACTGTCACCTATTTGAAAGCAAGCAAAAGCAAACGGGACAGAGCTTGAAGCTGGAAAAGAAAACACACGCACACACACACACACACACACACACACACACACACACAACTTTTGTTAATGTATAGGCATTCAACTCCCACTGTTCATTAACACACATATTGCTAATGCTTGGCAATGAAGCGGACATTTTTCTTGAGTGGGGTCGAAAAACTAATTATTCGCCATATGGTGGTTGGCTCAGCAACAATTGCTGAAGCCGTGGAAGCAAAGGGAAGTTGGCCGAGCGATTTCTTTGGGCAGTTTGCACAGCTCTGACTCTCTTGACATATGCCATTCATGTGGCCTCTGGAGAACAGATGGGCCAGGGCTGGGAACGGAGGGGAAATCATGGCTGGGATCTGGTGGCAGCCCCTGTCTCTTTATCCTTCAGAATGACTTGGAGTCACATGGCATGTGAAAATAACAAGTAGGGGATTGTACTCAGAGAACTTCCCTGCCTTCTTTTTATAAAGCCACGGCGTAATTTTGACTGCCTTTTCGTATTTTGTTTATTAAAGGGATCAGGATTTTAGATGAAAGAGATTCCTTGGTTGTGGGTAGGGTCTGGCCTATGCCAATGACACTTGCTCATTGTCAGCAGGAAAAATGCTGGCAGTTTGATAAGGGATAAGAAAATAGAGGGTTTTTTAAATTAAAATTTAAATTACTCTTTATTTGTTCTCTTCCCATTTGTAAATCTCACATAGGCAAGTTAAGATAAGAGCTGGTTTAGATTCAGGATACTCAGACCTCCTGAAATGAGTTAGTGTGGGCTTTTTAATTTTTTTCCTCTCCTGAGGATCCAATGCAGGAAAGCCAAGAGTAATGGGCACGTTGTGCAGGCACAACTTGGGTGCTTTCTGGATTTTACATTGTCCTAAAGAAACAAAAGAGGAGAAGGAGAAGATATTGCCAATTAGAGATTAACTGGGCATTTATATGCATAAAAACGGCTTAAGCTAAAATTGTTCACTCAGCAACTTAAATTTTAATTAAGAAGCTCTTGCAGTTAGGGTACCAAAGTTACAGTCCTGGGAAGGTATTTGTGCTCCTGTTCTTACTTTTTCAATTATAGCCCTGGTACTCCTACTAAATATGAGACATTGTTCTTGGTCTTAATTCTGGAGATTGACTTCCCAAGCTGACTCCTCACAGAGAGGCATTCTGAATGCCAACTACAGTCGTTCACATTTTGTGAGCTTCTAAAAGCAAAATCACTTGGTGATTTGAAATTGAAGAATTATAGATCTTATTTTTTTTTTCTTTTGATTTTTTACATTTCAAATTTCTATCTTTCAAACTTTGGTGCTAATACAAGATGGTATTGAAAGAGGACAGTGGAGTTTTTTTTTAGCTCATCTGGGAAGTTGATGTTTTGAGTTTTTATAGCCAGAGCACGGTTTCCCTACTAGAGCTGAAAAAGGAAAAATGGGTTTTGTTCTTCTTTATGTTTATTTCTTGTTTCTGAAATTTATTTTTAACTTTTTTTTTAAGGACATATTTATTTGTCTTGGGATGTAGGGAGAGAGAAAGAGGGAGAGAGCGAGAGAAGAGCAGGGGCAGAGGCAGAAGGAAAGAAAGAATCCCAAGCAGACTCCCTGTTAAGCGAGGAGCCCTACCCAGGGCTGTATCTCAGGACCCTGAAATCTCAACCCGAGCCAAAACCAAGAGACGGTCCCTTAACCAAATGAGCCACCCAGGTGCACCTGAAATTTATTTTTAACTTCGGCTAAGTTTTAGACAGAAGGCCATGACTCTGTTCTCAGGTTTGTGTAGTTTTCCTCTGTGGCCCTATGAGGCAAGCATGATCAGCCTTTTATATTTTCATTTCTTGCCATCTGAAATTCCTCTCTTTGTGTATCGTGTCTTCAGATTACAAGTTATGCAGTTTGGAGTGGCTTCCTAAATATTTGTTTGATTCTCAAAACAGAGAGACAGACTGGTTGACTCAGGGTCAGCAAAGTTTTTCTGTAAAGGTCAGGGTAGTAAGTAGTTTAGGATTTGCAAGGCATTGGTGGGCCATATTTGGTCCCTGGGCCATAGACTGTGGGTTTACACAGTGTTGCTGTGCAAGTGTTGTAGTTTGTTCAAGTATTAACATCTCTCCAGCCAGGTCATTTTTCATTTCAGCTTCTCTTGGTCCTGCTGAAACCATCCTTCAGAGTCCCTTAAAAACTAATGTTCTCTAGCTCTGCCCCCACGGCTCAAAGTGTGGTCTGAGGACCAGCCTTATGGGCGTCACCGCTCAGGAGCTTGTTGGGGATGCAGACTTTTCCCCAGACCTCCTGAAACAGAGTCTGCTTTTTAAAGAGGGAGCACTGGGCAGACAGCAGAGCCCACTCAGAGAAACCCAACAATTCTCCAAGGCCATGCCTCTAATAAGAAACCAAGCCCAGATTTTTCTTAAGCCTGTCTCATTAAATGCCTTACTCTTAATCATTTGGGTACAGTGTCTATGTAGATCTAGAACTGTGGAATTTGAGGATCCACAACCAGAATCTTCCCAAACTGGAGTGAATCCTTTCAAGAATGACTTTTCAGCAGCAAGTTGGAAACTGAGACTGGGTCCTTCCTAACAAGTCCTGTTAGTGCTTCCCATGCATCTGCTTCCTGTTCTTTCCATCTATTCCTGCATGGAACTCTCCCTCCTTCCAACTTGTGTCTCTATACAGTTCATTCATTCAGAGGATATTTTTCAAGTGCTGTATGAGTTTCCTGGGGTTGCCTAAGAAATAGCTCAAAGCAAGTAGCTTCCCCCACACAAGTTCATTCCCTCACAGCTCTGGAGGCTGGAAGCTTGAAATCGAGGTGTCACACGGCGATGCTCTCAGCAGGCTCTAGGGGAGGGTTCACAGGCCACTTCTTAGCTTCTGGTGCTTGTCAGCAGCTCTTGGTGTTTCTCCACTTGCAGCGATGTGGTTCTAACCTCTGCTTCCATTACCAACTGACCTTCTCTCTGTGTGTCTCTGGGCCTCTTCTCCCTGTCTTAGAAGGACACTAGTCATTGTAAATTAAGAGCCCTCCTTACTCCAGTATGAGCTCATCTTAACTTACATATTAATTTCACCTCTAAAGACTCTTCAAATAAGGTCACATTCACAGGTGCTAACAGTTAGGACTTTAGCACCTGCTTTCTGGGGACACAGTTTAACCCCCGACAGTGGCAGACCAGCTACACAGTTTTGCCTTTAAGGAGCCTCTATGGAATAGAAAGAAAAGCACATAAAATATTTTCAGATAGGGATGAGTGCTGTTTAGAAATCAAACAAGGTACCAATATAAAAACTCAAGTAGCTTTTTTCGCTGGTGAAATTGTTGGAGGCCTCCTTGGTTTCCTCCAGATTTATTGAGCTATGATTGACAAAAATTGTATCTATTTAAGGTGTCTAAGATAGTGTTTTGAAATATTGTGAAATGATTACCAAAATCAAGCTAATTAACACATCGATTATTTCACATAGTTACTCTGTGTGTATGTATGGTGAGTACCCTTAAAACTTAATCTTGTAGGAAATTTCAAGGATACAATGTAATGTTATTAATTGTAGTCACCATGCTGTACATGAGGTCTCCAGAACTGAAAGTTGATACCCTTGGACCAAGGTCTCCCCATTTCCCCCACCACTCAGCCCCTGGTAACCACTTTTCTATTCTCTGTTTCTATGAGTTCAGCTTTTGAGATTCTACATATAAGTGAGATCATTGGTATTTGCCTTTCCATGTCTGGCTTATTTCACCCAGCACAATGTTCTCCATGACTCCTGCTTCATCCATGTTGTTGCAAATGATACATTTCCTTTTTTCTTAAGGCAGAATTATATTCTATTATCCACAGATACCACATGTTCATTATCCATTCATCTGCTGATGAACACTCTAGGTTTTTTCCATATCTTAGCTACAGTGAACAATGCTGTGATGTGTGTGGGAATGCAGGTATCTTTCTGAGACATCTTCATCTCATCTTCATTTTCTTTGGAAATATACCAGAAGTGGGAATGCTGGATCACACAGTATCTTATTTTTAAGTTTTTTTTTTTTTTTTAAGATTTTGTTTGTTTATTTGAGAGAGAGTGAGAGAGAGAGAGAATACCAGAGGGGAGAGTTCAGAGGGAGAAGGAGACTCTCCACTCAGCAGGGAGCCAGATGCAGGACTCAATTCTGGGACTCTAGGATCATGACCAGAGCTGGAAGACTGTCACTTAACCCATTGAGCCACCCAGGTGCCCCCTTACTTTTAAGTTTTTGGAGAACCTCTATATTGTTTTCCATAGTAAGTGTACCAATTTATATTCCCACCAACAGTGAATAAGGGTTCCCTCATCTCTATATCCTTGCCAACATTTGTTATCATATAACTTTTTGATAATAGACATCCTAACAGGTGTGAGATGATATCTCACTGTGGTTTTAATTTGCTGTTTCCCTGGTGATTGATAATACTGAACACCTTTTTGTATACCTATTGGTTATTCATATGTCTTCCTTGGAAAAGTGTTTATTCAGGTCCTGTGCTCATTTTTTAATCAGTTTGGTTTTGTGGTATTGAGTTATATGGACTCCCGTATATACTTTAATTATTAACTCCTTATCAGATACATGGTTTGCAAATATTCTCTATCATTCCATAGGTTGCATTTTGATTTTGTTGATTGTTTTCTTTTTTGTGCAGGAAATTTTAGTTTGATGTAGTCCCATTTGTTTATTTTTGCTCTTGTTTCTTGTGCCTTCTGATCTTTTTAGTTTGCTAGTACTTTGTTGATGGTCTTGAATCTATTTTGGTCAGGGATATTGACCTGTGATTTCATTTTCTTATTGTATCCTTGTCTTGTTTTAATATTGGTGTATGTTGGACTTATAAAAAGAGTTTTGAAGTGTTCCTCCTCTTCGATTATTTTTGAAAAATTTGAGAAGGATTGGTATTAATTCTTCTTTAAATGTTTGGAAGAGTTCACCAGTAAAGCTATCTGGTCCTGGGCTTTTTGTTGTTGTAGTTGAGAGATTTTTGATAGTTAAGGACTCTTAAATGTGAGCTACCTCACTGTGCTGTCCTTAGTTTCACATTTTGAATCAACTTGCACTTCGTTGCTTAAGGAATTTGCCCAAAATACTGATTTCACTACTCTGACTTATTTCCTCTATAGTAAATTTTAGGTTTGGTGAGTGAACCAGAGAAGTCATCACTTACTTTATGACCTATAAGAAAGCAACTTTCGAAGAAAGCTTTAGTACTGTTATCAGTGCAATGCCATTATTATGAAAATTAAATGAGCCAGTTTACACACAGTGTCAAGGCCAGGGCCCAGCACTCAGGTCCTTGATAAGCAATTGCTCCACGATGTGTGATTTTTCATTTCCTTCTTTTACCTCTCCTTTATACCTCTTTTTGCACAAATTGCTTTTATTGTTGCTCTCCTAATTAATCTCTAGATCTCTCCTAGAATTCCTTCCTCCCAATTTCTATTAATTGAAATCCTCTCCATTTTCCAGAGCCCATCTGGAATGCCAAACATCTTTTCCCATACTTCCCTCTGTGGAGTGTGGAGAGGTTAGAACCCTTCCCTATTCTGACTCTCCATAGGACTTTATGCCTCACAGCCTGTACTGCTGTATTGTATCCTAACCTACCGCCCCTTGTGGGCATGAACTATGTCTATATTCACCTCATTTATTTAACTCTACCTTTCTAAGCTAGTGATACATTTGATTTAGCCCTGCTCACTTCCCCAGCATCCTTGTTCTTCATGGTGAATTCTGATGCTGGGCTCCTCTCATTATTCTGCTTTTCCAATCCTACCATATCTCTCCCATCATTCACAATGCAGTTCTCTCTGTATGCGAGTGCTTCTACCCCTTTACGTCAGTGAACTGGGCCACACGCTCTTCCTATGTCCCCCTTTAGCTCCTTGAGTTTACCTTATCATCGTATTTTCCACATTGTCTGAAAATTGCAGTATATGGACCAGACATAAATGAGAAATAGCCTTGTAGAGTCCCCTTCCACCTAACAATCCCTCAAACGTTTTATGAAGAAATGAGTGGACTCTTCCTTGCAGTTGGAAGTATTTAGTGCTTTCATCAGGGTTAACCATGAACTATTATATCTTTTATGTTTGTTTTATTAAGAAAGATATACCAGTTAGCAGATATGAGTCTTCTCTACCATTCTAGGTACTTTATGTTTTTAAGATAAATGTATTATTTATTTGGTAATAGACTTGAACTTCATGAACTTCATCAGGGATTTTCTGAGGGTTAGAACTGTAGTTGAAGAACTATTGGATATATTAGACTGGTTCTCTTTCTGTAAGAAATGTGGACATTGGGGAGGGTATGTGCTTTGGTCAGTGCTGTGAAGTGTGTAAACCTGGTGATTCACAGACCTGTACCTCTGGGGATAAAAATATATGTTTATAAAAAATAAAAAATTATTAAAAAAAAATGTACAGTTGATGGTAGTTGTTCTGCAGGCCCGATCTAGGTATTAGATATGCTTGGTGTTTCTTGTAAAGCAATGAAAGATGGAAAATAAATAAAATAAATAAATAAATAAATAAAGGGAAGAGGGAAGGAAGGAAAGAAAGAGAGAAAGAAAAGGAAGAAAAAGAAAGGAAACAACACTAGGTGGGTATTGAGGATTTTTAGTTTTTGTTTGCAGAACAAGTAACTGACTTGTTTCTGTTTGTGTTATTTGCTTGGCCCATAGATATTTGAATTTGTAACTCCTTGTCTTTAGGTAGGAACAAGATATTTGAACAAGAATCAATATGTAAGAATAAAAGCAAAGCATTCCATGGTTTACCAGAAACTTTCTTACACATTGAATTTGCTTCACACATCAAGTTCCTGAGATAGATGGCAATAGTTATCTTTGTATTATGGGTGATATTACTGAGGTTCAGACAGTTTTATTTCAGTTCTCCTGTCATGAATGAGCTAGTATTCATCTCTAGGTTTTCTGTCTCTGTGTTTATTTGCACCCTTGCCCTGACTTGTGGGTAGTTAATGCTTCTCTGCCTCATTGACATAGGGCTGGCTATGTGATTGTTCAGGCCAGTGAAGGACAAACAGAAGTGTGTAACTTCTTGGCTTCTTTTTCCCCTGCTATGATAAGAGCAGTATCCCACATAGAGACCACTCCTTCTACACGAGGCTCAGAATGAAGCTGACATTGAGCAGAGCTGAAGCTAACTTGCTAATAAACATGAATTGTGAATTATTGAGAACAATTCTTTTATTCTGTTAACCACTGAGACTTGTTCGTTATTGTGGCATAACCTGACTTGAAATCAGATGCTAGGTGATTTCCCTAGCAGCAGTAGGGTCTAGAAGAGTGGTTTAGAGAACAATAATATCTACATAAGCTAAAGCAATCTGGTGTATACATAAGGCAATAATGCATGTCTTCCTTAAACATTTTAGCTTCCCTTCCCTTCTAAGATAGCTGAGGTCCTGTAATTCCACAGCCGTGCCATGCTGTAGTGCAAATGTAATGGATAAGAGATTTCTTTAGCTCTAACTATCTTGCGCCATTTAACCTTGACGAACTTAGTGTTTCTGGGCCTCAGTTATCTCATCTGTAAAATGGGAATATTAATGTTTGCTGACTCTATATCCCAGAACTACTACGGGAGGTTCCTATCCCATTGGTGCAGGGTTCCATGACAGTCTTTATCACACTATGTGGTGATTATTTAGTTGTCTTACTGTCTCTAGGCTAGGGCATCTAGGGGGTAGAGATTGGGCTTCATTAATTTATTGCTCTATGACCAATGTTTAGCACAATGCCTTGCATGTAGTAGATGGTAACAATGACTTGTTAGGTGAACTTTGAAAGTTGTAAGTCCTCTTTGAGAGAGAATGATGCATGGAGAAAAGGCCTTTCTAGGAAGTGGTATGAGTGTCTGGGACAGGCAGCTGATTGCACTCTCACTGAAGCACACCAAGCCATGTGCACATCCAAAGTATGGGAGTGATGGAGGTTTGGAGGGAGGCAGTCACTAATACTTCACCATCCAATTAACAGTAAACACAAGGAGGCAGAATAGCATCAATGCTTCAATGAATGGTAAAGCTGGGTGGGAGAATGTGGCGGTTTTCCTGGTGTGCTTACAGCATGGGCAATGGAGGCATCAAGTGAACCTGCCCTCAATAAGAGCAGGCTTATAAGAAAATAGCAATGTGACAGAAGGCATAGATTCTTTTTCCCACTTTGGGGTACAGTGATCCTGGAGCTGATAATCTGTCTAGTTCTGGCCTGAGGAAGGGAGTAAGGTGAGGGGTAAGAGGGAGGAATGGTGAAACGTTGACGTTGAGTTCCTCCTAAGCTTAAATTTAGATGCATGGAAACAAAATAGGTGAGGAAGACATAAATAGTCTTTGCAAATAGAGAAGTCAGGTAAGGACACAGATGATTGTAATTCAAAATGACACAGGTGGTGAGATAAAGCCCTCAGGGGAGTTAGAGCAGGAAAAGATAACGAAAAGTCATACAACTGGGAAGCAGAAGGTGAGGATTTAGGAACAGCCGTGACAGTGGACAAATGGCTTTCATCCTTTCCCACAGGGTCATGCTTGTCTTGGCCAACCATCTACAATAAATTCAGATCCAAATGGTGCTTCTATGTTGTGGGCCTGAGCAGCCAACCACATCAGTTTAAAGTTAATAGTCACAGATTATCCAGACTTTGACACCAAGGGATTTATTGAGACTAATGGGTCTAATCCTATTAGAACTCCCTGTGCACTCCTGGGAGCAATTCCTTTACCTCCAATGGAACTACCTCATTTTTGAATTTACAAAATAAGATAAGATAATCTGAAAATCATTATTGGTATTTAACACAGATGCATGCCTGTGAAGTCAAGAGCCACACCCTTTATATATAGGTCCATCTGGAATAAGATTGAATTCATTAAATTCTTTTCAATGGGGTATGAAAAATAACTGAGATTCCTCCCAACCCACCACTATAAATGTAATAAAAATGCTTTGATGCTGGTCCAAACAGGAAGGAAGATATAAAATCACATGAGAGTTATTTGTTAATTCTAACTGCTTCTATACTTGGAGAAAGGTAAATGAGCAAAGGCAGTCCAACAACATTTTTATTTTAAAGTAGGCTCTATGCTCAGAGTGCCCAAAGCCGGGCTTGAACTCACAACCTTGGGATCAAGACATGAGCGGAGATCAAGGGTCTGATGCTTAACCGATTGAGCCACCCAGGCACCCCAAACAACATTTTTATCTCCCTTAAAGTTTATGGCACTTCAATTTTCTTAAATTTTTGGAATTGTAAATCTCATCTGTTTTGAAGTTTGACGTCTTGACCTGACAAAATGAGTCATTTCACTTGGCCATTTCTTTTTATTGCTTCTGTCAAAAAACTGTCCAGAAGGAATGGTGATGTTATCACACAGCTATATTATAGAGTCGTAAAAAAGTCTTGAAGGGATATTGGCATGGCAAATGTCTAATGATGGAGGGTTAAGTTTAAAATATAAAATCATTTATATTACTATAGGTGTCATATATATTTTCATGGATATACATATACTTTATACATTTTATATCTATCATATCAATACATATATATTACAATAATCCATTTCTAGACAGAGAAAGGAGAAGACTAGATAAAAATAACATAAAAGTGCTAAGAGTAGTTATGTATTTTTTCCTTGTTTCCATGTCTTTTCTTTATTTGTCAAATTTTGTACAACAAATATGTATGCTTTTATCAGCAAATGAAAAGCCTTTATGTTTTATAAAAAGTAATGGCTCCTCATTTTTTCTCTTTTGGACTATCTTACTAACCATTGAAACAGCAAGGTGACAAACTGAAAGAGGTTAGAAATCCTTACACACAAACATACAGCTCTTAGACTTGAAAAGCATAGAGATAAGAGCCCTCCATGTGTCCCCATTGTGTTAAGTACCACCTCCTGTGTTGTCATAGCCCTGAATGCCTATCTGCCTTTCTACCCTCATCACGTCATTTTATAATCTCTGCACTTCTTTCTTTCTCCTTCACTAGGTCTGGATATTCCAAAGTGCACTAACCATGCTTTAGTTATCTTTGTATTCCTAGTTTTGGAGGTGCAGTCCTTGGAACATACTAGGTGCTCAATAATTGATTTCAATTCAGAAACATCCAAGAAATACAAAGGTGGTCCATCTCACTCTCTCCTTCTGAGGTACTGAATTTACTAGTGTTGGAGCACTCTGTGGAATTGATCTACCCCACCTAGAAAAGTCTGCCCCTTCAGAGTTCATTCCATTTTTTCAACCCCATAACTTGCATGAAAACCACTGCTCGAGAGGCAATCTTCTCCACCATTGCCTTTATATATATATATATATATATATATATATATATATATATATAAAAGAAAACTTGTCTTTCTAAAGAATTAAGATGTGTTCTGTTCAAGAAATGTTTTCACTCCAACAGTATGAAGTTTCCTCAAAAAAACTGAACACAGAGCTACCTTACAACCTAGCAATTGCACTACTGGGTATTTACTCCAAAGATACAAGTGTAGTGATCTGAAGGGCCACGTGCACCCCAATATTTATAGCAGGAATATCCACAATAGCCAAACTATGGAAAGAGCCTAGAAGTTCATCAACAGATGAATGGATAAAGAAGATGCGATATACATGCACAAACATACACACAGTGGAATACTCTGCAGCCGTCAAAACCTGTGAAATCTTGCCATTTGCAACAATGTGGATGGAACTAGAGGGTATTAGGCTAAGCAAAATAAGTCAATGAAAGAATGACAATTATCATATGCTCACACTGATATGAGGAATTTGAGAAATAAGACGGAGGATCATAGGGGCAGGGAGGGAAAAATGAAACAAGACAAAATCAGAGAGGGAGATAAAACATAACAGACTCTTAATCTCAGGAAACAAACAGAGGGTTGCTGGAAGGGAGAGAGGTGGGAGGAATGGAGTTGCTGGGGATGGACATTGGGGAGGGTGTGTGCTATGGTGAACACTGTGAATTGTGTAAGACTGGTGAATCATAGACCTGTACCCCTACAACAAATAATACATTATATGTTAATTAAAAAAAAAAAAAGTTTTCACTCAGTCGAATCTAACAGTGGGCAAGGGGTAGAGTTTTGGGAAGCTGGGGAGATGCATCTTCCTAGTGTGAAGGAAAGACTTGTTGAAATTGTGGAGGCATAGCTGGAGGAGGATGACTGAAATAAAAGTATGTTAGCTTGAGCGATACTATTAATATCAATGCATAGACTGAATTTGGAATATAGGACTTTCTGGTATTTTTATCTGCTCAGCTTCCGATGTCTCTTTTTTCTAGTAACATCACCCTCCTCCCCAATTCTCAGTCTCTGTAACTTAGGTGGGGCTGACGCTACTCCTAGTTTCATGAGCATATATGACCAAATGAGTCTCACCAGAGCATCTGATTCTCTTGGGCATTGTAATATTGATTTGAGTGTTGGTATCTGACCCAAAGCAGGCCATAAGATGCTGTCCTTGCAGTTTTGCTGAAACTTTTGAGAAAAAGAATCCTTTTTTCCCGAAGAGACTGCTAACCTGTTAAGATGTTGGCCTGGGACCACAGGTGATCATTTTGTCACCATGAAAGAGGAGACTGTCAAGAATGAAGCCAGTGCATGGAAAAATAGTGGTGAGACTTGGATCTGAATCTTGATGACATCATTTCTTCATATCTGAATTCAGTCATTCCTGAATTAAGATCCTCCTGGATTTTTCAGTGTAAAATAATAAACTCATTTTTTTGCTTAAGCCCATTTGTGTTGGATTTTGGTTGTTTTCTATGAATGGAGTCCCATTTAATACAGAGAAGGTCTGTCTGTTCTCACTCCATCTATGGAACTGAATTCCTAGTTTTGGACCCGTCTTTGGAATTGATCCACCCTCACCCAGAATAGACTCCTTTCATCAACATTCAGTTCTTCCCACAGTGTGACTTGCATCCTCCTGGAGGACCCCTGCTGTTGGACAGCAACCCTTACCACCATTCCCCTCCTATACTGATTGAAAAGATGGTGTCAACGTCCGGTCTTAGTTCTGTCCTCTAGAGTCACAGAAACTAGAGGTCTTTTCTCTTCATATATTTGAGGGTTTCTGTGAATCATGTCTCTTTCTCAATCAAACTGATTTTCTCCAGACTGAATATCATCTCTCTCCATAATATAGAGTTTTTCTTTGAGTGTGATCCACAGTGTTTTCAGAAAGACTATAAGACACTCAGTTTACCCTTCAGAATATTTTTTAGTATAACCATGTCCCATAAAATATAATGTTTCTTTGAAATTCAGGCTTACAGAGGCATTCTATAGGTTATTTGCTTAATCTGACAACCTTCTCCACACATCGTTTGAGTTAGAGTCACCTAGGAGCTCCCCACTTTAGGGGTCCTGACACTAAAGGTACATAGTTGTTCACTGGAGTTTGAGAACCACTTCTTTAACCATTTCATACACTCCTACATGTCCTACTTTGGGCATACTTTGGTTGGTCAGTGTTCCAAATTTTTGAAACTTCTGCAGTTAAGCAACATTTAGGCTCTGGGATATTTCATAAAATGAATTGAATGGCTTTTGTTTTTGTTTTTTTTATATGGCAGACATTGGTCTAGGCAATAAACATTAAGAGTTCTGCCTTACGGAATATACATTCTGGTGGGACAGCCAGACTGTAAACAAGTAAACAAACAAATGTATCATAACATAATTTCAAGCACTGGTGAGTCCTATGAGGAAATGTAAATCAGGGTAAGGAGAGACCAATGAGATGAAGAGATGTCTTTTTAGAGAAGGTGACCCAGGAAGGCCTCACAAAGGAAGGGGGATTTGCACAGATCCTGGAGAAGGCAAGAGAAATAATATTCTAAAGTAGAGGCACCAGGAACGGCATGGAGCCTGGGTGGGAACAAGCTTGGAGCGGTTAAGAAGCTGGAGTAGAGTTAAAAAGATGGAGGGTTGGAAGGTATGTAGGCAGAGAGGTTAAGAGGGGCCCAGATTGTGGAAGGCCTTGTGACCATGATAAGACATTTTTATTTTTTTGTAAGTGCAATGGGAAGTTGTCGGAAGGGTCTGAGTGAGGAAATTAACAGGATTTGATTTCACTTCTATGGGGATCCTCCTGGTGGCTCTATTGAGAATGAACTGAAGAGCATGAGAATGAACACCAGACCCTAGTTGTGAGGCCAGTAATGAAGGTTTGGTTCTTGCCTTTGACAACCTGTTCTTGTCTTGGTGATCTTTTCCCAGTGTTCTCAAGAGCACCACATCACGACAGTGAAAGAACATGGGCTCTGTAGCCAAACGGCCTTGGGTTTGAATCCCAGTTCTGTCAATTACTATCTATGGGGTGCTGCCCCAAATTCTTAACTACGCTGGGCCTTGTTTTCTTAATTTGAGTAAGTGAGGGTCATAATTATACCTACCTCATTAAGCTGTTGTGGGGAATTAAATCAGTTTATATAAGTAAAATGTTTTGAACGGTTCCTGGCCCATCACGAGCGTCCAGTAAACATTAAATTCTATTATTATTGAGCACAACATCCTCCTTCTTGCCTTAGGACACCGCTGTCCATTTTCCTCTTCCTTCAGGCTAACGTCTGCTCATCCTTCCTGCTTTGAACTGTCCCAGGAAGCCTTTCTTACCACTTTCATCACATCCTCTTAGGCAAAACAAGTCACAAGATGAGCCCAGATTAAGGGATGGGGAAACACACTCTATCTTGAGATGGGGCAAAGTCACACTCTAGGAGAAAGTGTGGAGAATTAGGGCCATTTCTGCGATCTACAACCAGAGAAACCAGGAGAACTATTGGCGAATGTTGCCATAACACACTCTTTCAGTCATCTCCGTACCCAGAGGACCCTGTCTCCAGACAGTTTCAGCATCCTGTTGTGACCTTCTACCTTGGTGTTGCGAGACTCCACTCTCCTGTTGTCCAGAATGCTGGCTCTTCTCTTGGCCATATTCACTGGCTTCTAAATGGAAACATTGCCAACAGCGGACTGCGTGCACGAGAGTGGGATGGGGGATGGGAGGGAGAACCTATGTTCCAGCAGCCATGTGCTCCTCGGGCTGTGTACTGAGTCCTCAGTGGAGAACACTGGGGTTTGATGCCAGATCTGAACGGCTCGGGACCACAGGCCTTGAGGTCTGTAAACATCAGATGCTTTTAATGCTGCCTTTCTTGCTTTGCCACGGGAGCAGTCGCTCAAAGAGGGAGTCCCTCCCTCTGCCCGTGAATGAGGTCTGCCTGCCAACACCAATTCCAGCTGTGAACATGTAATCAGCTCTTCTATGGCCCCAAAAGGGGAGTCCCAGAGGCCTAAATTTAATTTTCATGCATATTTGTCTTCTCCCTCCACTTTATGCAAACACTATTTTGTCGCCAACACAGGCGCCAACTGTTTTGTTTGGATAATTGCTCGAAGTCAACCCCAAACTACAGGGAGCTCCTTTTTTCAGAAAGCACATTTTGGTTAATTTTCGGTGAACCAAATGATATCTTCCTTCAGCGCTTCCTTCAGGGTTTCAGCAATGATTTCTGTAAACATTTTATTCATTCTGAAGCAGTTCGACAACAGCGTCAGGTTTATTCTCCTCCATCCTGGGTCGGTTGCAATGAGCAAAGAAAACAGGAGCTGGGCAGCCCCGCGGATCATCTGCTACTGCTGTTTTTCTTTCAAATAATTCGCTATTCATCTTGCCACAATCAGCTGGTCCTAGAGTGGCTGTAATAACCCAAGTAGGGGTTTGTGGCCATAATAGGGAGGAAGGGAGAGAGAAAAATGAACTCTTGTAAAACAAAGATCTTATTTTTATGGAAATGAATAGAAACTCTGAAGTAAGGATGAGACATATGGAAAAGCATAAAATATGAACAGAACGTTTTAAAATAGAAGGTCCTCAGAAATGCTCCATATGGCCCAGCCGTATTTAAGGTAACAGAAAACAGTTCACGTCGCAGCTGCAAGTGTTCATTCCTGGGGTTCAGGACTCAGTTCACAAAACTGTACTCTCCAATTTGTCTTGAAGAATGCTTTCTTTGTCTAGCTCCTGGGGCTAATTCTCTTAGGGTTTGGGGGGAGAGTTAAATGAGTAAGTTATTAATTAAGACCGACAATTTTAATTAATTGTATTTCATTCTTAATGAAGGGATAAATTACTCATAAATGATCTCTCCTCCTCCCTTACTTAATAATCAATAGTTATGAAAGAGTTATGAAAACTTCATGGAGTTTTAGAGCCTCTTTAGAGCTTAGGAGATCTACATATTAGAGCATAGTAACAACACAGTGCTCATAAGGAAAACATTATTCTAAAAACAAAACGACCCTGGACATTCAAAGGGCATCTCCTAAAAGCACAGCTCAATAATTAAGGCTAGCCCACAGTTACTATCTAAAGAGCCAACCAACAAAAATCACACATTTTACCAAAGATTTTCTGATTTTTACCATGGTATTAAAAATGACTTGGGAAAATCGGTGTGAACATCAAATGAGTTTTGTTATTTAGAATTCTCCATAGATAATATGCGTCTCAGTATTCTTTTTGCCCTGCAGAGAATGAAAGGAAGATTTAATTCACCAAATATGAAACTAAGTCATGCTGAATGCTTGAATCATAATACGTCCTATGCCGGCCTTACCATAGGAAAGCATTCTTTTTTAATATCCTGTGCTAGGGTGTAACTCAAATCTTTGGATACTGGCTTTGTGTTTTCATGATTTCCATCTGAAATTTGAATGCAGAAGATGAGATAGAAGGAAATGGGAACATAATAACAGAATGAAGGAATCTTTTTTTTTTTTTTTTTTTGGTATGACCTTTTTATTTTTCTGACAATAGAAGTCTCATTCTTACTTTTCTTTCCTCTTTAAGTTTGTAAATTCTGCCAGAACGTTTACCATGCCATTGTAGTGTCATTCTGTTCTCATTTTACTTTGTCTGTACAGTCCTGGTCAACTAATTTCATTTTTCCTGCTGCTAAACTGCTGGTTTTTTTTTTTTTTTTTTTTTTTGGGGGGCTGAATTGACTGGATGTTTGGCTTTGTGTAGACACAGCCTCACTGTAAGTTGGCCCCCTAATTCAATAATTCACCATGAAGACTGGTTTTCATCCTCAGTGTGTTGAACAGGCATCTAATCAACCATTAATTTCCTTTTTGTTGGATGAACATAGTAACTATTTCTTTCCTTCTGATGAGAAACAGAGGCAGAGAGGATTAGGGGTTGCCCTAAGTCAGAAAGGGAAGTTGCAGAATTTAGCCTCAGGAACCCGTACAGTAGGAGTGAAGTGGTAGAGAAAGGCCAGAATTTCTGGGAGAAAAGACATGGAGAAGACCTAATAGGTAGGTGCACAAATTCAGTGCTAGACATGGCTCTCAGCACTTTAAGTCAAGCCTAGAAGGTTCTTTTATCAAAGAGTTGGACGACCTTGGACAAGTCTCCTAGATTCTCTAAGCCTATTTCTTTATCATCCCAGAGTGAAACCGATTGAGTGGAACTGAGCAATATTTTATCTTTTTATAATGCATAATTGTAATATTTCCAATGACAAATGTAAAATTATGCATACTGTTATTTGGTGTCTTGTCATTTTCATACTTGTCTTTTGAATTTATTAAGGGATAGTAATAAATTTTACCATATTTATGAGGATGAAAAGTCTTCACTACTTATCTAAGTAACTTTGTTATAAGCACTCCACTTATTTAAGAGAAATATCAGATAAGCCTAATAGCAGTTTAATGAATTTAGACACTTGTGGTGGAGACCAATTCAAACTTTAAAAAAAGTGCAGTTACAGTTAACATAATACAATACTCTTGACTAATTTGGGGGGACCTGGGTGGTTCAGTCTGTTAAGTGTCTGCCTTTGGCTCAGAGGTCCCTCAAGTCCTGGGGTCCTGGGATTGAGCCTTGTGTCAGGCTCCCTGCTCAGCGGGGAGTCTATTTCTCCCTCTCCCTCTGACCCTCCCCTTGTTCCAGCTCTCTCTCTCCCTTTCAAATAAATAAACAAAATCTTTAAAAAAAATTGACTAGTTTTATTAAAGCTGACATCATGGATATCAGTCTGAATTATAGTGATCTTATTTATCTAAAGTAAATGCAATTTGGGCTGAAGCCTCAAGGATGATCTGAACCAGAACTTATGAGAGCTTCTAGGACCTCCCAGCTCATGCTTCTCCTTCTTCCTGCATGTCACCTTTTTCTTCAGAGCAGCATCTTCAACGAGGACAGAAAACATGGTCTCTGATAACTCACAGCTCATATTCCAGAGCATCTCTTTCTGGAAAGGAATAGGCATGTGGTCGCGTGGGTTCTAAGAATGAAAATATATTCAAAGAATCTGGTTGTTCAAGCTTGAGTCAGTTGCACAAAACTGTGTAAGGGAGTGTGGGGTATCATCTTAAATGATTTTCCCATTGTAACTGAAAGGAAGAATATAATAATATAATAATATGGAAACTCCCCTTTAAACCACTTTGAGTCATAGGATCTTTGTCCCAAAGAAATAATGTGTGCGTATGTCTCTCTGTGTGTGTGTGTGTGTGTGTGTGTGTGCGCGCGCAGACAGAATAAAACACGATTACTAAAGTTTAATAAAGCATTGACAAAAGAAATTCTTTTTTTAGAATTTGCTTAAAATATTAGAATGGTTACTTTTGTCTGTTAATGAATTTACTTAGAAAACATTGCCTCAGCTCTCTGAGTGCAACATGCTAGGCCTTGGGCTGGATTCAGAAAAGTATAAAATTGCAGATTCTTTCCTCGATTAATTTACAACTTGTTTTGTTAAAAAAAAAAAAAGGACATACCTAAGACTTTAAAATTTTTAAAAATTATTTATTTAGTATTTTTGAGAGGGAGAGGTAGTGGAGGAGCAGAGAAAGAGAGAGACAGTCTTAAGCAGGCTCCATATCTAGTGTGGGGCCTTGATCTCATAACCCAGAGATCATGATCTGAGCTGAAATCAAAAGTCAAATGCTTAACTAACAGAGCCAACCAGATGCTCTATCACCTAAGACTTTGAATTATAATGAGGTTAGGGTCTAGTGAGAATACAGGAAGAATTAGAACCACTTACCCTGAGTGTTGGGAAAGCACTGTGAACATAGGCAGCAGGGAAAGGGTTCATAAAAAGAGTGGTACTTACCCTGGGTCTTGAAGACTAATAGAAGGCAGACAGGTAGACAGCATTCCTTTGGAGGATATTCTAAGTGGAGTCAATGTACAGCATTGGAACAAAGACTCAGAGCCAAGGCAAGCAGCTGAGTGTTTCGAAACAATTTCCTGAGATATTATGTACGTAATTATTTTGCCTAGAAAATGCCTTTTTCAAAGATAGTTCAAAATTTGGCTTCCTTTTATCCCGTATTTGGTTATGCCTTGTTCTGAAATAATAGAATATGAATTTGTGAGGCTGTATTATAGTTAGTTGATACCTCGTCTATAGTACAAAAAAAGTTAATTGTTCCAATGCTAAATCCCTCCTTAATGTGCATAAGAATTTCTTTCATTTAACAGAAACTTATTATAGGTCAAGAGGTGATAAATTAAGACTTTGATCCTGTTTTATTATTGAAAGTTACTATTTATATACAAAAATTTATGGAGTACCTACAAAGATGAAATTGACATATCCTGTCTCTGTCCTCCTGGAGCTTGGAACAGTTTTGAAGGCAGGGTAATTTGATAAGCAATTTCAAGTGTTAATTGTTATGATAAAGCAAGTCTAAGGAACGATGAGAACATGCAGCAGAATGAGAGAAGCCATTCAGAAGTTAGGGAAAAGAGCAAGAAAAGGAGAGGAGTAGAAATTGGTCAGAGGAGCAGGGTCTGTGAAAGAGATGCCACAAAGAAAGAAAATGTCTGAATGTTAGGATATAGTATTGAAAGTATGACGTATCCAAGGATCTAAAAAGAACTCTCTTCTTTATCTTTCCATTTCCTGTCTCTCCCTCTTGACCCACACCATGACTATGACTGAGGTCAGAGTGACCTTGCTGAGAGATACATGCATTTTCACTACTCTTTCTCTGGCTTATTTTCTTTTCAGATTTCGTTGAAATAAATTCCAACTCTTTTTCAAGATGGTGCTTAACAACCAGAACTCCATAGTTCTAATATCGAACATAGACCTGTTCTGACCAAGATTGTCAAACAGGGAAGCTTGCTGTCTGCTCTTGGGTTTAGTAAATGCATGTGACACAATTTGTTCAATTCTGCCATCACACTTCACTTTGAATAGCCTTTACCCAAGACTCAGTGTTGTCAACAGACCCAGATCTTGAGTTCTTTTGTACCAACTGTATTAGATCTCACTGATAGAAATTTCATGGGCTTGTTTGTCTTTACTGTTAAGAAGACCATTCAAGACTCTGAGATGTTAAAATAAGTAATTTCTCTTTTCAGTGTGGAAGGCTATTCCTGTCAAGAGGAGATGCCATTTGGTCTAATGATTACCTGTTATTAAATTAATAATTTAATTGGATTGCCTGGTTATTCTAGGGAAAAGAGCAAGAAAAGGAGAGGAGTAGAAATTGGTCAGAGGAGCAGGGTCTGTGGTATATTCCTTATGGCCTTGAGGTATATTCCTTCAAGATGATCTCTTGCCATAATGTCTGCTGCTGATTCAGAGTAGTGAAAGGATATTTCTTAAAAGAGGAGCTCATCACTCAAGATCATTTGCCTCGTTGGTGTCAGCCATCAGGCTAATACATTTATTTGGACAACAGTAGGTTTTGACAGAACTTAGAAAGTTCTCTTTCTCAGTTGTGAAATATGATGGATGTGCCATACTGGTGACCTTTACACAAGGCCACATGTTAATATTCAGGAACTCCCTTTTGTTGGCCTCAAACAATGGCTGTCATTAAGAAAGCTTGGTTTGCCAATATGCCCTCTGTTAGGATGCTGGACCACTCCTGATTGGTCACCAGGAAGTATCATGTGCCTTTGATGGAAATGACATGGAAGATGTATGGTCAAAGTGCTGTGCTCAGCACCACTGCTGTGCAGGGGAGAAAACCACTATGACCCAAATAGCCCTGTGCTCAAACAATGTCGCACCAACCAAAGACAACATATTGGGAAGAAAAATGCTTGTAAACTGCGTGTGTTGGAAGATGTATTGGCCAGACGGCCATAGGGCAATCTTTGAACTATAGAAATCTTTAGAAATATTGTTTGGTCCTGAAACAATACTTACAAACCTAATTAATCAAGCATAGATGGTTTATTTTCAGGCTTTCCATAGTGTGTTTCTTTAATGCAAGAAAGGGTCTGTCGGGTTCTTTTTGCTGTTTCACAGAGGCACGTAGAAACTCAGCATGGGCATTCATGTTCATACAAGTTGAAGCTCTAAATTTCAAAATAATATCTACATAGATCTCTGGTGATCCCTTCAACAAAGGCCGAGATTGGGGGTAGCCTGGATTCCTTTTTCAATTGTTCCTGATTCTATGTGTGATTTTTCTTTCCACACTTCTTCATTTTATTTGTCAGAATCAGAATCACTTATTCATAGAATCATTGAAGAAAGAGCCTTATTTCTGTTGCATAATCTAGCTTGAGGAGAAAACACTTTTTCTTTTCTTTTCTTTTCTTTTTTTCTTTAACAGAATACCTATCATGAAGAGTTACTTTCCTGAACATGTACTACTGAATGGTGTGATTTAAATTGTTTTCCAGTCTTAGTATCATATTTTAAAAGGGTCATTGGGAAACTGCACATCCTCCAGGGGAAGGGTGAGAGATATGAACAACATTTCATGCAAGAAATCTAAGGTGCCATCTGGAGTGATACCATAGGCAGGTAGCACAAGCCTTTGTGTCTCAAGTAAGCCGTGGCTGAAATAAGCTAATCACTCAAATAAAAGAATTGTCCAAGTCCTTAGTTTCATGCAAAACAGTGCTGGGCCACAGTTTCAGCAAGACATGAAATATTATACGGGTCATGCCAGTTGAATGGTATGAGTACAATCCCCGAGGGTCAACTCCTGGTTATTTATTTAGAAGCAGGTTATCAACTGGGTGGATTATTCAAGCTCCCCACGGTGTCCTCCAGGGCTAATGTCACTATTCACCAGCTGGTTAGACTACGAAGAGCAGGAGAAGGAAAGGGGTTAAAATTCAACACATGCTTATAAACTTGGTAAGCAATTCAGATGAAAGATTTGGTGGGAAGAGAGATACTCGGGCTCATTAATTTCAGGAAGATATGCAGATTAAAAATGCAGTAGCGGTACTCTTTTATACTTGCCCGAATGGTGAAGATTGAAAAACATAGTCAGGTAATAATAGCAAGTGTTGGCAAGGCTGTGGGACAGTAAGAAGCCTTGTACACAGCTGGTAGGAAAGTAATTTGCTAAAAAAACACTCTGGAAAACAGTGGGCTCTGTACAATAAGGTGGAAGATTTGCGTACTCTGTGGCTTAGCTATTCCACTTCTAGAGAGACTAGTATACATGAAGCAGGAGTTGTGTGCAAAAATGTTCACAGCAGCCTTGTCTGTAATATCACACACCAATCAATAAGAAAATGGATGACTAGGTAGTGGATATTTATATAATGAAGTTGGGTTGGTCTGTGGATTTTTTTTTTTAACTCTGCATCTATGTTTTGCATAGTCTGGTAGACATATTAAGCTGCAAAATATGAAATTGCCTATATTTGAGCATTTTTGTCCTACAAAATAGCAATTTCATATGTTGACATAATGTTCTAAAAATAAAGAAAAAACATGTTCAGTGTAGTTAAGAAATATTCAGAGACTCACAGGACTGGAGGCCTGGAGAATAAGGCTGGAGAATAATGAATAGATCATGTTATTTCATCTATAGATGAGGAAGCCAGGGTCTAGAAACTTTCATTCAGTGAATCCATGAGAAACTGAGTACGTTGGTTCCCAAATTATGCCCTGTGTTTGAAAGAATCTGTCACCTATCCAATCCACTTCTGTGTTCCCTAGGCTGGAAAGTTTTGTGATTCTGTGAACTTAAAATTGAGAAAGGTTTATGTATCATGGGGAACAGGTGGTGTCATGGGAGGATAGTGAGGTATGTTTGAATGCTCTTCAGTTCTGATGTTCTGGTATGTAATGAGAGGCTGACTCTGTGTGTGTCCTTTTACTAGAGTGATATCAGAAGAAGAAACACCCCTCTTGCAGAAGGCAGGGACAGGCACGGTCACACTTAGCAGAATACCTGAGCTATGACAGGTGACTGCCCCTCCAGTGGCTACTTCATTCTCCCACACCCATGGTAGACATCAGCAATTTCCCCATGAACAAAGACACAGCCATGGAACTCTTTAAAAATTGGTTCCACCTCCAATTTGGGCTTCTGGTGTTTGAGATGAAACTTGTTTGCCCTTTTTTATAAGGGACAATGCACTAGAGCTGGGATTGTGGTTGTGATGAGCTGAGCAATGTGGACTAATCCCAAAAGAGAGAGAAGGTAAGTCATTACTCTTAGACAAGTCTGCAGAAGGGGAGGATGGAGGTTGATGTGCACAATGGAGAAAAGTAATGTTGTAACACTGAAGAGCATCCATCAGAGGGGTGAGAGATCCATTCAATTGTTTATTCCAAGAGAAGTTTCTGAGTATGAACTTCCTGCCTAGTGTTTGAGAAACTGTGGAGAATGATTCAGAGATGGTACTTGCCCTCATAGAGCTTACATTCTAGCCAGGAAGATTGGCATAAACTTGTAAATGATTACTTATATAAAATATTATTGTAATATGTTGAATAAAAATAAAGCAGAGTACAGAAGCATGATGGGGTCAGGAGGCCATTTGGAAACAAAATGGAAGAGTAAGATTTTTGAGAAACAGTTACCTTTTAGATTAAAAATAAAAAAATTTAAAGATTTTACTTATTCCTCTTGGAGTTCTTTTCTTTATGTAGATCTGAATTTATGACCTCTATTATTTTCCTACTCCTTGAGTAGTTGTTTTAACACTTCTTGTAAATCGGTCTGTAAACAATAAATTTTCTTCACTTTAAAAAAATATATTTTACGCTCTAGTTCCATCCATGTTGTCGCAAATGGCAAGATTTCATTTCTTTTGATGGCTGCATAGTATTCCATTGTGTATATATACCACATCTTCTTGATCCATTCATCTGTTGATGGACATCTAGGTTCTTTCCATAGTTTGGCTATTGTGGACATTGCTGCTATAAACATTCGGGTGCATGTGCCCCTTTGGATCACTACGTTTGTATCTTTAGGGTAAATACCCAATAGTGCAATTGCTGGGTCATAGGGCAGCTTAGCGAAATAAGTCAAGCAGAGAAAGACAACTATCATATGATCTCCCTGATACGAGGAAGTGGTGATGCAACATGGGGGCTTAAGTGGGTAGGAGAAGAATAAATGAAACAAGATGGGATTGGGAGGGAGACAAACCATAAGTGACTCTTAATCTCACAAAACAAACTGAGGGTTGCTGGGGGGAGGGGGTTTGGGAGAAGGAGGTGGGATTATGGACATTGGGGAGGGTATGTGGTTTGGTGAGTGCTGTGAAGTGTGTAAACCTGGTGATTCACAGACCTGTACCCCTGGGGATAAAAATATATGTTTATAAAAAATAAAAAAATAAATTAAAAAAAAAGACGAAAAAAAATATATTTTTTATTCATTTATTTGAGAGAGAAAGAGAGAGAATGAGTGGTGGGAGGGGAGAAGCAGGGAGAAGCAGACTTCTCGCTGAGCAGGGAGCTCAACTCAGGGCTTGATTCCAGGACCCTTGGATCATGACCTGAGGTGGAGGCAGATGCTTAATTGACTGAGCTACCCAGGTGCCCCTCTCCACTTTTTTATTATTGTTTGAGGAAGTATTTCTTCTTAAGTGTTGAAATATATTTTTGCTGGATATAGAACTCTAGGTTGGTGTTTTTGTTTTTTTTTCTTCTGGTACTTTGTAAATATGTCATTCTACTCTCCTCTTGTTTGCAGTTTTGAATAAGAAAACCACTTTAATTCTTATACTTATTCTTCTAAAAGGGGCTCCCTGCCTTTCCCCACCCCTGATTCTTTCAAGATCTTCTCTTTGTGTTTGGATTTCTGCAATTTGAACATGATATGCCTAGTGTAATTTTTTTTTCTTTTTGGTGTTCATCTTACTTAATGTTCTTTGAGCAGCCTGGATCTATTGTTTGTGTCTGCCATTAATTTTGGAAAGTTCTCAACCATCATTACTTCAAATATTTCTTCTGCCTCATTCTCTCTCTTTTCTTCTTCCAAGAAGGATGTGTATGTTGTATCTTATAAAATTGTCCCACAGTACTTGTAAGTTCTGCTCTGTTTTTTAAATTTTTTAATTTGAATTTTCCTCCATTCTTTTCTCTTGGCATTTTAGTTCAGAAGTCCTTACTGACCTATCTTCATGCTCACTGATTCTTTCCTTGCCCATGTTCAGTATACTGATGAGCCCATTGAAGACATTATTCATTTTTGTTTCAGTATATTGTATTTATAGCATTTCTTTTTTTGTTGTATTTTTATTGTATTTCATTTTTAAATAAAAGCTGTATATATTTAAAGTGATGATTTGATACACACACACATATATAGTGAAATGATTAATACTATAAAGCTAATTAAAATGTCATCTCTTCACATAGTTACCATTTTTGTGTGTGTGTGATGAAAGCACCAGAAAATCTACTCTTTTAGCAGATTTCCAGGATTTGGTACAGTATTATTAACTATAGTTACTATGCTGCACATTAGATCTCTAGATTTATTCGTCCTATATAACCACAAGTTTGTGCCCTTTGAGTAGCCTCCCATTTCCCCCACCTCCTTGCCCCTGGTAACTTGTGTTCTGCTCTCTGCCTCTATGTGTTCAACTTTGTTGGATTCCACAGATAAGTGAAATCAAGTAGCATTTCTTTTTGTTTCTTTTAGTTTCCATCTCTTTGCTTACCTTACTTATGTACTCTTTCTTATGTACCTTCTCTATTAGAGCCCTTAGCATATTAATCATAGTTATTTTAAATTCCCTCTCTGATAATTCCATCAGTGTCAGACCTAAGTCTGGTTCTTAGGCTTTGCTTTGTCTCTTCAACTGTGTTTCTTCTTGCCTTTTGGTATGTCTCATAATGTTTTGTTGAAGGCCAAGCTGGATATATGAAAATATAGGAACTGAGATAAAGAGATCCTTGGTGGTAGGGGGTATTGATATGAATCTGGCTAGGTATTGGGTTGTGTTTAATGTTTGTTGTAGCTGTTGGTGTTTGAAGCTTCATTATTTCCTGCATGTTCCCTCTCTATTCTTCCTCAGAGTGAGTCTTTGTCTTCAGCTCTTTCAGCTATAATATACTAGAGACCTGGTGGTATGATGATAAGGTGTGGGTGGGGAGAAACATTTTATGATCTTATTATTAAACCTCAGTATTTTAGGAAGTCTGTATTTCTGGGCTGTGACATTCACACATATTTCTTGTCTTTTACTTCCCTTATGTGAGACAAGATGGCTAAATGGGGCTGTAGTGGAATAACTGCCCTTCCCTGGGCTGAGATAAGTCTCTGGTATGTCTTTGCTATGGAGAATGCTCTGGGCATATTTTGCAATGACTATTCTTCCCTTTTATGCATCAGAATTGTAAAAGAATCTTTCTCAGGTCCTCAGCTTGAGGTGGTTCTTCTGGGGTGGGGTGCTGTGAGTGGGATTCTTCTAAGGCAAAACCCACTGAACTGTAGAGACCCCCTAAAACTTCACCATCAGGAGGTTCTCACTCTCAAGCTACTCTACACTTAGCCTCCAACAATTCATCAAAATTACCATTTAAATGATCCTACCAGTTTATGGCTTCAGAGGTTTCTACTCTAGGTAAACAGACCTTGATTTGAATCTTTGGATTCACCTGTCTCCAGATTGTTGGGTGCCAGTTTGTCCTGTGAACTCAGTTCTCAGAAGGGTCCAAGTAAAGCTGTTGATTTTTAGCTTGTTTAGCTCCATCTTGTTGCAAGGATAGGAATGTCAATATCCAAGCTGTTTCCATGTTGGAGCTGCAACTGAAAGTCCATTTCTTATATTTTCCTCCATTTTTGTTACCATTATCCCCATTTTACAGATGAGACAGATCCAACACAGACTCTCTAGCTCATAACTGCTATATAAAACTACCAGGCACATCCAAGTTACATTACCAGTCACTTGTCTGACTGCCAACTGCCTTCTGACTGACTTCCATTCTTGTCCCCTTCTGCCCACTTTTCCTTAGAGAGTTTTACAAAGGTATGTGCTACTGTCATCACTCATCTATGTGAAACCTTCAGTAGCTTTTCATTGCACCTTGTGCAGTCCCCCAACCCCTCCTGCCCCTTTGCTTCAGCTCAGTTCCATTCAGCCACTGAGGCTAGCACTCTTGGGAACACAAATCAGTATTTGTCATGCTGAAATGCTCTTTTCCCTACTCCTGAACAAAAAAGTCCTTTTCAGTCTTTGGGTCAGTCTCAGAGTCAATGTTACCTTCATGGATCTCTACCTATATTTCTCTGTCTGAGCCCCTTGAATTTTCCCCGACTTCACTCACCACAGTTTGTAACTGCTCAGTTATGACCTGTTTTTGGCATCTTCCCCAGGAGCTTGCAAACTCCATGAAGGCAGGGGTCACATTTGACTTAGTCTATTGGCCCCCAGAGCTAAATGCAGGGCAAAACACATTAGTAGGCATTCGAGAAATATTTTTGAATAAATAAAATGAGGCAAACCCCAGGTGGATGGAAAAGATATTATTTTCCACTCGAGTCCTTATTGCTGAAAGAGGTCATTCAGGAGCTATGGAGGGAGACTGGAAGGAAAATTTTCTTTTCTTTTTTAAAGATTTTTACTTATTTGACAAAGAGAGAAACAACGAGAGAGGGGGCATACGCAGGGGGACCTGGAGAGGGAGAAGCAGGCTTCCTGCAAAAAGCAGAGAGCCTGATGCGGGCTGGATCCCAGGACCCTGGGATCATGACCTGAGCTGAAGGCAGATGCTTAACAATTGAGCCACCCAGGCACCCCAGAAGGAACATTTTCAATAACAACAACAACAACAGTAACAGCGAAGCCTTGCTGAGTACTTCCTGTGTGCCAGGCACTGCTTTGAGCCCTTGTTTATTAACTTACTCTGCATTTGAACCTCCTCAAGTAGGTATTATGATTATTGCCACTTTATGAATGAGAAAACTAAGACAGAGAGCAGTTGAATGACTTGGTCCTAGTAACACAGCCAGGAAGGAGTTAAGAGAAATTTGGTCCAAGGAGTCTGGGTGCAGAACTTGTACACTTGGTCTTAAAGCTTCACCACTGCTCAAGGCTTAATGCATCACAGCCTCCTCTATAAACTCAACCCCACTTGCTTTCAGATAACTCTCACTCCATAGCTAGGAGACATGGTGTGAAGGGGCAGATTCCATTTAACTCCACGGTGTGGTTTAAGAATCTTTTTAAAGAGTATATTGTTGGAGTTTTCAGCATTAATTAAAGACCTATTTAAGGGTTGTATTTTATTTTCTATGAAGGAGATGACATCAATTAGTTTTAGCTCCTATTTGTGCCAACAGTCAAGGACAAAATGAGCTTTGGGAAATTAATCATCTCTGGATTTTATTCCCCTTCTAGGATAGTTGCCTCTGGTCCTCCCATAACATGAACATGCTAACTAGAAGCCCAAGAAAGCAAAGAGAGGATGGGGAGACACACACATAGGAGTTATATATTAAGGAAGGTTGCTGGGCATGGATGCAAAGGCCTGTGGCGCCGTGCCTGCTGATATTGTAGAGAGGCTGAAAGTGCAGGAGCTAAATGACTAGAAAACGAATAAAATGAATAAATCAGAATCTGTCATGACTTATCATGAACTATTTTGCTGCTCAAGAGAAAGATAAATTGCTTCTGTGGAAGACAGTCAGCGCTGAGGCTTATTTTATTGTACCTTGAAATCTCCTGTCTGCCACAATATTACTTCCAATGAAATTAGCAGCAGATGGAAGACCTGAGCGGCGAGATGACAGGCGGAGTCGCCTACACATGAAAAGAACTTGCAAAACTGGGATAATGGGAAGAATTTTTTAGCAAACAACACACCACAAAACAAGGGCCTCAACTAGTGAGAAAAGTTGGAGGGGTGGCTGGGGAAGCCTTGAAAATGTAGGCTTTCATGGGAGCGAATTCCAGTTATGGGGCCATAGGCAGGTGCCCTTTCTTCTTTGGCACATCAGAAGCCCAGCTGATAGCACTGATTACTGCCCAAAGCATGGACCCTAGGACAATGTCAGATCTGTGATCAGGGGCCACTGCTTGTTAGTTGTTATTGTGCATACTTCTGTCCCACTCTTCATCAAACCCAGTGCCCATAGTTTGCTCTGGCAATACTGGGATTGATTGTGCAGTAGAAAAACAAAGCCCTCTCAAAATAAGATGTAGGTCCCCACCCTAGCTTCTGTGATGCTTGACGAGTGGGGTGGAGAAGGTGCTTACTTGCTGACTTCAGTTTTCTCCTCAGAAAAATGAGGATGCCAAAGGACTATTGTCAGTCTCAAGGGAGATTACTGATGGGAAAAGAAATAAGATGTAAAGGAGTGTACAAGCTGTAAAGTGATACATAATGCCATTTTCCGAAATGAAGACTTGTCCACAGAGAGATAGTACTCTGAGGAGAACGACACCTTTGACTTCATGCTTCAGCATATTCATGATTGCTTGGACTAACTCATAGTTATAACAGTACCTGAAATTTCTAGTGAGTGAATTAGACACATGAAAGTTTCCCTGCTCACTAATTATAATCCCCATAGGGCTTACAAAGTACAGGTCCTGGGGTCCTGGGACCACATACCTGTATTTTTCAAAGCATGCCAGTTACTGACTAATGCACAGACAGGATTGAAAAATACTGCATTAGATTCAAGGGATGGCTGACCTGACAGAGTACTTGACTTGAAATCATGAAAAGTGGATTTTGGCTCAAGTTCTGTTACTATTTTGGTGGGGAAATTTGAAAACTTAAAAAAAAAAAAAAAGACTGGAAACCATTGGAGATTGCAAAATGTCCTTCCATTTGCCACAGTCTTTTGTTTGTTTGTTTGTTTAATGTTAAAACAACTGGTTGTTCTATTCAATTCAGGCAACCTGGAAATTGTATCAGAGAGGAAACTTGAAATTCACTCTGGTGTCCACGAGGGGCTCCGCATTGCTATGCTGAAGTCCATTTTGCTATAAATCAGCTGGTCAATTTAGTCTCAAAATGATCCATTCTGTTGACCTGAGTACCCTTTTGTCACTAGAGTAGTACCTAGTATCTGATAGGAGCTCAGTAAATATTGGTTGAATAATTAAATAAGAATAGTCACCACCTGTCCCAACACCATACAAGGAGGCTTTAATAATTATTTCCCATATATAGTATTACATATATCCCTGTGTATAATATGCTTATTATATTGTAAATACAATGTTACTTATTTGCTCTTCTAATAAGCAAGGAAATCTCTGTTGCAGAGGTAGTGAGATTCAGGTTCCTAGAGGCATTTAAAAAAAAAAGATGTTATTTATTTGAGAGAAAGAGAGAGAATATGAATAGGAAGAGGGGCAGTGCAAGAGGGAGAAGCAGACTCCCTGCAGAGCAGGAAGCCAGATGCAGGACTCAGTTCCAGGACCCTGGGATCATGACCTGAGCTGAAAGCAGACATTTAACTGACTGAGCCACCCAAACACCCCATAGATTCCTAGAGGTATCTAAGCAGAGGTGGATAGTGAGGGTGGTGGGGTACAGCCTCAGGTGATCTATAAGATCTCTTTCAACTCCTAACTTTTAGGATGTGAAGGTGTGTAAAGTGTCTTCGAAACTTCCATCCTGTTCATTGTTTGACAATAAAACAAGGGCAGATCAAATGCCGCTGGTTCTAGTGCTATAAAATTTCCACTGGGAGTAAGAGTCCCAGAGCTACTGTTTTGAAAGATTCCAGATATTGCTTTGCATTTAGGAAAGCCTGATGTATTTGTGTACCGTTTGAATTCTGGGCTTTAAGATGAAATGAGGCAATCAATTAAATATAAATAAAAGTTCAGTCTTCCTAAAGTGTTGAAGGTGACAAGACTTCTGGAACTCTAAAATTTGCTTATGCACAAAGCTTGCACATGCATCCCCATGGTGCCCAGCTGAATATTTATAAAATCAGATTCTGAGATGAAGATGGTATGAAGGGAAGCAAATGATACTGTGACTTTTACAGGGCTGGCCATAGGCCAAAGATGCAAATTGATGGCCTGTGGTGATTCAGAGAGCAGATGTGTTTTGTGGAGCCCACACTGTGTTTTTTAAAAAATTGAATGAGTTACCAGCATTGAAAAATTATAAGTTTTTACATATATAAAAAATATATTTCTGTTTCTCCTGAAAAGCCAGAAAAATCTGTCTACACTGGGACCACCTGCCCTCATGCCCTCAGGCATGGTCTGAGAAGTGGCTGGCCCCAGTTAACAAGACATATACTCCCAGGGTACCCCTCCTTGGCCTTTTCTCTCATTTCTGCTATCTGCAACGCCCCCCTCCCCCGAGGTATTTGCTTTGATTCCTCCTTTTGTAAACAAGCCTGTGGTTTAGCAAAAATGTGTCCTGGTACCCAACATGGCCAGCATCCTCTTTGCCCCATGCCCACAACTTGCTAAGACTTGTTGTGCCCTGGCACCATTTCTGCCACACAGTAGAACTCCTGCAATAGACTCCCTTCCCCTTCCCATTCCACACTTCCCACCTCTTGGTTTTACCTTTTTTCTACTTTCTACCCCCCAAATCCGAACATCTTTTTTTTTTTTTTTTTTTTTAATTTTTTTTCCCCAGTATGAAAAGGGCTGCTGTTAATAACTGCTCTGGGACAATTGGAACTATTGTGGATACCTGTTTCCTAGCACTGCTGTAATAAAGAATCACAAATGGGATGGCTTAAAACCAAATTGTTTTCTCCCAGTTCTGGCAGCCAGAAGTCAGAAATCCAGGTGTCAGTAAGATTGGCGCCTTCTGGAGGTTCTGATGGGGAGTTCCTTTCATGCCCTTTTTTTTTTTTTTTTTTAAAGATTTTATTTATTTATTTGAAAGAGAGAAATCACAAGTAGACGGAGAGGCAGGCAGAGAGAGAGAGAGAGGGAAGCAGGCTCCCTGCGGAGCAGAGAGCCCGATGCGGGACTCGATCCCAGGACCCTGAGATCATGACCTGAGCCGAAGGCAGCGGCTTAACCCACTGAGCCACCCAGGCGCCCTCATGCCCTTTTTTGAGCTGCTGGTTATTGCTGTAATCCTTGGCATAGCTTGGCTTGGAAATCCCACACTGCTATCCCTGCTTCCTTCATCACGTGGTGTCCTTCCTTTCTTCCTGTGCACCCCTGTTTGTTTCTCCTTCAGATAAGGACGCTCATCATATTGGATTATGGCCTCACTCTAACAACCTCAACTTGATTACACCTGCAAAGACCCTATTTCCAAATAAGGTCACATTCCCAGGTGCAGAGGGTTGGGACTTCAACATATCTTCTTGGGGGACACAATTCAACCCATTAGCTTCAAACCAGCTTTCTGACCTATGAAATGGACTTAATGATAGCATCTGTTAGTTATAGTTTATGTGAGGACTGATTGACCAACCTGTCTAGCCCTTCATACAGTGCTTCCAACAGAAGCATGTTCAGCCTCTTACCTCGCTTACCATGTCTTTACCCTCTTCACCTTCTCTCACTTTGGCACCCAGGTTCTTGGCTTGTCATTTCTGTTTTCTCAGTGTAGAAATATGAAACAAATAACCCATATATTGCCTGATTTCATTCTTCTTACCATTAGTTTCAAAGGTAATATTGAAGTGCATTCTTTTAAACTAATACGTTTGCCTTTTTCTGCATCTCCAGGAAAGATTCAGACTCCAGGAGCATGTAAAAGCCTGCTTTGTGCCCACCCACACACCATCCCGAGGTCTCCAGTTTTGAGCGCAGCTTCTTTGGAAGAAGAGAGCCATGCAGAAGCCAGTTCCTTCCAGACACCATCCAGTGAATGTGATGAGGCCCTACTGATCTTCACTGTCAGACGAGAAATTAAGAGAGCCAGAGCAGCACCTAAAGAGGCTTGGAAGAGTCCAGTTTTGACAAAGAACATGACAAAAAAGCCTATTAGATCCCACTCAGTCACTCCTTTGGACCTGGAGGCTGCAGGCACGCACATCAATAGGCATGCGAGAGTTCAGAACCGGCCCTCCTACAATTCTAGGGGTGATTCTGCCCCACTGGGTAAGGATTACTTTGTGGTTTTTGCTTTTTTTTTTTTTTAATTAATTAACTTATTTCAGAGAGAGACAGAAATAGCACAAGTGGGAGGAGCAGAGAGTGAGAATCTCAAGTAGACTCCACACTGAGCTCAGAGCCTGATGTGACTTTGAGATCATGACCTGAGCTGAAACCAAGAGTCAGATGCTTAACCAACTACCACCCAGGTGCCCTGACTTTGTGGTTCTTAATTCTTTGTTTCTCTCTTCAGTTGGTCACACTTTGTTTTCAGCTTCATATAAACAGTAAAATTACTGACTCAATGGCAGATCCTGTTCTAGAAAGTTCTATAAGAGCTATATCAGTCTTCTCAAATGGAAGTCTACTTGTTGCCAAGTTACTTTATTGGAGGAGAGAACAAGTGTGATTTGATGACAAGTAACGTGATGATTCAGGTATTGCACCAGAAAATAATGACAATGACAGTTATTGCTCACATATCAATCAGTCCAGCCCTCATTTAATTAGCTCTCACTATGGGCCATACACTGTGCTGAGCATTTCACATTATTTCCTGAAACCCTCCCATAACACCTTTAGGCAGGTCATGTCATGATCTCCATTTTACAGGTAAGAAAATTGTGAATTCATAGCACAGGATGACATATATTATATATCATATAACATCATATAACATATCATATATGATGACAGTGTCTCAAAATTGCTCAAAGGAGGAATGAGTAAAAATAAAGAAATGTACCAGAAGGAATGAGCTTTGAAACCAAGGACACCTAGGCTCAAATCTATCTTCTCCCGTTTCTGTTCTGTAGCCATGATCAGTCCTATACACTTTCTTTGAGCTCAATACTTTCATCTGCAAACTAACAACAATGACTGTTTTTAAGGGATGTGGTAATTAGAGAATTGATGTAAATGAACTTCATTGAACACAGCAGGGACCAAACAGGAATGGGGTGATGGTGGTGGTGTTTATGGTGCTCTTGTTCAGGCTGGAGGTAAGAAAATGTGAGGGAACAGTTGATATTCTAGATGCTCTAGAACTGTCATGTAGAAGGATGAGATTAATTTTACATAACTTTTTTATTGGAAACTTTTTTGGGTAGATTTCACTTCATAGGTTTATGAAGTTTGTTGGAATGGACCAACAGAAGAAAGAGACTGGGAGTGCCTGGGTGGCTCAGTGGTTTAGGCCTCTGCCTTCGGCTCAGGTCATGATCTCAGGGTCCTGGGATCGAGCCCCACATCGGGCTCTCTGCTCAGCGGGGAGCCTGCTTCCCCCTCTCTCTCTGTCTGCCTTCTGCCTACTTGTGATCTCACACTGTCTATCAAATAAATAAATAAATAAATAAATAAATAAATAAATAAATATCCTTAAAAAAAAAAAAGAAGAAAGAGACCGATTTTTACTCAATACAAAGGAGAATTTTCTTTGAACTGGAGGATAATGTCCTGTTTGGACTAGAAGTGGCAAAGGAGGGTCCGGTAGACCCTCATTCAGAAACACGCTCATGCAGAGATCACTTCATTCTAGGAAGCTGGGCTTGAGGATGGGATGCTGAGGGTGCTGGTTCATCAACTTTTTTTTTTTGGTCTTACTATGTGTATTGCAATGTGCTAAAATCTGGGCATACATCTTCAGTTTTGATCCATATGGCCATCCTCTGAGACAGGAACTGCCTTTTTCTTATGCTTTAGATGCAGAATCTGAAGGTCAGGGAGATTCTGTAACTTTAGGGCTGGAGCCAGGATTCAAGCCCTCTATTTCGACTCCAGGTCAGAGTATACCGATATTGATTTCAAACATGACAATAACAGCTCTTGGGTATGGAGCACTTACTATTTACTAGATGCTCTACTTTTAGCATGGTCCTCTCTCAGACACTTAACTAGTTTGCTTTTTCACTTCCTTCAAATCTTTATTGAAATTGTTTCCTTTGTGTGCATTATTTTTCTACTTTGGATTTATTACCAGCTGACACTCCCTCCGTTCTTCATCTGCTTCTTTGGTCATCCACTTTCCCATCCCCAAAACAAGAATGTAAGCTCTTGTAAGTGCAGATATATTGCCTGTTTTATGCTGCTCTGGATTTCCAGTGTCTAGAACACTGGCAGACATATAACAGACAAATTCTAATGAATGAATAAATGAACGAACAAACTTAATCCTATTAGTGACCTTGTGAAGTAGGTAATACAATCTTCATGGTTCAGGTAAGGACAAAGAGGCTTAGGCCAGGTGATGTGCCAGGATTTGAATCTACGATGGTCTGACACCAAAGCCTTGTTGATTCCATTACATCACACTCCCTAAGAGAGTTACAAAATGCATCATTACCGAATTGCATTCAGGAAAGGAATTCCTATTCTTTGTTTATTACGGAAACCTGACCTGTCTTAACATGTCTAGGTTTTATACTGTTGCTCCAAATTCCAGAACCACATCCATGTTCTCCTATGGAATTCCCTTGCACTGATTATTGATAGCAATGAACTGGTCATCTGCCATGGCTGCAAATCCAAATCAGCAAATATCTATCAAGACTCTAGTTTTCAGAAAGTAGTGTGTCTGCCATTCTGAAAGCTCTCACTTACATGGAGATATTGAAATGCCATTCCACTTTTATTTCCAGGAAATAATTCTTACACTGAAAAATCAAAGTCACTAAAAGTTTTCCAGTGTTTGATTTGGGTATGATGAGTGTGTAGTGAGAGATGCCTACTACATACCAGGCACAGTATGTAATGAGCTAATTGAATTGCCTAGATATAGACTGGCTGTTTGACACAGGTACCATGCATTTTTAATTTCATGCATATATTTTTTAAAGGTGAGTGCTCCTGTAGGTTGCTCCAAATATCCTATATATTTACGTGCTATTCAAAGCCCTTTAAAACCTGTGCAAAGTGATTTAAAGCACATACATTGTCTTAATTTACTACTGAAGAATTAGACTTTATGTATGTCAATGGGTAAAATTTCTCGGGGAAAATCTATGCAAAAGCAAATTTTATATATATATATATATATATATACATATATATATATACACACAGATACTCTCTCTCTCTCTCTCTCTATATATATATATATATATATATATTTAACAGTATTGACTGTATTGTAAAAATCCTCAGCTTTTACATAAAAAGTATTTGGGCAATTAAAGAAAAACATCAAATTGATTATTAGTATTAGTGTGTATGTATGTGTTGTATAGGTCTGGACCATATTAACTCCCTGATTGTTTTAATTTTCAGCTGGTTGAAACTTCTAATAAAACTTATATAATATTGCCTCTTGGGTGTTTAAATTATCAGTTGGAAGTCTACATGGGCTGTGGATCTGTTTGCTTTGTCCGCTCTCTAATTCCACTTAATTTTCCACTCAAACTTTTCCCTGATTTAGAACTTGTGGTCCTATTTTCATCACCAATTCTGTTTCCCTCCTCTCTGGAGCTGTTTTGAACAGCTTTCCTTGAACTAAAAAGTGTTATGAGGAGTCTGTAAAAATGATTTTTGTTGTTGTTGTTGTTGGAGGGGGTGCTTTTAAACAACAGGAAAGGAATAGATATCATTTTATTTGCTTAAGGCAATGCCGGGGAAGTATGCAAAGAGAATGTTCGGGGCCTCTCTCTCTCAGCACGTTGCAAATGTTGATTTCTCCATCAGTTATCAGCCGAGATTTTCTGAAAGCCGCGGCAGGGCGGCAAGGCCGGTGAATTCCGCACACTTCAGGGCCACTCCTCCCTTGTCTGTCTTCCAGGTCCCGCTGCGAGGCCTTCCACCGCCATCGGCCTCTGCAGGAAAAGCCAGACCCCCTCGGCTTCGTCGGGTGTCCGGAGTTCCTCGGAGCTGGAGCTGGCGGACAGGAAGGCAGTCCCAGCAGGAGCTCAGGCGGACCCCCATCGCCAAAGCCGGCCCCGGGGCGCGGCCCTAAGTCCGGCTGGAGGAGGCGCAGTTGCCATGGCACCAGAGATGCTCCCCAAGCATCCTCATCCCCCGGAGAAAAGGGGGCCCAGGGCGGACGCCTCTCTTCACGGCAATCTGGCAGGAGCTCCCCTTCCTCTGCGGGCCGGTGCTCCCACCCAGCTCCCCTCAAAGAAGTTAATCAAGGTTCGCTCTTCTCCCTCTGCCCGCCCACCCCAGCGTTTCCATACGGTTTGTTCACAGACCCCTCCTAGGCCGGGGTTGGGGGTGGGGGGTGGGCGGTGAATGCTCACTTACATTGACCGCTGCGAGGGAATTGTCCGCGGGTGCTGCCCATCTTCAAATCAATGCCTGCCCAGAACAACAGAAAAGGCCTCAGATGTACTGGTTTCCACAGAACCATTGTTAGGCTTTTGTGAAGCAGTTTTGAACCTAATAAATAATGTCAAAAGTCTCTATCGCAGCCAAAAATGTTCCTTTTGAAGCATTTCTAATAGTATTTTTGTTCTGCGGTGTCTCCCAGTGTCACAAAGAATTTGTGCCTCACAATGGGGATGGGGTACATCGCGTGCCACTTTGCAATGCGCCCACAGGGATTGGACCCCTCTTTGTTTTGCTCTCACAGGTAAACGGTTTCATTTGCCAACTTGAGCTTTGGTTTAAGGATGTTTTCTAAGGGCCTTTTGAGTCTCTAAACAGAGGTTTGGAAAACATAATTGAATGTCTGTAATTTAATAGTTAACATGAAATTTGATTATTCCTGATGTGCCTAGGGGAATTCTTCAGACTGTATTAGAGTTTTTATGTCAGAAACCTGAAGCTGGATCCTCCTTTGAGGTCCTAAACACTTGGAACTCAGTACAATGCAAAAAGAGATACTGAGTTTTCTTATTTTGGAATAAAACAACAACAACAACAACAACAAAACAACAACAACAAAACAACAACAACAAAAAAACACACCACTGGAGAGCCTTAGGCAATATTCTATCAAATTGGTCATTTTGGGCAATATTTTTTACTTCAGTAAACATAGTTTCAATGGCAGCTTTTTCCATGGTTTAATGCAGAGACTAACTTTATCACATGAGTTTATGTTTTTTTAATGTAGTATTCTTTTTTCATCATTGAAAGAGAAGCACAAATTAATGAGACCAATACATCCATGTGTAGTTTTACACTCAAGTTCCTTGCATTTTTTTCCCCAGGCTTGAATTCAGAGAGTCTCACAAGTGGAGTTTATAATTCCTACTGCATTTTCCACTGTTCAGTTCAAATTAATGAATACAGTATGCCCATATTCAGGACTTATCAAGTCTACAAGTCCAAATTTAAGTCTCAAAGTTTTAATAGGAATGAAATGTTATAGCTAGTAACTGCTTAATATTTAGAAGTCTGTTTAGTCCTTTAAGGATGATTTGATTTCTTAGCATTCTCTAGGGGGTAATGTATTTAAAAAAAAAAAAAAAAGATACCGAAGCTTTAGAGCATTCCTTCTTCCAGACAATGATTTATAATAAATATGTTATTTTTATTAGTTATTTATTAATGTGATTTTATTGTAAGAGAGCAAACAGGTAATCAGTGATAGTTGCTGTAGTTCCTTGAGGGGATAGTGGCATCTGCTCACTGGAATGCAGATGACAATCCTAAATTCAACTTCATGTCATTTGGTTGGAAAGAAATGTGTGGGTTGGGACACCTGGGTGGCTCAGTGGGTTAAAGTCTCTGCTTTCAGCTCAGGTCATGATCTCAGGGTCCTGGGATGGAGTCCCACATTGGGCTCTCTGCTCAGAAGGGAGCCTGTTTCCTCCTCTCTCTCTGCCTGCCTCTCTGCCTACTTGTGATCTCTGTCTGTCAAATAAATAAATAAAATCTTAAAAAAATATTAAAAAAAGAAATGTATGGGTAAACTCATGGCTTTATGTGAAATTTTGATTCTGGGATATTTTAATTTGTTATATAATTATGAGTTTAGGACAACTGATATTTTTTCAGATAAAGAAACTATTGCTTTGCTTGAAGTGATTCTAAAACAACTAACCAGAAATCTGTAATGGTCAATTGTAGCAGTAGGAAGTGTTTTAATACAGTAAATATATTCTTTCATCTGTGGAAGTACAAAATAGTGAATTTACTAAAAATACAATAGAGTAGAAACAATTCTATTCATAATTGAGAAAGGGGATACAAGCAAAAGATGTGAAATATGTGATATACCATATTTTATCATTTAAAAAATTTATCTTTTGGTAAGAGAGAGCAGGGGTGAGGGGTGGGCAGGGACAGAGGGATAGAGAATCTTAAGCAGGCTCCAGCACAGTGTGGAGCCCAACGTGGGCCTTGAGATCATGAAATCAAGAGTCAGATGCTTAACCCACACAGGCACCCTGATATACCGTATTTTAAAGGAGTTTCCCAAAGTGTGTTCCATGTGTATCTATGTATCTATGTATCTATGTATCTATGTATCTATCTATCATCTATCTATATTAAAAAATAGCACCTGTCAATCAATATCTTGCAATACTAGTGTCCTGTGGAACACTTATGAGAAAACTTTGCTTCAACTCTATTTTAAATACACCAGAATTCATATAAACAGGTAGGGTTCAAAGTAAGGATTTCTTTTCAAAGGTAGTGAAGAAAGAATCAGAGCTAAAGAAAGCAACCCTTATTAAATACCTCCAGGGCCCCATTATTCTTTGGGGGAATGTAACTAGCTGTTATGGTTATTTTTTTCTCATTTTGGGTGCACAGGATTGGGAGAAGGTTAGTCAATCCAGCCATGATCATGTTTTGACAGTGATAGATAAGGAACATTTCCATTGTGACTGTTAGAGTCATGGGCTATGAGCATTCAAGTTCTTCTGAATGACAACTACTTTTGTATTAGAATTTATACACAAATACACCAATATAAATGTAGTTAATCTTTTCCAATGCAATTATTTCTGAAAACAATGTTGAATTAAATAGCATAATTGAGGACGAATCAATTTTAGGATACAAATTGTATGTATTTACTTATAGTACTGTCACTGAGGAATAGAATAAGGTCCTATGGTATAAAATAATTGTTACTAAGATTCTGATTTATAGCTTGCCTGTATTTCTTCAGGGGTGTCTGATTTGACTTATGGTACATTTATTACACATATTGTCAGTGTCTTCTAAAGAAGATAATATACCAGTTTGCAAAAAAATGTTTTTCTGAAAGTCTCATAGGAAAATAGATATTGATCAATTTTTTTTTAAATTGGTGTGTTAAAGAAGCTAAGTGTTTAACACACTCTAGAAAGTGATATTTACAAATGAGGAATCCTTTTATAATATATAAAATAAATAATTATAATGACAGATAACATTTATTGAGTGTATATTATGTATTAGGGACTGTTCTAAGCATTTAGTAAATACGAATTCATTTAGTGACATGGTGGCTTTTTTTTTTAAGTAATATTACTAATGTCTATTTCACTGATGGAGGAAGCTTTACTTCAGCAGTTATAAGACACATATGTACATGTGTATGTATATAGACACAAATACATAAACCTTTAAAACTTTATTATTATATGTCCTACAATTTTATTTCATATATAAAGCTATCTTATTACATACTGTATTATTAAAGCTGACATGTGTACATATATCTATGTGTGTGTATTCCACTTATACAGATAGCATCTATACATCTATAATATATAACATGCTATTGGTCCCTAAGTGAGGGAGCTATAGAAACTCTATTTATATTCCTTTCCTCCTGACAGCAAGGTGCAGAGTGGCAGTTGCTAACTGTGGATTGACGTCACTTAATATGATGAAACTCTTTGAAGAGCTAAGTTGGGTCAGAGACTTATCAAATAGTTTTGCCTGACCCATCATCTCTGTGAATGAAGGTTCAGAAAATAAGGGAAGAGTGGAAGGATTTAAGGTCCATTAAAGATGACATCACTTTCTGAAGGCAGCGCTGGAGTTCACTGAAATCAGACTTTGTGGAAGGGATGGGACGTCAGAAATTGGGGAGCTAAGGAAGGTGTTGGGGTCCATCTAGATACAAAGAACCAAGAATTCATTCTAGTAAGTGTGACCTGAACATAGTGTCCCTCCATCATTTGGCTGGAGTTTCATCACTGTGAAATTGCGATGACATGTTTTGTTCACTGCAAAGGTGAATTTGGGAATTAAAGCATTTTGAAAAGAGAACATGCAAATGCAAGTCATTCTTGCGTGACTAATATCAACAATAACTGCCATAAACATTATCCTTGGTTATGCAGGGCTACTTTAAGGACTTACCAATGGCGGCTCACACTGACATAAGTATTCCTTCTGGTGACCATGCAATCTATCACGTCCCTCTCCGAGAAGCTTTTATATGCTAGTTCTTTACCTTCATCACAGCACTGTGGGGTAAGTCGTGGTATCCCATTTACAGATGAGGAAACCGAAACACAGACACAAAGCAATTTGTTGCAATGACGTTTGGCTCCAGCACAGATGCTTGCAGACATTCCATATTTAAAAAACAATGTACACTGGGGCGCTTGGGTGGCTCAGTGGGTTAAAGCCTCTGCCTTTGGCTCAGGGTCCTGGGATCGAGGCCCGCATCGGGCTCTCTGCTCAGCAGGGAGGCTGCCTCTCATTCATCTCTCTCAGCCTGCCTCTCTGCCTACTTCTGATCTCTGTCTGTCAAATAGATAAAATCTTAAAGAAAAATGTACGTAGCTGAGAAATTAACAAATCATTCCATTTAGAATCTCCAATTTGGAAAAGTTCAGTTGAGAGCACAGAATGCCAGTCAGCATTCTCTATCATCACATGCTATCTTTTGGTCCAACTTTCTATAAAAGTCTCAAACTACCCAGATAAGATGTGGAATAAGGCAAAGTTTTTATGAACTAGAGATGAGATGTTAAGGATTTAAAAGTCAAACAGTCAGACAGGGACCCAGGAAAGAGCTGGTTGTTTGGAAAGACTTGACATTAAGAAAGATTCTCCAGTGTCCAGAAGGTGGGTGGCATCCCTCCCCCACAGGCCAAGGTCATTATGAAGTGCAAGCCCCTACATCAGGACTTCAGTACAAGCCTGTCCCTATGTCTGGGCTTTTTCTCCTACCACTTCCTCCATACTCATCACCCTGTGTTTTCCTACTTCTACCGGAATCAATCTGATTTTTAAGTCAGTGATATTGGGGTGAGTAATTATAAAGTGTTTATTGGGTGCTTACTGTCCTAGGTAGTCCTATTTGAGAAGTGTGACTTCACTCAGCTACATTTATTGGGCATTCCCCAGGTGCCAGGCACTGGCCTTGGTGTTGGGGATATTGACTAAAAAGTACAGAATTCTTTTCCTTGACAAGTTCCACCTGGTCTAAGACTCAGTTCTTTCATTCATTTATTCTATCTAATTTATTGAATACTCATGATATTCTTTATAACATAGTGGTGAAAGCCATTTTGGTGAAGTAAAACCTAAGGAGTGAGACATGAAATAATGACACGATGATGTTAAGGTCTATAGTCCTTTAATCGTTGTTCAGAAATCCCAAATCTCAGAAGACTGAAAATTCTTTTATAACTCATTTGACATCGGCTATGACCCAGACTGGAGAAAGGCAATTTATAGCTTTGTCTCACTTAGTGTGAACCGTCATGTATTTTGATAAAGATACATTAATATATTTAATTATGGGATGTTACCTTGGACCCTAATGGATAGTGTTACATGAAACATAATTTGTGCACCATTACATAATACATAATTTATGCACTATCATATACAAAAACATTTAAATTCTCAAACTCAACCTGGGGGGTTTTGGAAAAAGGCTTTTGAAGTTCTCTAACAGATAAATACAGTGGGAGCTTATAGAAGGGAGAAGTCAAGCCAAGTTGGAGCTGGCACAGGCTTCCTGTGGCAGGATTTGGACTTGATTTTGAAGGATGGAGGAGTTGAAAGAACAAGGTAGTGAATGTGATGGAAAGTAATGATGGCAATGATGCCAATGATTGGAAGTTCCTTGTTAAATAAGGAACATATACACTTTTATGGGGCCTGAAGGTTATACATTTTGAGGGGATCTTTTTAAGGAAAATAATGCAAAATTATGGACATTGTTAAATGGGCTGGGAAAGACCTTTGCAGATGAAAAGCTCAGAAGCATAAATTTTAGTTATTTTTTTAGTAAATCCATCTTTGAGCAAGGCTAAAAACGTAGATCCTTTATTTTACAAAGTGAAATATACCTGTAGATTTATGAATAAATACGTATGTTGGTAATTGGAGGAGAAAAAACTTGAGCTCTTGCAGGAGAAATGAGTGAATTTGACTGTTTTCATCTTTTTGATTTGTTTGATATTTTGAATATTGATAACCACAGCAAACTGTCCTTTTTAAAAAAATCTAGGCATAATATGTATGACCTTTGAAAAATGGTTTAAAGAGTTTTTATTAAAGAATGAATCTAATTATGATTATATTTCAGAATGAATGGCCTTTCTCAATTTTCTCATGTTCGATTCTGTAGCTAGTCAACTTCTAAAGTGGTAAGACTTGACAATCATAAATAATTTGATATACTTAAGTGGCAAACTCTTTAAAGGAGAGAAGAAGCCATATGTCATTTAAAATTTTCTTTTTAAATAGGCTAGTCATAGACTGCCTTTAGATTTCAGGGGATACACTTGAATTTAAAAAAATCTTTAGAGATGAATAATTCAAGATAAAAATGGAAATTTCAATTAGACTACCTAGCAATAGTCTTTTCCGAAATTATGCACATTGATTTCTATTTATTCATAAAAATAATACTGATAGTTAATGTTTTGTGAGTACTTATTATGGGCCAAGGACTGTTCTGATTTCTTTGCCACAGTGTATCCCCACCCTCCTTTCTTTTTTGTATCTTTCATTTTGTTTTTGCCTTGAAGCTCTGACTGCCATTCTTGCTTGGCTTCTTTTATTTATTTTTAATAGGTTTATTAAGGTATAATTCACATATCCTACAAGTCCTCTTTACAGTGTACCCTTTGCTGTCTTTTTTTTTTCTTTTTAGTATTTTCACAGATCTGTGCCACCATCTTCACAAATAGTTTTGCATTTCTATCAGCTCATATAGAAACTTTATACCCTTAACTATTATCTTCTCCCCTCCTGGCTCTAAATGATTACTAATCTCCTTTATTCTCCTACTCAGTTCTCTATTCAGGGAATTCAATATGAATAGCATTATATAGTATGTGGCATTTTGTGGCTGGCTCTTTCCATTTTACGTAATTTGTCAAGATTCATCCATGTAGCAAGTGTCGCATTCATTCCTGTTCATGACCAAACAATATTTCATCATGTGCCTGGACCATACTTTGTTTCTGCGTTCATCAGTTGATGGACATTGGGGTTATTCCCACTTCTTGGTCATCCTGGATGATGCTGCTATAAACAGTTGTTTGGGAGTTTTGGAGTAGGCATATATTTTCATTCCTCCTGGAGGCAGTCTCTGCATTAGTCCTCCTGTACTCCCATGGTTTACTGTGGTTATCCCCTTTCCCACAGGTGGAAACAGAGTTGCGAGGTTAGAGCACTTGTCCAAAGTCATGTGACTTGCGCAAGGCGGAGCGAGGCCACAAACGTCGTGCTTCTCTCTAGACCTGCTCCTCTCAGAAGGGTTTCTAGGCTCTCCTTTTAAGGACATCTAAGAAATTGTACAAAAGTAATAACTGCCCTTTAAATACACTCACCCTCTGCCATTTACCTGTCATCTGACTAAATGCTACGCTCGTCTCCTAAAGTGCATCCAGAAAGTATCATTTTTACAAATGTTATAGCCTGCAGGGAATTAGCACCCCTTGCACATTTTTCATCATTTTAAAAACAAATAATTACGTTTTCCCCACTTTGCTCCAAATGACTTATGTTTCTAACAGGCAACGTGGCAAGAGGTTCGAAATGGCAAAGACCATCCCAAAACTGTCTATTAACGCATCCCCCCGCCCCCGCCAATTTTTCTCTGGGATGAAGTCAGTATTGCGTGTTAGTTCCTTCCTTCCCACACCTCCTCTAGGTTAAAGTTGAATTCTTTGAGATCGCGATTTTTTTTGTGTGCGACTTTAACAATATTCTCTTCACATGTCCTTGCATAAGCCCAACAATTGCTTGTTGACCCATTTTAACCTCTTTTGAGCGTCATCTTCAAAGTGTAACTGTCCTTGACAATGAAAGAGACCTTCCTATTGTCTGGTCCTTCCAGGCAATCTTTAGCACTGAGCTAAATGGCTTTCAGATGGAGGAGTTGGCCAGAGGAAGGAGACAAAGTAAGCTGTTGTTCCTGAGTGACTTTGCTTAAGTTTCCCTTTTCTCTCTTAGAATGGTGCCTTTCTATAGAAGATGACAGACGTTTTGACAGGTGCAATATGCTTTGAACTGTTGTGTCCGATAATTCTTTTGTCTTGGTTTTTCCCAGCAGAGTGGTACATCTTAGGATGCTGATATGCATATTGTTTGCTTTTCATTTAGTGTGGTGAAGCCTTCCTTCTCGCTTTCCCTCCTCCTCAGTCTTGAGGCCCTTTGCACGCATGTCACTAACCCAGACGGGAAGGCAGGCACTGGTGCAGGAACATTTCCCCAAACCTCCCCCCACTTTTTTTTTTTTCTCAAAATGGAAATCGCTTCTCACATAGTTTTTGCATTATTGTTTGAAAAAATAAAGAAAAGAAAAAGAAATTACTTAGAAAAGGACAAAACACAGTGACACATCAGACGCAATGGCCGGCAGAGCTAAAAACCCTAATAATGATAATACCTAAAACATATTGTGTCAGATCTTATGCTAAGACCTTGACATTGCTTGTCTATTGTGGAAAAAGTGGAAATTATCTATGACCTAATAACCCAATGACAACCATTGTTTACATTTTGGAGCATATCCTTTCATACATTTTTCTTTGCATATTATATTTTGCACTTTCTTGAGAAAAATGAACCACACTGAATATGCTGTTCTTTACACTGATTTTTGTCCCTATCACAGTGAATGTGCATATCTTTGCTAAATTAACAAATAGTTTATATCATACCATGTTAAATGTCTACATCGAATTTTTTTGTACCATCATAATTTAATTAACCAATTCATTGTGTTAGAGCATTTTTGGTACTTCCAAGTGTCACTATTGCGGATATTTTTTGTGATTAATATGATGAATATATCTTGTATATTCTTAAATGTACTTTTCTGATTATTTTTAAGTGTAAATTCCTGAGAGTGGAATTGCTGGTGAAAATGCATGCAAGCTTTAGCTTTTGATTATCTTTTGCCCCTGTCCAGAAAGATTCCTAAGTATTTCATCTGACATGCTCTCTGACTTCCAGAACTTAAAAAAGAGGTGATGTTACAAAAGAGTTAGCCTAAACAAAAATAGACACCAAGGATCCTGAATTAATCATTATGCCTCTTCACTTTTTATCATGGTAAATTAGAGCTACACAGATTTTTCTGCCTTGGTATAACAGGGGAAAGTTTTTATTTGACAAAATAGGGGACTTCTCTTATTTTAGGAACTAAAACTGAGAGCTTCCATGTATATAATGAAATAACACTAATTGTCCCATATCTAAACTGATAAGGAGACAGAAACTTAACATTGTCCTATTTGTTTCTCTGGATGTCCTTTTGTGTATTTTCATTAACTGTGGTCATTGCCTAGTACCTTGTACCAAGTATGACTAAGAAGAACAGGCTGAACCAAGATAGAAGGGAATCATCAATAAATAAAATAAAATAAAATAAAAATTACCTGGTTCCCTATAATAAGTAATTTTACTTTTTGTTTTAATTCATATTTTTTATTTTTATTTTATTTTTTCATATTTTTTTGTGTTAAGAAAATTTTAGAATTGGTGAAAGAATGAACCTACAAGGAATTTGGAATTGGGAGTATTGCTAACATTAGAAATAGAGAGATGTTGGGATGCTTGCCTTCGGCTCAGGTCATGATCTCAGGGTCCTGGGATCGAGCCCCGCATTGGCTCTCTGCTCGGCAGGGAGCCTGCTTCCTCCTCCTCTCTCTCTCTCTCTCTGCCTGCCTGTGTACCTGTGATCTCTGTCTTTCAAATAAATAAATAAAATCTTAAAAAAAAGAGAAAGAAATAGAGAGATGTTGAGATGTTTATGTATCTACTTTCAAAACCAGTTAAACATACTTACATATAAAGTGATTCCATACAAGCAGTGTTGAACAGAAGTCAATGAAGAGCGAGATCTGTTACAAGTCTGACATAATGGCATCTGGTTTAGAAAATGCCTGAAAAATCAAAATACTGTGCTCTGTGGAAAACGATGAAGTATGGCATCTGTGGTTTGGACCGGAAAAAAAAGACAAGATTAAATGTAAATATTTATTGAAAACAATGAGAAAAATTACTTAGAATTTTCAAATAAGGACACATTAAATTAAACTGTGTAGAATGCTACATGTAATTTTTATTTCTAATTTGTTTTTCTTGTAAACTGTAAGACCAATTTACTCTTCTTACTTGGTGACTCCTCAGTCTCCACCCATTGGCCCCCACCTCTAGCTTTCTATTTTGTCTTATACTGGGGCTTGCTACAGTCTGAACTTAACGGTGGATATAAAACATCGGCATAGGTTGTGAATTCTGCGGAGTGGGAAGAGTTACAAAGTCACTTCTGCTTTAGTTGAAGCAGCAGGACACTGGCAGTTTGGCAGGCCATGGGCCACGTGATCCGCTGACCTCTATCTGGGCTCCGTGACTCTGCCTAGTAACAATTGATTAATGGCGTATGGTAACTCTGAGAACAGGTCTCATCCGTTCCCCTGAGTTTGAAGACTTCCTCATTATCAGGCCTTTCACTGCTGCCCTTAGGAAATTTTACTCACAAATTAGGTTGAACAAAGTCTTCTCAAAGAAAATTATTTTCGGTGTTTGGTCATCAGGGAGCAGAAGGCCTGATGGTCATTTACTGCATTGACAAAGGGTATGGGAGGCAAGTGGCGATTATAGGGCCCGGACACTGTTTGGGCCTCCTCCCTCTGTGCCCCGGGGCTGGGTTTTCAGAAGAGGCAGTGTAATGAAAACTCTCATTCGAGTGACAAGTTGGCCTCAAACTTTTTTGGAGTGGGGACAGAATATCTGATTTTCGTGCTGGCATAGAGGTTATGTACACATTTGTTTATTAAGCTTTAGTATCCAATAGCCATCTGGATTTGTGACAGGCACTGCTAATTGTCTACCCAATACTCATTCTTTGCTTCTTAGTAACAGAACCCTGGTTTTGTTTAGGGCAACAATATGCTAGGTTCAAAATACTCTCATCTCCATACTTCCTGGTAGCTAGAGTCATTGTGTTAACCTGTTCTGGTGGACAAGTTATAAACAGAATTCTACTGAAAAAGCTGCCGTTTTCCTGATACAAGGAACACACACAGTTGGCATGTCCTTTGTCCCTTAACTTTTCTCCTTTCTGCTTCATGACAAATGCAATACCCAGAGAGGGAGGAGCCATTTCCTGACCCTGAGGACAACGGCCACAGGCAGAGGATGGTACCGCTGGAAGCTAGAAGGAAACTGAGCTGAGGGATGAGCCCTGAATTCTCTGGATTTCGTCTTATGTGAGAAAGATTAAACTCGTTTGGTTAAGCCACTGAGGTCTGGTGTCTATCATATACAATTGAATATGTTCAAATCCCAGCCTATCATTTTGCACTTGGGTGATGCTCTCTGGACCTCGGTTTCCTTCATCTACCAGGTGGGGTTGGCAATAGCTGTCCCTACCTCAGATGGTCGTTGTGAGGGTTCAGTGCAGTGGATAATGTGTGTCAAAGTCTTAGCAGAATATCTGACACGTGGAAGGTGCTAATTGTGTATTAACTATTATTATTATTGCTAAGGATTTAGCACGGGTGGCCATTAACTCTGATGTGCCACTGTGTTTTGTTTCTCTCAATATTCAAGTTTATCTCATCTTTTCAGAATCCAAAAGATGATCAGGTATTTACATTATTTACATTGAGCTAACATTTACTTCATCATCACATGATTCACTTCTCATCTATTGTATGTGTACCCAGTCCATGGACAAACTGCTGATTCACAAAGTCAAATATAAACTATTAGACATAATTGGATTATGACTTTTTAAGATTCAAAATCAATTAACATAGAGCGTTTTATTAGTTTTTTTTTTGGAGGTAGAATTCAGTAACTCATCAGTTGCAAAAACACCCAGTGCTCGTCCCATCACATGCCCTCCTTAATGCTCATCATTCAGTTCCCCCATCCCCCCACCTCCCTCCCTCCCAGCAACCCTCAGTTTGTTTCCTGGAGTTAAGAGTCTCTTACGGTTTGTCTCCCTCTCTGTTTTCATCTTATTTTATTTTTCCTTCCCTTCCCCTATGTTCTTCTGTTTTGTATCTTAAATTCCACATGTGAGTGAAATCATATGATATTTGTCTTTCTCTGATTGACTTATTTTGCTTAGCATAATACCCTCTAGTGCCATCCATGTCATTGCAAGTGGCAATGGCTCATTCTTTTTGATGGCTGAGTAATATTCCATTGTGTGTGTGTGTGTGTGTGTGTGTGTGTGTGTGTGTGTATCACCTCTTCTTTGTCCCTTCATCAATCAATGACATGATTTGCGTGGCTGTTTCTATTTCCAGAGGGACAAAGAAATTGGACTTTTTAAAGGGAAAACAAGTCATGATTTGAGCCCAGATCACCTACTGAGTATTAAATTAGAGATTTCCCTTTGTTACCAGGGGCAAGAAATCAAAAGTTCTGCTTGTGACCAAACATACATGATAGATTTGGAAGTTATATCTACCAGACTTTTGTGCCATTCAACTAACCAAAGAAACTTTGGAATTCTGTGTTGTCAACAATCAGAATACTTTTATTTAATAACCCTTCTATGCCAGGATGGAGGGATAAAAGTATGTCAGATTGACAGCAATCCATTCCACAGATAATTTGAGTCTGTTTTAGGTATTTTTTTCTCTCTTACCCTTGAAGTGCATTTTTGTAACATTTTTTTTTTTTTTAAACATAAGCTTCCGGAGACCTGATTTCTAATTTAAATTCCGTATTACCCTAAATATATTATTTCACTTTTCTGGGCCCTGGTTTTCTTATTTGGATAATGAGAAGAACTTTCAGAGCTGATGGTCTATGATTCTATGCTTTTTCCAACTTTGCCAAACTCCCTCTACTGTACCTATCACATCTTGGTTTACCTACTTTCAATAGTGTCCTTCCTTTTCACTATCCCATAGAATGCCTTAACTTACTCCAATTCACTTCCATACTCTGTGATCCATTCTTTTTTCTTTTTATATCAGACCTTAGAAAAGAGGGACAAACAGATCTAGAAGCTGAGAGATGTCTTAATTATAAGAAGAAACTACATATGTTTTGCCTCTTTATTTGCAAAGTCACAGAAATGGTAATACTGATGATGATGGGGCCATTTTGGTAGCTCAGTCAGTTAAGGGTTTGACTCTTGGTTTCAGTTCAGGTCATGATCTCAGGGTCCTGGGATTGAGCCCTGAGTTGGACTATCATACTCAGTGGGGAGTCTGCTTCTTCCTCTATCCTTACCCCACTCTCTTTCTCTTGGATAAATAAATAAATCTTTTATTTTATTATTTATCTGAGAGAGAGAGAGAGAGAGAGAGAGAGAGAGATTGAGTGTGGGAAGGGTAATGGGAGAGAGAAAGAAGCAGACTCCCCACTGAGCAGGGAGCCCAATATGGGGCTCAGTCCTAGGACCCTGAGATCATGACTTGAGCTGAAGGCAGACACTTAACCAACTGAGCCACCCAGGTCTCCCAAATAAATAAATCTTTAAAAAAAAAACAAAACTGATGATGATAGCTAAAGTGGATTGATTACTTAGTATGTGCTAGTCCATGCTAAAGCATTTTATACATACCTCTGGCCACTGAAGTATCAAAGAAATCTGTTGGGCTTCTCAGGAAAGACCTACTCATCATTGTTAACGGAGAGGCTCATGAGAAGTCCCAGTTCAGAGCAGCAGCAGCCATTTCTACACTAGGAAGGCAGGTTAAGAGAGTTCTAGAGATGCTGAATAATATCCCTGTGATTGCTAAACAGTGAATGGACAACCCACCTCCAGACTTCTTGTCAACAGAATAGCAAATAGTTACATGATTTAAGTCAGGTTTTTTGCCCCTTGTAAGCAAAAGCATTCCAACTGATATAAATGATTACGTGCCAGACAGTGCTAAGCCTTCTATACCTTATTTAATCTCACAGCAATTCCAAGAAGAAGGTACTCTCACTTCCCTCAATTTTGCAGGCGAGGAAACAGATTGAGAGAGCTAGTGCATCAGACCCAAATCACAGACTATTAGTGGCTTTGTTGTGTTCCCATCAGGCCCTGAGCCACCTGTGGTCAGAGAGCATCAGTCACTCCTCCTTGTACTTCTAGGTGGCAGGTAGATCTCCAGAGAGCCAGTGGATTACTGAATGAATGCTCTATTTTTCATGTCTAGTTCACTCTACCTTTTTTTTCTTTTTTTAATATTTGTCTTGGGCCGATATAAGGTCATGATCAGAGATGATACTTGTGAAGAGACCTTTCTGTTTCTAAGCAGGCACAGTGGAATAAAAAAATAAGAATTACAAATAATTGCTTACATCTGTTGTAGTATTGAAATTTTGCAAATGTGAGAAGCCCTTGCCATGTCACTTAATGTTCTTGGGGGACAGCTTTTATTAGGAACACTCAGGTGTCAAGACTCAGGAGAATTTCATAAATTCTGCCACAAGTCTTTGATGATACTCTGTAGCTCAAAAGCTCTTTTCATCCCCAAATTTACCTAAATGGTATCTTAGATGAAGCTGGCACAAAGTTTTCAGGCTAACTTTTTCCCCCTCCTTCCTAATTAGAATGGACTTTTAACAAAATATGTATTGCATTTGAAAATACTTGCAAGTTACTTTTTCTCTCTCCATCTTGGTTTTCTGGAACTGAAAGAAGACAAACTATTTACAAGCTTTTTCATGCATTCTGTCATTCACAAAACATTTATTGAGCAGCTACTACATGTGAAGGAAGGTGATAGGCACCTGAAACAGACTGGTATGGGAAGAAAACATTACCTTTCTCCTTAAATGTGAATAGAACCAAGTAATAGCACATAGAATCAAGAAGTAGCACAGATGGCCCACAAGAATGTCTGGGTGATATGTAATATTCAGCACCTGACCAGATGGCTTTCAAATTCAAATCTAGGAAAACGAAAAGTAAAATGAAAATGGTTTGGCCTAACTTTTTCTTCTTTCCTAGTAAATATAAAAGACAACAATTATGGTTATGAGCTTTATTAGTGTAATTAAAAGTGGTAGCTTGCTCTTGAAAAAGGATCTTGCATAGAAATCGATTTGGTTTTTCAACAAATGTGACCTTAAGTTTATTACATAAATGAGTTGATAAGGTGTTGATACACTTTAAAACTCCTGGTGAAAGGTAACACTGAATTCAAGTCAAATCTTGGGCAAGTGATGATGATGTTCATCAAAGTCAGAGGGAGTCTCCAAAGAGGGAGCTGGCTCTGGTGGTCGGGAGGAAAGCCATTTCCTTATTTGCTAATACCAAATCAGAAGAAGAATGGAACCAACTTCGTGAAAGACCATTTTCCCCATGGGTGCATGTGGGTACACTTTGGAAGGATCCATGGCACAGCTAAAGAAGGGCCTTGCCAGTACTGATCCAGTGCAAGCCTTTTAGAATTCTGATGAGAATCCCCCTTTGTTGGTCGCAGTTGATGGGATGCTTGGTTAAGCTGTGCGGGCCTCTCCAGGCTCTACTGGTTAGAGCCAAGCCCTCAACTGAGGGATGTGACTAGACTTCACAGCTTTGTTTGAGTAAGAAGTACGAGGAAATCAGAGTCATGTCCTGATGCTCTCTCTCTAATATTAGATGATATTTTCAAAGAAAAAAATGTCTAAACTGGAAAACCATTTTATCTTACCCATCCCACTGGTATTGCCCTAGGGAATTCTAGCTCCCAATCTATAATTTTCTGCCTTGGGAGACGAAGGCTAGTGGTATTGACACTGCAATTTAATACATTTTTTTTCTATAGCAACCCTTCAGCCAATGTTTTTGTAATTTACCCTTAGTTTTACAACTCCTTAGAACTATATTCTGAAGATGAGAACAGAGCACTTTAACATACAAATTAATAGTTTTTCATAAAACTAAGTGGTCCTATAAGATATTTTTGCTCTCCCTAAAAAAATTGTTATTTATATTTTAAAATTTTCATTTTTGAATGATTTGTTAAATTTTCTTATCATCTCTGCCCAAGGGAAAAAAAATCTTGCTGGAATTTTGATTGCACATTAAGCAATTTTGTACATTAAGCAATTTTGAGAAAGAAATTTACTTTAAATAATGTTGTCAACCTATCCATGAAAATGATTTATTTTCCTATTTATTCAGGTCTTTGTTGTATCCCTTAATAGAGTTAAAAATTGTCCTGTTCAGGGTCAGATGTGTTTATTTATCAGTGGTACTCAAGTGTGGTCCAGAAGCTCCTAGGGATCCCTGATACCCTCTCAAGGAGCCTGCAAGATCAAAATAATTTTCAGAATTATATTAAGAAGTTATTTATTTTTTAGTCTCATTTTCCAGAAGCTAAATGACATATGATATAATAGACTGAACACAGAAGCAGATTTGACAATTAGCCAAATGTTAGAGATTTCCAGAAATTCCAATGCCATTCTTACTAATTTTTTGGAAACACAGCTATTTTTCATTTAATAATATTACTCATGTTATATGTAATAACTTTATTATAATTCTTAATATTTAAATTAAATTTATCATTGTTAATGTTAGGGTCTGCAGTAACTTCCCAGTGTGTAAATGGGTCCTAAAATTTAAAAATTGGAAAACGTCTGTCTCAGGTTACTGTTTGTTGCTGTTGCAAGTGGTATTTTATTTCCTATTACATTTGCTAGTTGGTTATTGCTATTAGCATTTAAAAAAATAAACTTTATGTTTTAGAATAGTTATGGATTTCCAGAAAAGTTAAGAAGATAGTACAGAACACCCAGTTTTTCCTATCGTTGGCATCTTACATTAGTCTGGAGTATTTCATACAAGTAATACACTGATATTAATATATCATTATTAGCTAAAGTCTGCACTTTATCCAGATCCCCTTAGTTTTTACCCAGAGCCATCTTTCTCTTCCAGGATTCTCTCCAGGATACCAACTACATTTAGTGGTGATGCCTCCTTAGGGTTCCTCTTGGCCGTGACAATTTATTAGACTCTGTTTATTTTTGATGACTTTGACAAACTGACCTTCCCTCAATTAGGATTTGACTGATGTTTGCCTTATGATTAGGGTGGGGTTGTGGGTTTTGTGAAGAAGGTAATAGAAGTCCCAACATGACTTAGTCTTGATGTTAACCTTGATCACTCAGCTGAGGTGGTAGTTGTTGGGTTCCTCCCCTGTAAGGTCATTCTTTTTATTCCCTTTTTATGGTCCTCTTTGGAAGGAAGTCACTATGGGCAGCCCAAACATAAGAGATAAGGAATTAGGGTCCCTTTCTTTGAGAGATGAGTATTGTTTGCAAGTTTTTGCTGATTTAAGTTATTGATGCTTTGGCTGATTTTTGTATTCAGGAACCTCCTTGAACTTTATTGTTCTAATAGTTTTTTTGCATTTCTTGGGTTTTTATTGTAAATTGTTATGGAAATTTTGTCTTTTCTCTTTCATTCCTTATATCTAATTTAGAAGATGTTTCATGTTGAAACACTCCTTTAGGACTGTATTGGTCAGCTTTAATTAAGTTATGACATGATAAGAAACATTCCCATATCTCGAGATTTACAAAATCAAGATTGATTTCTTATTTATTTTTTATTTAAGATTTTATTTATTTATTTGACAGACAGAGATCACAAGTAGGCAGAGAGGCAGGCAGAGAGAGAGGGGGAAGCAGGCTCCTTGCTGAGCAGAGAGCCGGAAGAGGGGCTTAATCCCAGGATCCTGGGATCATGACCTGAGCCAAAGGCAGAGGCTTTAACCCACTGAGCCACCCAGGCATCCCAAGTTTGATTTCTTGATCATATTTACTCATCGGTAGCAAGTTGGTTGCAGTTGGCTGCAACTCTGTCTCCCTTCTTTAGTGACTCAAGTGGAAGAAGCAGCTCCTGTCAGAAAAAGCCTTCTAGGGGCTCCTGGGTGACTCAGTTAAGGATCTGCCTTTGGCTCAGGTCATGATCTCAAGGTCCTGGGATCAAGCCCCACATCAAGCTCCCTGCTCAACAGAGAGTCTGCTTCTCCTTCTACCTCTGCCCTGTTCATGCTCTTGCTCTCTCAAATAGGTAAAATCTTTATAAAAAAGAAATAGAGAGAGAGAGAGAGAGAGAGAAAGGAAGAGACTTCTAATGGAAAAAGGAAAGGAGCAATGGCTGAAGTAACTCTTCAAGTTTCTTGTTGGATGTGGCCTGGCCAAACTTGGTGACAATGGAGTAGGAAGTCCACTCTGCTAAGGGAAGGATCCCAGGATACAGCTCACTAGAAATGAGCCTGGTAGAGAAGACGGAATAATTAGAAAGGGTATTATGACCTTCCACAAATGCTACGAGTAATAACAATGAAAAGAGAAGTCTTACTATTCTTTTTCTAACATTAAAAGAGTGAAAAAAAATTTTTTTTAATTACGTGTAATTCTTGCTTTATGTCTTTGGTAGGTAAGTAGCTTCTTTCCAGGTTACAGAAGTTCTTTCCTATTTGTTGTTTTAATTTTTTAAAAAATTGATGTTGATATTGATAGTCATTAAAGTTTTTCCAGTATCTGTTGAGGTGAACATGTAATTTCCCCTTTGGTTCATTAACATAAATTAAATGGCATTTTTAAAATATCTATTTTGGGTGCCTGGGTGGCTCAGTGGGTTAAGCCTCTGTCTTTGGCTTAGGTCATGATCCCAGGATCCTGGGATTGAGCCCTGCATTGGGCTCTCTGCTCAGCGAAGAGCCTGCTTCCCCCTCTCTCTGTCTCTGCCTGCCTCTCTGCCTACTTGTGATCTCTGTCTGTCAAATAAATAAAATTTAAAAATCTTAAAAAAAAAAGATCTATTTTGCTTTTTGGGGAAAAAACGTGCTACTTGACTATGATATGTTTTTAAATATTGGATTGGGCTTATCTAGCCAATATATTATTTGGGATTTTTGTGTCTATTCTATGAACTGAGTTTGTAAGTTTTTGGTTTTTTTTCTTATATATCCTTACTGTGTTTTGGTATAACTCATAGCCTCATAAAATGAATTGGGCTGCTTTCCTTATTTTCCTGTGCTCTAGAAGAATTTATCTGAGATCAAGATTACTGGTTCTTTTAAAGTTTAAGAGGGAAATGAGAGGTATAAACTTCCAGTTATAAATAAGTCACAAGGAAGAAAAGTACAGCACAGGGAATATAATCAATAATATTGTAATAATGTTGTTTGGTGACAGATGGTGACTACACTTACCATAATAAGCATTTTGTAATGTATATAGTAGTCAAATTATATGTTGTACACCTAAAACTAATATAATATTGTGTGTCAACTATACTTCAATAAAAAAATAAAGTTTGGCATAAAGTTATCTGAGCTAGGGCTTTATTTTGGAAGGAAGAGAAAAGACCTTCTACATATAATTTCATTGTTTTTAATAGATGGTGCATTCAAGGTTTCTGTTTCTTCTTGTGTCAATATTGGCTTTTTTACATTTTCCCCCAAAACTGATGTGTTTAATATAGGTTTAAAAATTATTGATGTATGGTTATTCACAATATTCATTTATGGCATGAAAGGTAACTATTATATCCTTTTTTCCTAATTCTATCAATTTTTTTTCTTTGTTAATTAAATTGTTTTCAATTTTCACAAAAATTTATTTTCAATAAAATTATTATCCCTAATGTTTATAGATGAATTATCCCCAGAAATAAGGTTTTTCCTTTCAAAGGGTCAGCCATAGGAAAATGGAGATATAGGATATGCCAATAAAAATACAGAGTTAGGGGGGCGCCTGGGTGGCTCAGTGGGTTAAAGCCTCTGCCTTCGGCTTGGGTCGTCGTCCCAGGGTCCTGGGATCAAGCCCCACATTGGGCTTTCTGCTCTGCAGGGAACCTGCTTCCCACCCCCCCACCTTCCTTTCTGCCTACTTGTGATCTCTGTCTGTCAAATAAATATATAAAATCTTTAAAAAAAATACAGAGTTGGTGTTTAAGGATTAAAATTCAACTGAATTTAGGTAAGGCATTTACTTTAAGACTTTTAAATAAACCATAGATGACGAAAAAGAATGATTTTATTTCCCTCCAAAACTTATCTCTATTGTCGCAAAAGAAAACTCTAAAATGTTCTAAATGTGGATAGCCCCAAGTAGTTAAGATATCAGGAAGAAAGAGAGTTCAATTCTGGCATATCAGTCAGGACTCTGGAAACTAAAGGAAACTAATTCCAAATTGAGTGAGTATTTGGCTAGATTGAAAGAATAACAGCTGGAAACTTCTGCTTATTAAATTTGAAAAAAAAAAAAAAACCCAGTATTTCTGGGTCTTTTTCTCAGGCAGCAAATGCTAACATTTGAGAAGAATCCATTTATTCAGTACATATGAAAATATGGTTTCCCACAGTGTGTACATGCAGGCACACACACACACACACACACACACACGCTCACAAACCCCAGGAAAAATAAGTACCTATTTCTATGCCCAGATGAATCAATGTATGATAAATCAGGTTCCCAGATCAGCCACAATGAAAAAGGAGAATGAACAAGGGATTACCCATAAGCAGCGTTACAGCTCTGTAGGCTGCAGAATGGAGAGACCTAACGTGAGACTTCCAGGGGAAAGAGAAAAAAATTAAACCTTTCATATATACTGTATATCATACATACTTAATAACCACAGAAACCCAGAGAAACGGGTTTTATGGTTCTCAGATTAAAGATGAGGCTTGGTTTATTTACTTTTTTTCATTTTTTGAAAGAGAGAGAATTAACACCTTTTTTATGTGATAGATACATAGAGCATGAAATTTATTATTTTTACCATTTGTAAAGTGTATAATTCAGTGTCATTTAGTACATTCCCAATGGCTTGGTTGTTTTAAAGATGTACCTAAGGTCGGCCGTCTCATATGTGGAGACATAGGAATATCTGACTCCAGACAGCCAAGGAGACGTTTGGAGCACAGACATTGCGGCTGAACTGAGCTTGAATTCTGCTTTGCCACCTGACAGCTGTGTAGCCCTTGGATATACTACTTAACCTCTCTGTGTCTCAAATTCCCGATCTGTAAAACAGAATTATTAACAGTACCTACATCCTTGGGTTCTTGCGAGGCTTAAATGAATGCATAGTAAAGCATGGAGAATGATATCTGTCCCTGACTGTGTCCTTGTTAATACCCTCTTGTGAACCCAGAAAGGAGAGAAAATGTGGAAGCAGGGGTGGGCATAGGAACGCTCTTGGGAGGACTTTTCTGGACCCTGGACAGCACTCTGAATACTTACAATTCTGTTTTCCCTTCTTGGACTTGAACTTCCTAGTTAAAAGAGCCAGTATCTGGAGACATTCCGTAAGTGTGTTATTTTGAAACTGCAAATATGTCAGTGCTGCGTCAGACCTATTCAGTAATCCGGCAAGAGGCTGGGGCTTCTCCTCTTCCCCTTCCTGCCCCTCCCTCTGCCTTTCCCTCCTCCCCCTTCTCCTCTTTTTCCTTTCCCTGTTTCTGATTTCTGAGGTTGCTTGTCCTATTCCCATACCACCTCCTTATTACGCCTTCGACTTTTAGACATTGCATTCCTGCATTTTAATAAACTTGACAGATTTTCAGTCATGGGATTAGGAATTAAATGGCCCAGATCTTTCGTTTCCTTAATGAGAAAATGTGCCAGGAGAGCTCAGTGAGGTGCTCAAGGTGACGGAGGAGGCGGAGCTAAAATAACAGGGAGCCAAGGAGTGTCCTCTTGCAGTAAGAGTGGCCTGCTTGCCTTTACAGCAGTGGGGGAAGGGCACTATTTAATGATGTGTTCATTTTTTAAATAATTATTACAAACAATCATTACGGCCACCAACATTTTATGTATCATTTTAATTAGAAATTAACTACGTATATGCAACACCTTCTTTCATTATTACCTTTTTTTTTTTAACCTTAGTGACCCTAAGTGGAAAAAGAAGGCCATGCTCTTTTCCTTATCAAGCTGAACCCTGGCCAAAGCCTTCACCTCATGGGTCGCTGGTGGATCCAGGCTGGAAACGTGAATTTGAGCGTCCAGATGGTCTGATACTGAGTCACACCAGCACAGAAAGAGTGACTAATATCCTGACAGTGAAACATCAGCAGGTGTTGAGATTTAAGGAGGAAAACAACCTGTATTAAAAATACTCTTCTATTAGTGTCTAACAGGGAACACACTTGCTTAAAAGGTAATATAAAAATAAGCTGGAACAAATGAGCAAACTAGACTTCATGTGTGAAGATAATGAACTTGCCATTTATTGGAAGCAGAGAGCCTGACCAAGTACTGAGCAGAAAGCATGCTTGGATGACAGTCAAGAGACAGAGAAAAGCAGGTCACACACTTGTCAGGAGGCCTGAGAGGTCCTGCCGTGGCCTCTAGCCAGCTGTATGGCCCACCTACCCGGGCCTGTTTACTCCTGGGTGAGAGGAAGTGTTCAGATGGACCAGTCTCTAAATTCTCTCTAAAGAGACTTTCAATGATTCAAAGTCTACAGCTCTATCTCGTTTTGATCTTACATTACTTTCTATAAAGCTTACATTCTGCAGGAAAAAGAAACCACTGCCATTGCTGTGGCAGGTGTTGGAGGTCATAGGTTAGGAAACAAGAGTGCTCTTTATTGGAAAAGTAGGAAATAAAATCCAGTTTTCAAACCAGTTTCCCATGAGGGGTATTTTGACTTAATGACTGGGTGCCTAGGCCTTGGAGAAGATCCTGGTGCCATCACTGCTGAGCTGTGTGTCCTCGATCAAGGTGTGAAATTGCCATCATCCTTGGCCCATCATCCCGTGGTGAGTGTGCAGTGATTTCATACAGTGCTTGGCACACAGTAGGCACTCAATGTTTTTGTCATTCTCTTACCAACTCAGCAGATTGCCTGACTGTCTCTTTAAGGTCAAGACTGTTGAGTCAAAGCTAAAGAACTAGAAATAACATAGTCACGGTCATCATGATGGCTTAGGACAGTGTGTTCCTCTGCCCACCCAAGGTTCTTCCATGACGCCATCTAACGTCATGCTTCATTTAGTCATGCTCATTTACACCACCTCTCTAATCTCACCTCTTGGGTCTTTCATCACTGCGTTCTGTGTATTAATAAACTTGACAGATGTACACTCATGAAATTAGAGAATCCGTACTTTTCATTTCATAGATGAGAAAATATGCCGGGAGAGTTCAGGGATGTGCCCAGCATTACAGAGCTGGTGATGGAACCAAACTTCTGCTGTGAGGGGGCCGTAAGTCATAGCCATGTGGCCACATTAGGGTTTGTGTTTGTTTTTGAAATAACGATCAAAGGCTCTCAACATAATGATTGACTCCTCCAATGGCTGGTGTCTCTGTTCTTACTCATTCCAGTTTTAACAATCCAGGCTTCCTGTCACCCACCCCGAGTTTGCATTTACCCCACAGTCTTGAAGCGCTAGTCAATAGTTCTGAGCATTCTCTGTACACTGTCTTGTTTATCTTCCCATAAAAATTAAAGGCCTCATTGTCTCCATTTTACAGATGAGTAAACTAAGGCTCAAAAGGAGTGTCTTGCTGAGTCACATGAGTGGCATGGAGGCAGACTCAGGATCATAGCAAATGGAGTTTTGCTCCTCTGCGATGCACCTTCCTGCTCTCCCTCTGACTCAAAGCCACTTTCTAGAGCCACCTGTTTGACACAGTCACAGACAGACATGCAGAGTGGATTTAATCTCACCTCTCTCTGAAAATCGGATCTGAACATTGTGTCTTCCCAAGGACAACTATTTCGAAGTGGCTTGTCTAGTTGTTGTGGTTAAGCTCTTGTAGTCAATCTGGTAACAAGTGATTTCCAACTTAGAGTGTAAACAGGACACCTTCAAGCCCCTGTCCCCATCTACAGAGGAGGCCACAGTGGCTTGCAAAAACTGCACAGCTCTTTGTGACACACAGCAAGGTGCCCTTTGGCTATTTTAGAGCTGAGAGGAAAAACAAAACAAAACAAAGCAAAAACAAAACAGTTCCTGAATTACTGCTTTGTCCCTATCAGAGAAAAGAACACAATTCACATTTCCGGGTTCTTGCTTTTGTCCTTTATTTCATCATTCTTTCCTACCCTGCTCTAGGAAACTGTCAAAATTATCTCACTTAGCTATTGCTGTAATTAAAGAATAGCAAGAGGTTTCAGTTTTTCGCTCCTTTTATGTATCAATCTGACATGATTGCGATTTTTTTTCATTTTTCAGATCTAAATGTAAAATTGAAAACAGGAAATGAATAATCAAAATCCAATCTGAGGTTTCTTTAGTTTTTCACAGTTCTGTAGAATTTTTTTCTTTTCTCCTTCCTTCCCTTCTCCCTTCCTTCCTTCCCTCTGTCTCTCTCAGGGTCTCTCCTCTCCCTCCACCCAGCCCTGCCCAATCTAGAAGAAATGTTTTCCATTCCTTGTGTCTGGTGTACTCCTACGGATATTCTGAAACCCATTGTAAGTGTGACTTTTTCACTTTCCTTCTCTTCATCCCCGAGTAAGAGCTGCTTTTCTGTATCTTCATAGTACCCTAAATCATGTTTCTATCAGAGTGCCTTGCCATGTTGTATGATAAATATTTGCTGCCAAATATTTATGGATCACATGGTTCCTCTACTCAAATCCTTTAGGGACTTCTCATTAATTTCAGCATCACTTCCCAAAATCCTCACACTGAAATCCAGAATCCTTTGCTGTTAAATCCTGAGAACCTTTCATTCATATCTGACCATCCACACTTTCATCCTGAGATCCAGACATAAAGCTGAGATGCCAAAAAGGGTGATGCTATTCATATTTATATATCTGGCCCATTCTTTCCTTTGTGCTTAGAGGACCTCCCTTCCTCCACCTTTGGCCAGGAGACATCTGAACGTCACCACTCTTAGGAGCCCTTCCTGAGCCCACCTGGCTCCCAAGGTACAACTTCCATGCTCTCCCAGAGCACTCCTTGTACTATTACCACCATGCTAAGCATTCTGCATTGAATTTTTCTCCCCCACCAGACTAAGTCTTCAGGGGAGAGTCTGGGTCTTCTGTCTTTCTCCAACACCCAGATGAGTGCCAGGCACTTTTTGGGTGCTCCATCAATCCTTGTTGAATTTAATAAATTAAGAACATCCATGGCCAGTGGTGATTCCAATAGTCATTGCATGAATAATAAAAGCTGATGTATAAACTTGGCATAGGATAACCTGTGGGCAGACAGATGTTAAATAACAGACTGATTCATAAAACCATGCCTACGATTGCTACCATTGCTATTCTTTTCTTCTGAGTTTTGGAGAAGGAAACACAAGATGAGTATGGCCCTATTCAATGCGGTGGGCTTGGGCAGCCAGACCAGAGTGCTTCCCCAGAGTTCAGCCCAGGTGTTTCCTCTCAAATGAAGCTCCAGCCACACTTCACCTTTGCTTTACCTTGTCATCTGTCTACTCTGGACATTTATTTGCTTTCACTGACCAGTTCTTACTCAACTCTGATTTTTTATTTGACTTTGGCAGGTGTATAACATCATATTTTGAGGTAGTGCATAATTGTTTTAGAACAGTACTTCATTTTGCAGGTTACAAAACTAACAGTGATCCTTGAAATACCACAAAGATAATGAAGACAAAAAGTAAACACCTCTGAAGTTGTAGTCAGAAGTCATTTCCCTCCTAGTTTCTGGTTACTTTCCCTCTTAATTCCTGGCAGGCTGCAATCATAGGGCTCTGGTCGCAGGCACCAAATGGTAATTTATCATCTTTCTTGGCAGGCTTCCTGCTTCATCCTGCACCTGCCTTCTTGAAAGAAAACAAGACATCAGATACTTATTCAAATAATGGAATAGCTGATCAACTAGGTCTCCACACAATAGTGAGTTATCCATGATAAAAGAAGAACTTTTTCATGCATTTTATGTGACATATGCATCCTTTCTCTTAAGATTTATGAACCCATGACTATTAGTATTGTTAATATAATCAAACCTTTTACAACCTCACTCCGAAGCTTAAACTTATTATCAATTGGTTGCTGGAGGGGAGTCAATCAATTTCATAAATGCTTAAACACCTGCACTCTCTTTGGATCGGGGGAGAAAAATCAATACTAAGTCTTCATTTTTCTCCAAGTATAATGCAACCAAATCTTGCTTACAAGTTTAGTAGGAGGACTTGTAATTCAGACAGCCACACTTAACAGACATGGTGACCTTGATCCTGAGTGGTGGTGGTGGTGGTGGTGGTGGTGGTGATGGTGGTGGTGTGTGTGTTTTAATCACTCTTCCCCTTTTTTATTCCTGAATCCTAATGAAAGAGCGAGGAAAAAAAAATGAAACAGGCTTTGTTAATACCATTTAGAATTAAGTTCCCATTTGTGGTGTGTGTATTTTGCAACAAACATTTATTACATCCCTATTAAGGAGGCATGGTGCCAGGCCCTGCATATAGGAGGGTGCCTGAGATGGGCTTTTGCCCTCAGGAAGTTCCCCTAGGTGAATGAACAAAGACCTGTAAACAACTTATTCTAATGGTTATATAAAATCAGATTCATGTAATTGCTGAAGGTAGGGGAAAAGAAAAGAGGACAAAAGCAAAGGAAATGTAATGGAAAAGAAAAAAAAAAAAGAAAGGACAGCTTCTTAGATGTTAATTGCTGGTACTAATTGCAGGCTAGGACCTCCACTTCTGGAGGACATTTAACGTTTTCAATATATGGTGAAAACACGGAGGCAAGTATAAGCATTTTTAAAATACTATTAATTCCTTTTTGGTCACAGCTTTTTATTTCTTTGATATTTTGGAAAGATGTTTTTCAAAATGTAGAAGGACTGTGTCATATGGAGGAGAAGCTTACTCATCACAGGGAATTAACCAATGTTCACTTTTTGCCCTTTCCACTTAAATCTTATTTAAATAAAAGAAATAGAATGTTGCTCACAAACTTGAAGTCACCTTGGTTCCTTTTCCCACCCCAAAACTGGCCCTTCCTCCCTCTATCTGGGGGCAGCTCCTTGCTGAATTTGCTGTTCATGTGTTTATAAGTATACGTCACTGACTTACTCCTTGCTTTGTCATCTATAAAAGAAGCCATTGAGGCTAGCTGTCCTTCCCATCCAAAGGGGCTTGCTTGAGCATCAAATCCGATCCTGATGTGAAAGTGCTTTGTAAACTGAAAATTATGACTAAAAGGTTATTTATTATTTTTAATGGTGTTACTCCAATTTATGAATAATGGTCACAAGGCTTATGTGCTTATAACTTTCATAAACTCTCTCACACACAGAGACACACACACACACACACACACACACACACACACACACACACAGAAGCTCCTTTTTTTCCCCTCTCAGTCCTAGGCTCTGATATCTACCACATTAATATGTGTTATTGGAATGGTGCCAGGTCCACTGTAGGTGCTCAATGAATGCTTGTGGACTGGATGGTGTCTCTCTTTCCATCAGATGCTCAGCAATATGAGGCCAATGTCTATTTTCATTGCTGCTGGCTCCTCACTACCTGGAACAGTGTTGCTGAATTGACTGCAACCAGAGGAAGTTTCCAGAATGACGGCATCCTATCTGAGACAGGAAGGAGATCCAGGATTTCCACAGGTGAGCGAAAGATGGATGGACACTGCCACTGGGAATAGCGTGAGAAAAAGCTGGTAACACTGAGAACAGGCACCCTGTGCTCCTTCTACTCTGCTCTTTGTATGCTTCTCCTTGGATGTGGATTAGAAGGCATTCCTAATTAGCATATACCTTTTTAATAGTCATATTTTCTTTGTAGTTAAGTTGCAAAGCAAAATGGCTGCCAGGGGTTAGGATAATTACTGTCTGGCCTTTCTTGGAATTTTCCCCAGATACCCTAGAAGGTTATTTTTCCACTTTTTACACCTGGTGTGCTGTTTGATAGTGTGACACCTGGTGACTGGAATTTTCTAGCTCCCCACCTGCTCACAAAATATGTTATTTCTTTAATCTAAAAATACTCTACTTTTTTTTTTTAAAGATGTAGAACAGAAAAAAATGAAATTAAAAAGTTTGAACAGTCAAATGAAGCAAGAAACATTTGAGACTAACCTGGGTTCCATCTGACTAATGTTTTTTATACCTCAAATCTATAAAAAATGGAAGACATAGCCCCCACTTTTGTGCATGCTTATCTTGACCACGCTGACATTCCCTTGATTTGCTTTTTATTATTTAAAAAATTTCTTTAGAATTTAAAGACCATAGAGGAACACAAACACAGCTACTTTAATAATAGAGAAAAAGAACTTTGCAAAAGGGGCTGCTCAGATGAGCTAATCTAATAGAAATCTCCCATCCCGGATTTCTCTGGTAACACAGAGAACGTGCACGTTCTCCTCAGTAATAGCAGTCACCTGGATTGGCCAGGGCTAGGCCATCTGCCTTGTAACATAAAGGATGCAGACATAAATACATCCCATCCTGTGGATTTTGTTTTATGAGATCTCTTCTTTCTATTTTGGATATCTGGTTTTCAGAGCTCTGGTATCATTTCCAAATAAAAATATACTTTTGTATTGAATTATGGTGATTTGATCTTAAAAAAAGATCTCTTCAATAATACACTTGTCTGGTGTCTTTAGGAGATTTTGTGGGAGGTAATCGAAGGAAGACACAGTGCCTGTTCTCTAAGAGTGCAAATTCACCACAGATGATGTTGGCTAATTTGTCTGGACAAACATCATGTCCTCCGCTTATAAGGCTGACAGGTGACACTCCAAGAGGAGTCTTCCCACTAAATGTCAGTGAGAGGATATCTGTTTAAGATGATCAAAAGTAGCCTTGGTCAACAGATCTTCCAAGACAAGATGTTCAGGCATGGAGGTAGACAGAGTTGTGGCAGTGGCATGTGTTCTGTGAAAGTCAAACCAACACACCAACACACAAACCTGTCCAAGAAATTTCAAAGGGTGTTAGTGGGCAGTGTGTATGGATTGTATTTTCTCCAATAGATGCTAACTCTTGTCTTCTGCCTTTCCCATTGTCCATGTCTTCTACCCAAAGTGTATCTCAGTTTCTACGTACCGTACTGTCATTATGTTCAATGCCTTGACTTTGTCATCTGTAAAATGACATCAGTAAAACCAGTCCCCTGTCTGACCCCATGGGGCTTTTTTGAGCATCAAAAAGATACTGGATGTAAAACCCCAGTCTCTTTGTTAATTTTAAATTACTATTAAAACAGTATTTACCATTTTAGTTTCAAAATATGGGAAGTACTTGTCTGCCACTTTGGTAAAATGCAAACAGGTCAGGGACATAATCAGTCTTGTTTGTTGTGGCATCCCTGATACCTGGCATAGCCCCTGACCCCATGGAAGTCCCTGGATAATATTTGCTGAAGGAAAGCAAGTTTTGCAAAGAATGAGCAGTGATGTTGCTTAGACGCATTTGCCTAGGTAGCCAGGTCAATAAAAGAGAGGAGGAGAAACCATCAGAGATGAAAATAATCATTTCATCAACTGAAAGCAGCATATGATGAGAGTGTGCTATGGCTCTAGCTCTAGACTTTAATTTTGGAGGTATAAATAAATAATCACTTATTAGTCCATCTGTTTCCTATTCTTCTTTGGGATAGGCCCTACAAATTCCAGTCTTTAAGTAAACTACTTGAAGAAAAAGATAGAATAACCTGCAAAGTTGTGGAGTGTTGGATGGGATATGTCAGACTTCAGGAATTTATAGGCTAAACTAGTTCAAATTATGTAGAGTGGCACTGACACCCATTATTCAATGAGCTAATAAGAATGTGTCGAGGGTCTACTGTGTGCTAGGACTGTGCTGGGGATGGCGGGTGCCAGGGTCCATAGGGTCCTCTCTTTGTCTCATTGGGGCTTGTGCTGATTAGATGGTGGTAGTTCATTTCCTTTCTTATTCCTCTGGGGCACGGCAGTCAATGGGGTAGTCTACTCTGAATTAAACCCCTTCCTCTTCTAACCATCTCAGCAGTATCTGTGACAATGATTTATTTCATTTTAGATCAGGTGCAGTGACAAAATTCATTCTATTGCTGCACCACTGCCCCGCCTCTATGACCTAAAACCAGGCGAAGCTTCAAGTGCACATTTACTCCAGGAATGGGTTCTAGAAGTATCGTCACTCTCTCAGGTTTGAAGCTAACAATGCAGAGCATTAAGTAAATATATTCCAAGCCAAGGTACGTGCTGATGGCATGAACTCCACCAGAACTCAGTTTTGGGGGGGAAATTGTAGGGGGTGGGGCAGACCGTGTTTCACAAGCCAGCGTGAGAAACATAGAGGACAGGGAACCCATCCCCCAAGCCTGGTGTAGAGGATGAAAAATAGCCCCTATTCCTAATTCCTATTCCTAATAAGGAATAGCTCCAGGGGACAGTCAGGTTGCAGTTAAAGAGCAAAAATGAGGAGGATGTTCAGAGAAGAAGTTGCCAGTATGGGGCATTTGGCAGCTGACCAGTCTTTCCCAGGCTGCAGGGGAAGGGTCTGGAGTCACGAAGGAGATAGAATCAGATTAGGGGATGTACAGAGATGTATAAGGGTGAGAGTCAGACGACATGGGAGGTCCTGGGGTCATCAATAAGTATGCAAGGGCACGTCAGTGTTAGCCTTATGGTCTCAGATGCAAGCCCGGGTGAGAAGGCTGAGTGTGTGGAGCAGGAGGAACACAGAGCCTCGCGGGGAACACATGACCAGGCTGTCAAAGGTCAATATCTTCTTGGAACATTTATGGCTCTGCGTGTGTCTCCCTGTCCCCCGGTTCTGTCCAGATAGAAAAGATGACATCATGGCAGGCCAGCAGTGAAGAGACCATTAAAAAGTTTAAGTTTACTTAAATAAATTTTTTTCTTGTGGGTGACTGTTCAGCTTGGCCACCTGCTTAGTGTACCTTGAATAGAAGGTATTCTTAAGATAATATTCATTTTCGCTCCCCTTTTATACATGCATATGTGTTTGTTTTATAAAATTCGATAGGCAGAAAAAATATAATGAGAAAAGTAAAACCATGGGTAATTCTATTACTAAAAAACAGACCAGGGGCACCTGGGTGGCTCAGTGGGTTAAAGCCTCTGCCTTCGGCTCAGGTCATGATCCCAGGGTCCTGGGATCGAGCCCCTCATTGGGATCTCTGCTCAGCAGGGAGCCTGCTTCCTCCTCCTTCTCTCTCTGCCTGCATCTCTATCTGCTTGTGATCTCTGACTGTCAAATAAATAAATAAAATCTTTAAAACAAACAAACAAACAAACAAACAAAACAAAACAGACCAAACCCATCAGTATGGTTATAATCACACTTATAAGTTTGGTCTACTTTCCTTTTTTTAGACTTTTAAAAAAAGATTTTATTTATTTATTTGACAGAGAGAGAGAGAGAGAGAGAGAGATCACAAGTAGGCAGAGCAGCAGGCAGAGATCGAGGAGGAAGATAAGCAGAGAGCCCGATGCTGGGCTCGATCCCAGGATCCTGAGACCACAACCTGAGCCAAAGGCAGAGGCTTAACCCACTGAGCTACCCAGGCACCCCCATCTACTTTTTTCAGACTAGAATGTACTACCTCACACACCCAATTTCATTTTACTGAACGGAAATTAGACTGTAGCCAATTTAACCTTTTCAAAACTTGACACAGTAAGGAACCAATAAATAGTTGTTAAATAAAGGGAAAACTGAAAATTACAGAATTTAGTACAGAGTTATACCTTCTTAAAAAGTACTTAAATTTACTTCCATTCAAAGACTAATTTACTTTATATACATATAAACAGAAAAGCTTTGCAGAATTTTTGCATGAAGAATCATATATGAGGATGCCCGGGTAGCTCAGTTGGTTGGACATCTGTCTTTGGCTCAGGTCATGATCCCAGGGTCCTGGGCTTGAGTCCTGCATGACAAGTAGCCCGCTTTTTCCTCTGCCTGCCACTCCCCTTGCTGTGCGCTCTCTCTCTCTGATAAATACATTTTGAAAAATCCTAATAAAGGAATCTTATATAAATTTTGATGGGGAAATAATTTACAAATAAATAGGAATTATGACAATTACTCTTAGAGGAATATGGTCTCATAATCAGAGACAGAGTTCATGGACCCTGGTAAGATACATCAAATAAAGTGGTAATGAAATGCTAAGGAGGTAAATGATATAATTAAGAAATTTTGTAGCAAGTATTATGTTTATCCTAAGTGTGACGCTCCTAAATTTTCTGAAGGAAAATATCAGAAGAAATAATATACTATATTTAGGAAAACTATCCTCAAGTTTGTCAAGGTGAGAATTCAGCACACTACTAACATGGACATGAAAACTAGTTGAATTTGGCCCTATTGCTGAGACTTAAGATATGCCTTCAAATCCACCACTATATTAAGGTGGAGAAACTCACCTCAGCTTCTTGGAAATGATTTCTGAAAAAGCCATGCAAAAACAGACACACGTTTGCATGGCATCCTAATTGTGATTGTCATACTTTGGCAAAGCTCTGAAGATCACTTTGCCCACATTTAGTGAGGACCACATGATATTCAGTAAATTAATCTCCTTGCTATTTTTGTTTGGGCTCTTGTGGTTTATTATTATTATTATTATTAATTTTTAATTTGCTGGGTCACCTTGTACTCTTTGCCACTGGTTAGCATATCCTAATTTTCCCAGGGAAGAGTTGAATAGATAATCATTTACTTCAGACAACCTTAATGCCCATGACTTAGAAGGTTCACTCAGAAGCCAAAAGAGCAGAACTAATACACAAAGCTTGGTGTATCTGGTTGCCTGGGCGAGTCGACTTGCCTTGCATATGTGAAGATATTAAATTCCTATCCAGTTAATTAAAAGAGCTTCTTCATGTGTCAATGCAAGACCTACTCCATAAATGGGGCATTAGGGGTTTACTCATGTTTCAGGACACAGCACACTCTCCAAGTTTCTCACACTTTTAAAATTTGTTTGTTTTGTTTTATTTTTTATTTTTGTTTATTTGTTTTGGAAGTGCCTGCTGGTCACCTGTGCATTTATTGGCAGCAGACTTCAAATTTTTATTAAAAAAACAAAGTTGATATAGTTCTACAAAGATTTTTTGGGAGAGATAACTGGTTGGTTTTAATTTATTCAGATTATATAAGTTTTCCTTTCCTCTGATGTTAAGGTGAAAACGTACCAGTTCAATTTTGAACAGAGCAATGGCAATATTTTATGGAGAGACTGCAAAGTAGTAAATAAGAAACCAGGTGCTGCTGTTCAACAGACACAGGTATAAGTCCCATTCCATTACTTAATATGCAGTTGACTTTGACCTTGGGAAAGTTACCTAATTCCTCCTAACCTCAATGTGCCAACCCTAAATTGAGTATGATAATTGCACTTCCCTCACAAGGTTGCGTTCAGGATTAACTCCTATAGTTCATATGAAGTGTTCAGTACAGTGTCTGAATCATGATAAAGACTCCAACAGCTACTACTGTTACTACTTTTGGCTGTGAGACAGAAGAATACCTGAGAAATTTTAAAACACGTTTGTGAATACTATTGCATTTTATCATCAAATGGGAAAAGGGTGAAGTCATTCACAATGAATCTTTGATAAAAGGCGACATTGCAATTAAATTTGCTGACCTTCTATGCCAAAGTCTTCTACTCTACCTTTGTGGATAGTCTAAAAAAAACCCCAAACCGTGTATGAAAACTGAACATCTCAAAATATAAAGTTATTTTATATCTAACAAGATAAGAAAACAAATGGAGGGAGAACCCATTTTGTTATTGTCTGATTCCAGTTCAGTGTCTTTATATTAATAGTGAAATCTAAAACCTGACAAAATACTGGATTACAGACTCTAAAACAGAATCAACTAAAACAATTAGGAGTCAGGGTTACAATTTTCATTTATGTCTTTCAGTTTCTGGATCCTTTAACCTATTCAGCTGGCTGAGAGGTTTACTTTAATCATTACAGCTTTCTAATTAATCTTGATGTCTGGTAGGGTGAGGACACCATCTTGTCTCTTTTTCTTGTTTTTATTTAGATTCCAGTATGGTTAACCTTCAGTAGAATATTACTTTCAGGTATACAAGATAGTGATTTGACACTTCAACACAACCATCTTGTCTTTTGTAATTGTCTGGCTGTTTGATCTCTCATGCAAATTTTAGGATCAATTTGAAGGGTTTGAGTTAAAATTATGTTAAATTAACAGATTAATTTGAGGAAGCTTGATATGTTTATAATGCTAAATCTCTCCACCCATGAATGTAGTGTCTTTCCTTTTAAGAAATTTCTGTGTCTTTAAATGAAGCTTTATAATTTTTTCCAATAAAATTTTGCACATATTGACTTATGATCTCTAGAGGTATCATATAGGTTTTGATGCTATTATCAAAGGTACCTATCTGACCTTTCAGAATGAGGCAGGATTCAGAAAAGCTTTTCTATTGTCACAAAGCTCCCTGATTATTTTTGTTGATATATGGAAACAAACATTTTTTGTATATTGATCTTATATCCAGAACTTTAAAAATCCTTATAAGTTCTAATAGTGCTTCTTGTCTCTTGGACCATCATGTCTGAATGATAACATTTTTTAATGCTATTTATTTTGTATATTTTTTTGCCTTTAAACTTTTGTACAGGTTTGAGCCCTGGTATGATGTTAAATAGAAGTGGTGATGGGGTGTCTCCAACTTGTTGATGACTTCAAATTGAATGCTTTATCATAAAACATCCATTTGCTCCAGGTTTTTGGTATGTGACATATTTCTTGCCATTCTGATCACATTTTGATCTGCACTATGATATCTACATTGTCAGAGCATCCGTACCAAATTCTTTCCCTCAAGCTCTTATTTAGTCTTAGGTCTCCAGTCATTTAGGTTGTTTGAAACTTACTCTGTACTAAATTCCCCAGGAAGGGCCTTTTGGAAGAGTATTCCATTAGTTCTTACATGTTGGTAACAACTTCTCTGTGTCTGGTATTCTTTAAAGTCATTTTCAATGAGTATGAAAACAGTTGCTCATATTTCTGTCCCTTAAATATCTATCTTAGTGATGCTATTGATTTTCTTTTGGAATAAAATATTACTGTTAAAAGTCTGGTGTAAATGCAATAGATTTCCTTTATAAGTCACATGGTCTTTTTCACTAGATGCTCAAATGATTTTTTCCCTTCTTCTTTAAAGTTTATTGGTTTTGCTAGGATTTTTCTTTGCTATTGGTCATTTTAAGTCAATGTCAGGTAGTTAGTATGATGTTTCAATATGGGGTTTCAAACTTTTTAAAAATAATTTCAGAGGAGGGTTTTTTATAAAAATTAAAAATGTTTCTACTTTTTATATTCTTTTGCTCTGGTTTTATTCTTCAGGGTCTCCTAGTATCTGTATGTTAGATCTTCTTTGTCCATCTTTGTATTTGTCACTTTCTCACGAACCCTTTTTAGTATCTTTATTTCTTCTGATTAAAAAAAAAACTTTTCATTTTCCATTTCCTTTAATTCATTCATTTGCTGTGTGTTTTTTCCACCAGTATTCCTTCTATTTTATTCTTAATTTCTTAAACTGTATTTTCTTTTATTTTTAATTCTTTCCTGAGTTCTTTTAGTTTAGGTCTCAGCTTGAAAAATTCCGATTCATGTTATTTTTTTCATATCCTATATAATTTTCTTAATGTCTTTTAACTTATTTTGAAATGGTATATTCCATGTTGATTTGTTTGTGGACATACTTTTCTGGCTTTCATCATCTCTAGAAATGTTATGTTCCTTATTGCCTCATTTCTTATGACTTTATATGGGATTTGACCTTGATACTTCTTTTTTGCTCATTTTTACATGAAACTAATTTTCCTGACCTTTCAGACTGAGGCAGGATTCAGGAAAGCTTTTCTAATGTCACAAAGCTCCCTCTTCTGTTATTTTTATGTAACGTTAAAAAATATAGCTTCTTGCTCCCTAAGATTTTCTGACTGTCTTCTTTCCACTTGGATCTGAATTCTCTCTTTTTTAATCTTAATTTCCCTTAAATTGCTCAATTTTATTCTACTTCTAGTGGTTTCTCCACAGCATGGTTTCTTTATTGAAAGGAAGCCCATTTCAGGATTGAGAGTTCATAAGGGTTAAGCTGCTCCAACCCTTTCAATCAGTTGGTTTTAGAGAGAGAAAAATTCATTCTTGGTTTCATCTGGTGGTTTCAAATTGGCCCACTGTGCTTCCTAGTAAATAACTATCAGTTTTTTGGGGGTTCTGGTTAACATTAGACACAACCCTATTTGCTTCCCTGTACTTTGTCCTGCAGAGATGCTAATACCATATGTGTCTTGTGGTTGTTGGTGGTTTGTCTCCAATTGCTTGTATTACGGGATACATTGTTGCCTAATTCTATTGTAATTTTGTACATGGATCTTTGGTTTTGCCATTTAATTTCTGTGACTGCTTTGATGTGTGGAGGGGGGATTCAAACAAGATCAAAAACTACACTGCTACTGTCACTACCATTTCCCAAATCTTTAGATTGGGCTTTAAAAGCAAAACCCACAAATACAGTAACACATTCAATTATTTTTTTAAATACCATTCAATTATTTTTTAATAAGAGGTGTACCTGTGACCTAGTTATGCAGAAAATTTTAATATAAAGGGATAGAAAAAGATACACCATGCATTTATAAATAAAAATATAACTGGAGTAACAATACTAATTTAAATTAAATAGACCTTAAGATAAAAAGAATTATTAGTAAAAAAAATAAGTATCATTACATAGAAAACAATTTACCAGGAATATATAAATCATGAAAATAATCCCTAAGAAAATAATTTTCCCTAAGAAAATAATCCTTAAAACTGTATAGAGCAAAAACTGAAAGAAACTGGCAAATCTGTGATTTACAGAGACAATTTTAGCATATCAGTCCCATGCTTATTATGATGATCTAAAGAATATACAGAGAGAATCCTTCACTAAACAATTGTAGGATATGTTTTTTAAAGATATATGGAAATTTATAAAATACAAAACTATAGAAGTTCACAAATGAAAAATAAATATCAGGATTAATATTTCATAGGCCACATTCTTCAACCACCAAACAAAAATAACTGGACAGGAAGAATATCCCTCTTTCCAAATCCACGTTTGGAAATTTTAAAAACACCCATAATATGCTATGAAACAAAGATAGAATATAATGAAAGTTTAACATATTTAGAACTTGAGAACAAAAATACTTACTGCAAAACTTAAGGCATACAACTAAAGCTGTAGTCTTAAATGTATACGCCCAAAAGAAAGATAAATAATTAATGAGTTAAGGGTTCCACTCAAGAAGTTAAAACAAACAAACAAACAAACAAACAAACAAAAAAACCACAGAATAAACTCAAGGAGAAAAAGAGCACAATATTTTGAGAAAAACACTAATAAAACAGAAAAAAAGAGATTTTAAAAAGATAAAAGATGGTTCCTTGAGGATTATCAATTAGCCAAAATTCTAACAAGATTCATTCTTGTAGAGTTCACAAAACTGTGTTGAATCTTTTAATGATTTTTAAAATTTTGAACCTCGTTCATTTGCAACAATGTAGAAAAATTCACGACACTTCTTTGAGACCGTTTGGTACTTTACTTCCCTCAAGGCTGCATGTCTTGCATGTAAGAAAATACAAGGAAATCCTTCCATGAATTTACCTCTTCTGCTATCAGGAAAACAAATATCACATGCATAACACATGGCGATTTTTAAAAGGAGAGTGTAACTGAACATGACAAAGGAAAATACAGTTACTGGTAAACAATAAATTACTTGTAAATGGATTCTTGGTTCTACCGCTGCATTCACAAGTTAATTCCTTTAACTAGCAAGATCACCTACTGTATTTAAGCTATTTTGTTTTCCTTTTAACAACTTTCAAGGAATCCAACTTACCTAAAAAATGAGTAACTCCTATATAAACTGTACACCCACCAGGGAATTCAAGTATTGAAATTCCAGCCATTCAGCTTTTCTCTTTAAAGCCATGACATAGGTACTTCCATGGTCCTGAGCTTGAGTACCTCCTTCACTGTTGAGCTCTAAGCATCTCACTCTCTTCACCCTGGTCTTGATTCTGGACATATCTTCTTTTTTTTTCTAAAGCTGATCTTAAAGTGTGGTGGAGCCAGCCAGGGAATAGAGAGAGTAATTGTAATTGCATTGAACACAGTCTCAGAGGTGGTACCTTTCAATCATTTTTCATATATGAGTCTGACGAATGTTAGGTCTGTGGTGTAGGGACAGGGAGGGTGGAGGGGAGAACAGTCAGCCTGCAGCAGGTGACAGGATGTCGGTGTCAAGCTGCCACGCTTGAATGGATACTTGCTAACACAAATACAGTTTATTTAATCTTCACAATATTGTAAAAAGGATGCTATTATGATCCCCGCTTCCAAGTTGCTCAAGGTCACAAGGCTACTAAGTGGCAGAGCCAAGGTGGGCACGTAGGCAATCTGGCCAATTCCACTGGCCAAAAGATGAATCTTTTCAATGCCCCTCTAATTGAAGATGCAGGTCCCACATCCAAACCATCTACCTGGAGAGTAAAACTTGGCTATGCTGCCATCCTTAATTAGAAACCGAAGCTCCCCCATATACCTGCATTGCCTAGAACGGCTCCTCATGTTTCTCACCCTCCATCCCCATCACATTTCCCAGTGGGAAGTTGTGCATCGCTTATTTATCCCTGTATGCCCCGCTCTATCAGGTCAGCCCTGGGAAATCATTATCCTCTCTTCTCAGTGATAGGGAAAGTCAACTCAGTGATAGCCCAAAGAGGGGATGTGGAATCAAGTATGTCTGGGGTGGAGTATACGCCTATGACCTCAGACCCATTGTAGAAGCTCAATAACTTACAGACTGTATCACCATGCTCTGTATCACCAGGGGCATGGTGATACAGTCTGTAAGTTATTTTATACTCTTTTCATGCTGTATGTATTCATTTGTAGAATCAGTATGATAATGTTAACCTACCTCATAGGTGGATCATGAGAATTAAATGAGATAAGGCTTGATAGTTCTCAGGACAGGGCCTGGTATGTAGTAAGCACCCAACACAGATAACTTCTGTTGCTCATTATGGGTATTTTACTTCCTCAAGCATCTAAGTTTATACAGCCAGGGATGGTGGACATGCAAGACACTTGCTGAGCTGTGTTCACAAGCCAAAGAGGGTTCCCTTGGGTCTCCCAAGGGATTTCTCAGCAATAAATAAAGCCAGAGGCAGCTCCCTTTGGGAACATAATACTTCATTTATTCCTATAGGCTGAGGTTTCTGTGTCTCCTATCTAAGCATTCATTTGTCTGGAAAAGGCAGTGGGCTCATGACCTATTTCTTTCCAAGAATCTCCAGGACCTTTACATTTCTTATCTTCTGGAAATATTTCTAAGACACGTAGACACCTTCCTTCCTGTTCCCTGACATTTGGGAAGCTCACACCCTTCTTTAGCTTTGGAACAGGAAAGAGAAGGTCAGACGTTGTTGTCAGCCCCTTACACTACTTCAGAAGAAGCTCCCCTGTGGAATGCGCAGGGACATCTTTGCTCTTGGCTCTTCTTTGACACTGGGAGCAGGTTTGCTAACTCTTCCTTGGCTCAGATTCGTTCTCCCCGTTGTAGGGGATCACAAGTGGTTTAGCCCAAAGAGGGGATGTGGAATCAAGTATGTCTGGGGTGGAGTATACGCCTATGACCTCAGACCCATTGTAGAAGCTCAAGTCAGACAAACTTGTGTCCAGCTCTATGAGCTTAAGCTCCTCCTCCTTTTATCCTCAATTTCCCTATCTGTATGTAAATAATGTGGTAGGTAGGAATTCTTTGTTCCTTGGGATACAAATAAAATGAGCTCAAGCATAAAAATGTCAGGACCCTCTCTTTGCTTTCTGAGAGTTCCTTAGAGTGCTTATCTCTCATGGTCACATCACCGAGATTTTGCTGGACCACCTTTCTACATGTAAGCTCCACCCCATCATGTTCCTGTTCTCCCATTTTCTTGACCATTTTCATTTTCCTTGGGTTCCTGCTAACATCCACACCTTCAGGATTCCAACTTCTATTCCTACCACATTATTTACATACAGATAGGGAAATTGAGGATAAAGGGAGGAGGAGCTTAAGCTCATTCCAAGCTGTTTATCAAGATCTCTCCCCCCAATCATAGAGTTTTTGTCCTAAAAAACGTTTTGATGTCCACCATTAAGAAACTGTATATTTTGGGGGGCACCTGGGTGACTCAGTTCATTACACATCTGCCTTTGGCTCAGGTCATGATCCTGGCATCTTGCAATTGAGCCTCACATAGGGTTTCCTGCTCAGTGAGGAAGCTGTTTCTCCCTCTCCTTCTGCCCTTCTCCCCTCCTTGTGCTCACTCTCTTGTGCCCTCAGTCTCTCTCTTTCTCAAACAAATAATATATTTGAAAAAAGAAAATGTATTTTTTATTTCATCATATATGAAAATTTGATTTCGTTACACTGTTAAGATCAGAGAGACTGATAAAGGTCTGGTATTGTGCTATGTACACAGTAGGGAGCAATGCACACATATTAGTGGCAATTGTGAAGATAAACTGATACATGGGAAAAGACTCTGACACACTGTAAATGTAAAGTGTTCTCATTATCAGTGCTCATACTCAAGTCCTAATAGATGTTATATTGTGCAGGCCATGTTCAAAATTTGTTGAGATAATGATAGTACATGGTCAAGTTCTTATTTCTTTGTTTGAGAAGCCTTCTTTAGAGTAGGAGATACGTAAAGCAAACTAAAGAAAATTCCTTGGGCACAGGCTTAGCACAAGGACTACATGTATCAGAATAGGGAAAAAGGGACACCTGCGTGGCTCAATTGGTTAAGTGTCAGCTTTTGGTCCAGGTCATGATCCCAGCATCGGGCTCCTTGCTCAGTGGGCAGCTTGGTTCTTCCTCTGCCTGCTGTTTCCCCTACTTGAGTGCACACTCTCTCTGACAAATAAATAAAATCTAAAAAATAAAAAATAAATCAGGGAAGAAAATGCAGGTTTCATACAAGACATCATTATGAAAATGTTAAAGGAAAAAAAAATGCAGACATTAAATCACAAAGTCCCTTCTTTGAATGGCAGTTGATGACATAGAAGAATATTTGGACTTCCAAAGCCAGCATTCCAGGACCAAATGAAAAGGCATGAGCACCTAAACAGATTCTTAGTAAGAACTCACATGAGATCATTGACAGTGCAAGGTTTCTGAAGATGATCAAGGATAAAATTAGCACAATAAAAGAACTTGCTATAGTGAATAATGTCTTCAAGAAATATCAGTACCAGAACTCCAGGGCAGTTGAACAGCAAAAGAAAAAATTTATAAAGTAATCCAGAAGTTTCATGGACACTCTGAAAACCTCTTTTAAAGATGGCAAGGCAATAAATATGTTTGTAACTGCCAGCTGACTCATTCATCAAACGGACTCAATACTTCAGATCTTCCCAACTGTGACCTCCTAGTTGAACATGTAAGAGATGCACTTCTCAGTTGAGTACTGACCTGCCTTACTTGTAAATTTTCAGGTTTGACTGTCTAAATAACCAGTCTCTCTTGAAGGGATCAAATCCAGGATATTATGGGATTATTGCCATCTTACATCTTATTTTTGTAAAATGTAGCTTAATCATAATCTCACACTGAGGATTTTACATCACTTTTGCTAGTATCATTTTTTAAGAATTATAAGTGAAAAGAATTTATGCCTTGATGTGTCACTATATAGCATTCCTTACATGAATTGTAAATATTAGTGTTTATGCCTTAAGTTTTAACTTGAATGCAATTTAGGATTTGGTAGTAAATATTCAATAAATACTTTATTTATTGGGATTTGGTAGCAAATATTCAATAAATACTTTACACCTGTTGAAATAAATACTTTACATCTGTTAAAAAAATAGACAACACTCTATGAATTATGGATTAAGGAATGTGTTGCAGGCGTGGACTTTATACAACATGGAAGGAGCTGGGGATTAAAGGGGAAAGGGAGGACCAGAGAAGAGGTACCCATCACTCATCCTGAGACATAGGTACCAATGGACTATTTGGAACTTAAAGAAAACTGGAAGCTCGGTACTCTCAGCTCCCAGAGTAAGGGTGTGAAAGGGGCTGGTGTAGAAGTCTTTTGCCTCCGTGGACACTGTTCTGTGAGTTTGAAACCAAGTTCCTTCTGACAGGCTTAGGTTTGCTTTTGGTCTGCAAATCAAGCAGTGGGAACAAACTGGAATGTGCTGATACCCACCCAACTGAATTTTGCCACCTCTAGCCACAATTACCTTTAAGAGTATCATGGCTACTGCCTCACTTCTGCCTTCTAAACCTCCCAGAAGTTTCTTTTTGACCAACTCTTCTCCAGTACTATATAGAAAGGAGAGTCAAAGAAGTGGAATTCCAGCTTCGCCAAGCTGATACAACATAAAATCACCATAGTTCATAGTGGAGATGGGGCCTTACCTGATGTGAAGTGCTTCTTTCTTTCTTTTTTTTTTTTTAAGATTTTATTTATTTATTTGACAGACAGAGATCACAAGTAGGCAGAGAGGCAGGCAGAGAGAGAGGAAGGGAAGCAGGCTCCCTGCTGAGCAGAGAGCCCGATGTGGGGCTCGATCCCAGGATCCTGGGATCATGATCTGAGACGGAGGCAGAGGCTTTAACCCACTGAGCCACCCAGGTGCCCTCCAATAATACTATTTCAATCCAGTGGAGGAAATGGTAGGAAGACATCTTTCATGTACTCATTAATTTATTCATTTTGTATTAAAAAATAATCTGCCATATTCTCAATGCTCTTTTTTTATGGCCAGGAAATAGAGAAAACTATTATCCATGATATTATATAGTTTAATGTCCTATTTCTAGTAAAGCAAGTTAAGGGGTTCAAGCAGCAGGTCTTGGAGGTAAAGAGTGAGAAGGGAAGAATGAATTGTGAAGATGACTCCAGGGGTTAGGAGAAGCATGTGAAAGAGTATGTCAAATTCAAGGAGTCAAGTTCACTGAAACTAGAGTTAACATACAGAGAGAAATAAAAATTAGTAAGATTTAGTGAACTGTGAGAGAAGAGAAGGGCAAGAGTTGAGGCTTTCAATCTGAGAGATAATGTGGTTGATGGTTTCATTAAATGTGACACCAGATACAGAACATGAATTTGGGGAGAAGATGTGAATTCATATTTGAAGTTATGAAGACATTGGAGAATGCCGAGTGGAGGCATCCAATAAGCATTTTCACTGTGTGGATCTAGAGAGCACCAGTCCCTCCTGTTCTTCTCTTGTCACAGCATTAATTACATTTGCAAGTACTCAGTACCTACCTTCCATGTTAGAAGGAGTACTCTTTGAGGTCAAGAGCCACATCCTGCTTTTGCTTTGCTGTTACCATAACATATCAAGTAGTGAATGGCATATTGCAGGTGTTTAATATTAGTTGAGTGCAATTTAAGAGCCCCAGAAAAGGGTATCCTTTGGGAGCACCAAAGAAGGGATCGGAATTTGAGATATGGATTTGAACAGTGCTTGAAGCCATGGGAGTGTATGGATTTATGCAAGGATATATACACAATGATTAAAAAAAATCCCCAGGGCATGTCTTGAAAGTGCACTCATACTCAAGGAAATGGCAAAGAAGAAGTATCTGGTAAAGGATTCTGAGATGAAGGGATTAGAAAAAGTGACATTTGTGAAAAAACAACAACAACAACAAAAAAAAACCCCATCATTTTAAAATAAAGCTTGCTATTGAAGTCTGCTATAAATCAGCCTCTACAGGGATGGTGGCTTTCCCTTTCACCTAACATCCTCTTGAAGACCAGTTTGATTTGCTTTTATTCTCTTCCTTTTCTCCTTTGAAGAACACTTGAACTCTATTTCATGAACACTGTGTATTCATTGTTCACCTCTTCTTTCCCTGGATTATCAGCATATTGCATTCCTGTGCCCATAAAAATTGTTTTCTTCTGGGGCGGGCAGAGTGCAAAACTATACCAACTGGGTTGTATCTCCGAACATTTTCTGGTGTATTGGGGGAAAGTCTTGCCTTTCCTCCTGAAAGTGAGGGTGAGAGGTATGAGGTTTGGGACCGCTTAGGCCATCTTGCAACAATGAGAGGGGAAGGGAGCCAGCATGGAAGACGGAAGATATATGACAGGAAAACCAGGGCCTAGTGACATCAATGGAACTGCCAGTCACACCATGTTTAAGGCAAGTCCTATCTCTATTGTAGGAGCTGATAAACTTCTTTGCATTTTTATCTCAGTGTCTTAACTGACATTTTAGAAATAAAATGTATTAGAGTCCTTTATAAAATTACACACACACACACACAGAAATATTTAATTTTTGTAAAAATGGGAAAAAAATTTATTTACCTCAAACCAGATCATGACTTTAACTGTGCAGAGACTGATGTTCTGTAGGGAACATTGTCATAAATTGAAAAAAACTTTGTGGGTGTAATGTGGCTCTCTTTCTAAATAGCAACCAGCCCTGCTGAGTCAATGTTGACCTATGTAACTCTTTCCTGGAAGGCAAGAAAATCTAAGGGTTGACTGGTTTGTTCACTCACTCTGGCTTTTGTTTCCTAACGAATGGGTAATATTAGTCTTTCAGTATGATAACATAAAGCTGACTGATTTGCATCACTTAGTATTGTCCACCCTGTGTGTTTGGGTTTGTTCTCTTATTTAATAGGAACTATACTGAAACTAGGTAGTCTCTGTTTATTCAGTGGCCTCTTGTGAGTGCCCGCCTTCTCTCCTGGATTGAGTTGGACCAGGAAAAAGAGAGATGTGGGATAATGTGAGGAGGTTTTCTTAGCTACTGCAGACATTTCCTATCCTTTACCACTCCAAAGATTTCTGATAAGGCTTTTGGTGTCTTTAGAACTCTACTCAGTCCAGCCTGCAAGAGAGTTGATTTTTGTCTCTTGCTTCACTTACAGTGACATTCTGTCCCAGTTATGTAGTTTTAGTCAACTGCCCTCTTTTGCCATGTCTTTGAATCATAGCCTAGTATTGGCATCCCCATTTATTCTCTGGTATTTATACATGTGAGCATTGGGAAGCATTCTCCAGGCTCTGCTATTTCATCATCTGGAAAGTGGGAAGGGTTATAAGTAACTTGCGGGTTTGTTGTGAGAAGTAAAGTAAAGAAACGAAGTGAAGAATGTCCCTCTTAGTCTCTGGGACTGTTCCCAAGCTTGGACCACCCTCCTCAGACTCATCCTTTCAGAAAGCCCTCACTCTGACCAGTCTGTGCACACCTCTGTGCAGCACGGGTTGGGTTGGGTTGTGTTTCTTGGTCTTCAGATCATTCTTATTAAACCGCAGACTCTTTTGGAGGTTTCATTCTGTCTTCAATATTTGTATTCCCAGGGAATGAACCATGAGTAGAACACTAGCAGGGGTTTGATAAATGTATGTAAAATGTTAAAAGAAAGAGAAAAGGAATTAATTATTTTTAAAAGTTGACAAGTATCAAACATTGTTAAGGAACTTTCACATACATAATTACATTCAATTCTTTTAATCAACCAGTTTTTCAGATGGAGAAGAGACAAAGGAATCATGTGATTTGTGTAAGGGCCCACAGCCAGAGAGCACCAGACCAGAATCTCATTTCATTTCTATTTGTCTCCAAAGAGATTGCCTCAAGACAATAGAAAAACCAAGTCCTTATGACTTCCTTAATCTTTGGAATTATCAAGGTTACTCTTACATCTTTATGTTTCTCAAAGGAATGAGAAAATCTTTTTATATAATATGTAATACGTATTATTCATATGTATATTACATAAGCATATATATGTGTACCTATATGTATATATAAATATCTTTTTTTAAAAAAGTTTGGAAGAAAGACAACTTAATTTTCAAATTAAAACTGCTTTGTTGGGGTGCCTGGGTGGCTCAGTTGGTTGAGTGAGTGCCTGCAGCTCAGGTCATGATGCCAGAGTCCCAGGATTGAGTCCTGCATCGGGCTCCCAGTTCTGTGGGGAGTCGGCTTCTCCCTCTGATCTTCTCCCCTCTCATGCTCTCTCTCACTCTCTCTCTCTCAAATAAATAAATAAAATCTTAAAAAAAAAAAAAAACCAAAACTGCTTTGTTCACAAGGAATCCTTAAATGAATAATTGTCTTGCCTTTACTTGAATTATCATTTAGCTGTGAAGACTGTGCCAGATAGTTTAAATCAAACTATTAGTAGTTTATGACACCCAATACTCATCACATCACATGTCCTCCTTAATGCCCATCACCCAATTACCCCATGCCCCCATCCACCTCCCCTCCAGCAACACATCTGATAAATTATTGAACACTACATCTGAAACTAATGATGTACTATAAGTTGGCTAATTGAATTTAAATTAAAAAAATAAATCAAACTATTTCAAGTACTTTATTGTTGACTTACTGTAATGTCAGGTCATGATGTTGACTAGTGAATGTTCAACATCATCATGTTGATATCCATAGATGTAAATGAGTAAGGGTAGTGTATGCTAAAAATTCATTATATAATGATGAAACATTTGAGAGGAAAAACCAATTAATTGTTTTAAAAAGCCAATGAAGTTGCTTTCTTTTCATAACTGCTTCTTATAAATGTTGAATTTACATCTCCAAGGAGTATTAGGTCTTGAGCATAGAATAAAATGCTAAGGAAAGGTAGTATACCACAGTGATTAAGAAGACAGATGAAGTCAGGAAGACTTGGGTTGAGGAGCTCTCTCACTGCGAGTGACTTGCAGCATGACCTTAGGGTAGATTGCTTCTCTCAAACATCAGTGTTCTCATCTGTAAGATGGGAATAACAATAGTGTATACCAGTTAGGAGTTTGGAATGATAATCTATACAATAGGACGGAGCAGAGCCTGGCACACAATAAACACTTAAGAACTATTAGCTATTTTTTTCCTTTTATAACTGGTCTTAAGTAGCTCATTATGGCTAAATTATATTTTAATACAAATTTTACATTTCCAATCTGTATAGCTAAATCCAATCACTAGAGATTAATACAGAGTAGTCAAGAAGCTTACCCGTCTGGACTGGGGCAATCAGGCAGAGTCCCAGAGAGAAAATTGTTGGGTTAGGTTAATCTTAAAGTGTGGAAAACTCATGAGAAAAGAGGAAAGAATTGGGGTGTGTGTAGGGAATGCAAACTGGCCTGGAGGTAGTCATGGGAACTGGAGGGTGAGAACGTTACTACTGCTTTCTCATTTCAACCTCACAGCATTTCAACACTTAATCCCAAATGGAATAATGAATAGCTACTTTTTGGAATTGTGTAAGAAATACTGACTTCACAAATGATATGCCTATAACATAACATTTCTTTTGAGGGGCACTTGGGTGGCTTAGTCGTGTCCAACTCTTGGTTTTGGCTCAGGTCATGATTTCAGGGTTGGGAGATCAAGCCCTGTAGATGCTCCCTGCATAGGAAGCAGTCAAGATTCTCTCCTTCTGCCCCACCCCCCACCCCACACATGCCTCTCAAACAAACAAACAAACAAACAAACAAATAAATCTTTTTAAAATATTTCTTGACATAAATTGAGTAACATTTTAGACAGGAACAAAATTATTTTATGCTGTCAGGGAAAAAATGAAATCTTTGTTTTTGCTCTACTGAAATTTGAAACTGCTCTATTGAAATTGCTCTATTGAAAGCAAAACTGCAGAAACCTCAAGGCACTTACTTAGCTATGTTAGCTTGTGTTTTATGTGTTACATGTGCATTTCTAGTACATTTTCTCAGTATCAGTTGATTAAATGTTAACTCAAAATATTAACATGATGAGGCTACTGATAACAGGTTTTTTTTGGTTTGTATTTTTTTGTTATTGAGAAAATGGTGCTTGTTCCTGTGAGAAAGAGACCTTCATTTGACCAAGTTAAGAATTTCCAGGCTTGAAATTTCTTATCAAATATTTATTTTTACCATTGGTAAAGACCATAAAAATTTTGTGTCTTGCAAGGCATAGTATTATTAAGATAAATATTAAAGGAACTGAAATAAATTATTGCAAGTAGAGAAAACAAAATATGATAATTTTACTTAATGTAGGTTTTATAAAATTAACTATGCATATTAAAATCAAGCCTTCCTACTGATGAATAAATACCATAGACTCAGAAATTTCAGACCCAGAGGATTTTGGTGTTTCCTTATACCTGTAAGGATGAGCCTGGAGGCTCACACTGAGTAGGGAAGAAGGTTTTGTAAAACATAGTTCAAATGGTCGTTTTAAGCTCTGCATTTTTATTCTTCTCTGCTTTCTCCTTCCCAGATTCAAAGCCTCCATCTGTTGGGCCCAAAAGTGGGTTGTTTACTCTGACCGTATGAATGGATAATCCCTTTCTCTCAAGGTCTAAGTCTTTAAAAAGATATTAAATCTTTGCACGGTTGAACTACTTTTATGACTTCATTTCCAATATTTGGAATGTTTAGGTTCCAAGGGTTATATCCACACTGTAGGCAAACAATGACATCTTTTTTAAAAAAATCAGTTTAATTAAGTTTGATCACATATGGTACAGAGTCATATGGCATAAGATCATTTGAATATATTCTGGTATTCTTCCAAATCCTTTAAATCCTGCCTTCTTAAAATAGAAGTAATTGCTAAAGAGGTAAATTAATGTATGGCAAATGTTTATCCAATGAAACTTCCTTTAGTAAAAGTCACTTCAGTTTCCAGTTGTGTTCTCTCAAAAGAAACTGACAATCCAATTTCATTTGGTACGGGGAGAGTTGATATCCTCAGTCACATGGCATCTTTCTGTCACAGTGTTCTTAAATGACTTTTCTTAGAGTTACATAGAATGCTTCCATGTTTTGACTTTTAAAATATTAATTCATTTTGGATTTACTTTGACGGAATCTGTAACCTGGAATTAAGTTGATAGTTTTAGGATGACTTATAATAATTGGTTAGCAATCGAATTACTGCTGATTACTTCTGTTCTGTCAAAAATATGACCAAATTAAGTAAACGTTATCCATTCTTTCGGCTGCTTTATTGGCTAATTCACATTTGTCTTTCCTGGATGTTCTTTTGGCCCATCCAACTGCTTCAGGGTCCAACTAAAAGGCCCCTTCTTCCCTTTAGAATCTAAATTGCTCTTGCTGGAAACATCTCGTTTTCTATTGTCTTAAGGCACTTGGTCTGGCCAGGTGCTGGCACTTAGTTGTCAACATACTGCTTGATCCAACAGTTATTTGTTTAAGTATGATATGTCTGTTCTAAATTATTACTAATTGAGGACAAAGGAATATTGTATACATTTGTTTTTTTAATCTCTCCATAGTGACTTCCATGCATCAAGGCTTAATATAATTTATGGAACAAATTAAGAATTTTTGCTCAGCTTTTGGCTCTTACAATTGCAATCTTTGCAGTAGCTTCCAACTTTAGGAGAAATAATAATCAATATCAATTATAAAGTGCTTCGAGTACTCACGACATTTAAACAGACACTTTATACATGTTATCTTATTAATCTCTTGAATAACTGTCTACTTTAAGGGATTATTTCACTCTTTTCACATGAAAAATGTGAAGCTCAGAAAGGTTAATTAACTTGCCTGTAATTGCTTAGCCAGTGTTTAACAGAAGTGGAATTCAATGACACGTCTTTTTGACTCCATAGCCATGCTCTTCTGTGAAGCAGTTATGTCCCTGGGTGGCTCAGTGGGTTAAGCCGCTGCCTTCGGCTCGGGTCATGATCTCAGGGTCCTGGGATCGAGTCCCGCATCGGGCTCTCTGCTCAGCGGGGAGCCTGCTTCCTCCTCTCTCTCTCTGCCTGCCTCTCTTCCTACCTGTGATCTCTCTCTGTCAAATAAATAAATAAAATCTTTAAAAAAAAAAAAAAGAATTACCAGCACCATACAGGTAAAAACACTGGAGCTCAGGGAGCTTAATAATTTTGTTTAAGGTTCTATAGCAAATGACCACTTGTAATTTCTTCACTAGGTGGGTTTTCTAATGTCTGTTTCCAATGAATTTTTCTTATCTCAAGGTAATAGCGTTAGATGCTTTTTATACGGTTGGGTGTTCAAGTTTTGAAAAATACATTCTTTATATCAATCCTCTGAGATTACTTAAATTCTATTCATTTCAGACAGTTATTCATTACATTTTCTCTGATACTTGGTGGATATAGGATAATACAAATAATAGTCTCTTTCTTTTTCTCTTTGCTTCCGTTTACTGCATACTGTTAAATATGTTCTTTGAAGAGATGAAATAAGACTTGCTTTTGAAATCAGCTCAGATAAAGACCTTTTACAAAAAGATGTTTATGTATTTGGGAATTATCATTGGTTATTTAGCAGGAATATTAGTTTGAAGATAGTGTATCTTGACACACTGGATACATCCCTAAATTAAATGGAGAATATTAATGGCATCAATAGGGGTTGAGAGTGAAGTGGGAAAAGAAAGTAAAAAGTACATTGTGTCTAAGTAAAAAAAATAAGCTATATATGTGGCCTTGGAGTCAAGGCAAGGAAGGACATTTTGGTGTAGTTATTTATTTACAATATAGTATGGTATGTCTACAGTACCATTTTTGGTTAGAATTCTACCTTGATATTAACTCAAGTATTTTTCACCTCTATTTTCTTCTTCATGAACGTTGGGCATTGCTTAGGGGACGAGGTAAACTTGAAATTGATAGGTAATTGTCAGAACAGGTCTTCAGGAGCTAAGAATGAACACATGGGAAGACTCCTGTAGTACAGGGAGTGACACCATCACTACCCTTGTCTAAACATCCATGCATGAGCCAAGCTACACATGGACCAAGCCATGCGAAGCAGATGACCTCAGAGGGAAAGCCTTTCAGCTGGTGGAGGGACTTGGAGGAGATGGTCTCCATCTTCTCAGAGGGCATAGCTCTTCCCTGGAAGAATCCTTCCAGGGAAGTTCAGGTGGCGGAATGTTTTATTTGGTCACCTCATAAATGTGATCTACTGGAAATGAGAGACATGAGGCATTCAGAGGTCAGATTCTTTCTTCTTCTTGTGTGCCTTATAACCCCAAGTTCTCAACTAAGTTGCACATTTGAATTCATTCTGAGAGCTTTATCAGATACTGGTGCCGGGGCCACACCTCCCAGAGATTCTGATTTATTTAGAATGAGTGTAGCCTCTGGAACAAGATTTTTAGAAGCTTCTCAGGTAATTCTAATGTGCAACTAATATTGAAAACCACTGTCCTCAAGTACATCTTTCCTGCTGATGTAACACATTCATTTTATGCTCTTTCTCTTCTGACATTGCCATAAATAACAATCATTTTTCTAACAAAACATAAGCAACTTTACTTTGTTCTCTACAGCTGGGAAAAAGGGACAAACCTAAGCATTTTCATAGAATTAAATCTAGTAACTAAAAATAATTGTCAGTACATTGTTAAGCTTATTGTGAATAAAGTTTTGCTAACAAAAAGAAACATTTTCTACTTGTAAGGGCATGATAGATCATTAAGTGTATAATTATAATATTAATATGCCTTTCAGGCAGATTTTAAAAATGCATATGGTACGACACTGAATAAAACAAAGCATTATTTCTTGAATATTTAATTGAAATTATTTTAATGATTATAAAAAGGTTATTGTGAACATTTTTGCAGAGATTGCAACACGTACAGCATGGGGACATTTGCCAACTACTTTGCCTTTTTCAAAATTTTGTTTTCCCATTATGATTTCAAATACATTATATAGTAGGGTTTTCCTTACCATTCAGATACTCAGTGATTTCCCACAGAAATCCAGGGAGTTAATTATGATTAAATGACAGTAAATGACAAGTAGTAAAATAAGAGTTTTATAATATAATAATACTGAAGATCATAATTACCATAATAGGTAAGTGTCACTAAAATTGGATTTAGGTAAAATCTATATTAATAAACTTCCTTTCAATGTATCAGGAAAATTTAATATTCAATATAATTTTATTTTGAATCTTTTTGGAGAATGAATCATCACAAACATAGTTTTTGTATACATGTGGATTTTCTTATATTTTTCCCTTAGTAGCTACTGAAATATTTCTTTTTATTTCTTGAAAATGATGTTTAATCACTTAACTGAAGTTGATTGCCATATATTTCTATTCCAAATGTTGGGGTGGCAATATCTTGTTGGTACACATCTGATACTTACTTTATTGCAGATGGTTAGTGGGATAAAAAGACTTCTCGGAAATTAGAATTTTGGTGTTTAGTGACCTTTTAAGATTTTTTTAGCAGTAAAGAGAAGTAATTTGAAAACTGTCATAAACAACATTTTTTTAGACAGACTAACGTGTGGCAATATATTAAAAATAATATATCACGGGATGAACTTTTTTATGCAAACTAATACTATAAAAAAGTTATTGCTATGGTTATATTGGTGTAGAAAACACAACTTAGCTATTGATACAAGAGTTACTGTTTTAAAAATTAAGACCAAAATTAAGTCTGGAAAAATGCTTCATACTGCAAATGGAAGAAAATAAATTTAGGTGAAACACAATTCCAATCTCCAGTGTCCTCACATTTTCCCATGTCAAAACAGGTGGGTCTCAGAGCCAGGTTCCAGTGCTGACTTTGGAAAGCTCAGGAAGAGAAGGTTAACAGTCAGTTCCTTTGTTGGTTTATTGGAGGAAAGAAGTTAGAGAATCCCGTGATTCATGTTCTAAGACTTGAAATAATAGTTAAATGCCATGAGCCAAATGAAGGAGAAGAAAGAGAAAAAGATGCACCCATCACGGCAAAGTGTTTCTCTCACTTACTACAGCTTTCATTTTTAATTGTCCTTAGAGGAACTTTCTAGATTAATTAGGATTCAGCAAATGTTTAATTAAATGAGTGAATAGGTATAAACCCCTAGGATTAATAAGGAAGATCATGCTTTGAAAATTTATAACATAGATTAATAGATAGCCTTAAAACAAATGAATTCAACTCACATTTCAAGCTTGCTTTTTTTTCTTTTTAACATATAAGGTATTATTTGTTTCAAGGATACAGTTCTGTGAATCATCAGTCTTCCACAATTCACAGCACTCCCCATAGTACATACCCTCCCCAATGTCCCTCATGCAGCCACCCTATCCCTCCCAGCCCCCTCCACTCCAGCAACTCTCAGTTTGTTTCCTGAGATTAAGAGTCTCTTATGATTTGTCTCCCTCCCCAATCCCATCTTACTTCATTTTCCCCTCCCTTCTCCCATGAGCCTCTGCCTTGCCTTTCAAATTCCTCATATCTGAGAGATCATATGATAATTAATTGTCTTTCTCTGATTGACTTATTTCATCAAGCTTGTTTTCAATCCTATATCTGTGCTCCTGTTAGTTTCAAGCCCTGAGACACAGCAGAAGCCATGTGGTGTTGCAACTCCATATCCCCAGCAATGCCCTACAGAGTGTCTTACTCAGAGTGGGTCTTGAGCAAATATTTATTAAATGAACAAATGTAGAATTTTAAGATGGGAAAGATTTTCAGAGGGAATTTGGTTCAACCCCCCATTTAAAGACCAGGAAGATGAGACCTGGAGAGGAAAGTGACCAACCAACGGTCACACTGCTCTTAAGATCAAGGCTCTGGCTGTGACTCAGACTTCCTAACTCTTGTTCCAGCACTCTTTCTACTCCACCTTCAGAAGGTAAATACAGAAATTTGCCAGATATTTTTCAAATTGCTCGTGGAAAGTGGTCTGATGGCAGGTGCAGCCACCGGACGTAGTTATTTGATCTGTTCAGTTGTATTTACTTTTCAATATGTTTGCTTTCTGTACGAGAGAGACCAGGTCCATTAGGTAAATGACTAATCCACTAAAATGGAATCTAAATAAATGAAGTGGCATCTTAGTGCTGCCTGATGTTATGGGGTAGGGAATGGGAAATGTAGGGACAGGGGAAGGAGGAAGTAACACTTAAAAAAAATTTTTTTTAAATGAAACAGCTTTGTTTTTCACAGAGATTTTAAAACAATGTCACGGTATATTTTGAATCGATGATTTTTATAATCTTCTTTGTCAATAAATTTGATCATTTTCCCCTAAAGATATAATAGAATTTAATAATAAGCAATTCATAATCATAAATAAATGTAATGCAAATTTTATTAGATATTTGCCTTTCTTTTAGTGACATTATCTGAATGTCTTTTCACAGTGGCTGAATGATATAAGAACATAGATTTCTACCATGAGAAATTTGTTATATCAGCCATTTATTCATTCTTTCATCTATTTACCAATATGTATAGAGCATCTACTATGTCCTGAATGTTATATTAAAACTTGGAACACAAAGTCAAAAGAACCACAGTGCTTGATATCTAGGAGCTCATTTCTTGGGCAAATGTACATATACTTAAGTTCAATGCAATGTAGGAAATGCTTTGATAAAGGTACATACAAAATATTGCTTATATCAAGGAAGACATGCCTTTATTTCTGTATATGGAGCAGAGTGGGAACACTTAGGAAAGGCTGCAAGGATTGGATTGAAGTCCATTGTTTGGACCAATCTTGAAGCAGGAATTGATTCTGTTATCCTGTTATCCTGGGACATGAAACCCATTGTCCTTGCATAAATAAAAACTTCAGCTATAGGCCTATACATAATCCAACTAATATTGTGGTAGGCAGGTACCATTACTTCAATTCCAACTAATTGAGGAATAAGTATGACTCTTCACAGCTCCAAATTTTGTAGGTAAGGATATCAGAACTCTGGAGTTATATAGCCTTAGGTTCAAATACCCAGCACTATAATTTGCCAGCATGTGTCCTTCCTTTTATGTCTTGGTTTCCTCATTCACTAATGGTGATAATAATACAAACCACATCTAAAGTTGATGTTAAACCTGTATCTTGTGTCTAGCTGACATCTGTTAAGACTTTTTGATGTCTGGGTCATATAGGCTGTGAGGAAATTTGAGGGTTTCCCTATCTGACCCAGATTTGTTGCGAGGTCTAAATAAGAAATGCATGTTAAGGCCTTATCTTACTACCTGGCACATGGTGACACCCAGTAAATGTTGATTTTTGTAATATTAATACTAATATTTATTATTATAAGTAACCTGCTACATGGTAAATGCTCAGTGGTATTTGATAACTCCAAATATGAAGTTCTCAGTAAGGGTCTGTGCATATGAGGGAAGATCCCTAATTAGTGGGTTGAATGTCTAGTTTTCAGAGTTGTGTTTATTGGTAATATCTCCTTTTCCTTATTTATCCTTATTTCTTTCCACAGTTCTTCTAAGCTGGAAACTCAACCAGCCTCCAGATGGAAATTCAGGCACACTTTATCTCTAGATTTTACCTTCATCCTGACAGTAAAGCAACAGCTTGCCATCTACATCCTCAGGATCTTGTTCCCCATCCCCCAGACCAAGCCTCAGCATCTCTCCCCCTGACACTCTTTTCCAAGGAAAGCCACCCACCATCACCCACACACAGCTGATTGGACCAGGGATGGACAACTGACCCAAGGGGAGTCATAGGCTGGCTATCTAACCACCCTCTGGCCAGTGCAGAATGAGATGGACCAATCCCTGACTCGTATGAGTGATATGTAGGGAGGAGACAAGTGAGAGATGGGAGGAAGGTGAGAGGCAATCAAGGACTGAAGCTAGAGCAGTTGCTTAAAACCCTAATGACATTTAGGTTCTTGTCCTGATGATGATAATGATGATGATGGTGATGAAAAAAAAATAAGAAAATGATTATAACAACAGACAGCATTTCTTGAGTGTTTTGTAGGTTTTAGGCAATACTTTAAGCCTTAATATGAGTTAGCTCCATACTTACAGGAAATCCACAAGGAAGCCTATTTATAGCATTGTAGAAACCTTTCATAAGCATTTATTGTCATTAATATATTCTTGAGGGTTTAAGAGACTGCAATCCCAAGGAGACAACCTGAGCAGAGACTCCACGCCACTGCCAAGCACAGGCACGGTGGCCCAGTCTCAGTTGTACTATGGGTCTCTGCTGTTAGCCACACTCAAAGTCTGCAGTGCGAGGGTGAGGGTGGTTCCTGAATTGCCTGCTTCTCTTTACTCTTTTAGACTCCACCCAGCTTATAGTTGGCTTCTACCATCTTGATTCAGACCAGGGTACAGATGATTCCCTGGTCCTTCCTTTTCTGATTCCCCAGAAATCAGAGACTTGTCCTGACCAGCTGATCTGCCGGGGCATCCCATAGCCTCATTGTCACCACTTTGCATTTATGGAACCTCTATTCCCTTCGTATCCCTACGTCGAGGACATGCTTTCTGCCAAAGAATGACAGAGGTCCTAGAATCAGCACAGCAGGCAGGCTGCCTCCCAAATGAACAACAGCTGCTGGGCCTTATGGTCTCTTCAGGGGTGATAACTGGGGCCTTTACACTCCTCAGATTGTGCCCAGACCATCTAACTGCTATCTAGTCCAGCACTGCTCAAACTTTAGTGTGGTTACCAGAGGGACCTTTTTGCATATTCTGCAACAGAAGACCTGAAATTCATATTTCCAACAAGCTCTCAGGTGATACCAAATATGCTGGTCCATACAGCAGTTTTGGGGAAGTATAGCTCTGGAGCAGACTTCTTCCATAATGAACCAAAGTGTAAGTATCTTGGACTTTGCAGGCTATAGCATCGGCATTGCTGCTACTCATCTGTGCTATGGTAGTGGGTGAATCATAGGCAGTATATCCACAAACAGGTATGGTTGTGTTCTCATAGATTTTTATTTTCAAAAACCAGTAGGGGCTTACTCTACTCCAGGAGGTAGATTTGTCTCTCCATATTTGTCTCTCTGTCCATATTATAGTATATTTGTTACACTGGTGACATCAGTAAATGGCTTCTCTGTATCTATGCCCTTTGCAATATGACTTCACAGATCATTTCTTTAAGAGACGGAATTTATTTCCCTTTTCCTTGAATTTAGGCCTTCCTTGTGACTTGCTTTGGCCAATAGAACATGGCAGAAGTAGCACTGGCCAATTAGAGCTCAGTTCTCAAAAGGCTTTTTGCACGTCTGCTCTCTTGGATCTCAGGCTCTACCAAAGGAACAAGTAGTGTTCCACTAACTAGCACAGGATGAGAAAACACAAAAAGGAACCATGAAAAATGGCAGATGCAGAGCTGTTGAGAGATGCATGGAGGGGGCCAGCCAGGACCAGAATGGCCCAGCTGAGCCCAGTCTAAACTGCCATGGTTCAGAACCATAAGAAAACTACGTAACTTCTGTTTTACACCACAGAGTTTGGGTTGGTTTGCTATGCAGTGAAAACTAACTGATAAACACTTACTATGGGATAAACTACATAAATTATCAAGAATCCTTCCAACTATCAACTGATTAAGTTTAATCCCCATTTTATACATAAGGAACCAAGTTTCAGCTAGTGAACTTGCCCAAGGTAGTCTGGTGGGTAAGTGATAAAGCTGGAATTTGAACTAATCCCAGGGCTGAGGCTCTTGTTACTATGCCAACATCTCAGTTTGGTTTGCTGGTCCCCTCTTCATCTCCATCCACAATCACAACATGTCCCTGCACACACACACACACACACACACACACACACACACACACCATTGTAGAGGAATTGATACTGGAAGTTCAAACCCACCAGGAAACAACAGCTCACTTGGATGATAAGGGGTCCCTTTATAACAACTCTACAGACTGTGTGATTTCTCCCTGCACAGGCTGCATGTGTTACATTTCAGAGCATGCAAGTTTAACTTCCAATATATCCAGACCCACAAGTCACCAAACTACTTTAGGAGCATTGACATCTGTGTATCTGTGTAAAACTTAAAAGAAAAATGGCCCTTCCTTAAAAAAAAATATTAATGTACATGCTGCAGTGTGTGGGCATTGGGTGAGGAGTAATACTTCCCTGGACACCCTATATTTGACACTCTGCTGGATCTGCCAGGTCTATAGTCCTTTTGGTAAGCACAATTTCTGGTCTCACAGATTTAATGAAAGATTGATTTTCTTCCTTCCCAGACAAAGATAAACCTCATGAAATGGTTATTTAATTCACAACACAAAAGCATGAAAGCCCTCCTCAAAATTAAAAGAAGTCTTCACACACACACACACAAAAAGCAGGTTCATTCACAGTAATAGACCACTTTATTATTATTTTTTTAGGGCAATAGAACTTTGCTAATTCTCACTAATGACAGAGGAGGCCCATTGTAGAAGAACCAATTTTACTGATTACTGAATCGTATAAAATATTCTGAGAAAGAAATGAAATCTTGGTCATTCAAGACCCTGTTGTGGCTCCATGTGTCTTGCTGAGAAATAGGCAACCACTGCTGTTTTAATTGGGAGAATAATCAGGTTTGCAGTTTAGTGAACTGAGATAATCACAAATGCTATCCAAGTGCAAACCTACATTTCAGCCATTATTGAAAAAGACACTTTCAGGTGATAAAAACCAGTAAGTCCCAAGGGACAAATCAACAGCTCACTGAGTCCAAGGTAAGTGTTTTTAGAAGTGGCTTAATTTTTAAAGCTTATAAGCAAATAAGTCTTCAAATTACACTTCAAAAAGTTTGCCCATGGGGCACCTGGTTGGCTCAGCCATCAGGTCTGATGGCTCAGACCTCTGCCTTTGGCTCAGGTCATGATCCCAAGGATCGAGCCCTGCATCAGGCTCTCTGCTCAGCAGGGAGCCTGCTTCCTCCTCTCTCTCTGCCTGCTTCTCTGCCTACTTGTGATCTCTGTCAAATAAATAAATAAAATCTTAAAAAAAAAAGTTTGCTCATTCGGCCACATTGACCTAGTAACATATTATCTCAATGTACACTTAGAATCCCAGTCTTAACATAGCATTTGACATAAAAGGTCAAAACCAGATGTGGAGTTGGAATACTTACTCAACTCAAAATTGATGATTAAGATGCTGAAAAATATGATTAATTAAAATGTTTAAATCAAATGAACATATTCATACAATAAAAAAAGAACAATAAAACACTTGGAAAATGCAAGAGTCCCTTAAATATTCTCTCAGAACATTTCAGCAATGGCAACTGGCAGATGGGGACCCCCAGAGAAATTGTCTTGAATTTGACTGAGAATGGTTTCCTACTCTATTTCTGGGAGAATCAGGAACATTTCTGAACTATTTTGTCAACATCAGACACCACCAGAATTGGCAAGAATCTTAAAACAAGTCACTCTGAAGTTATGACATATATATTTTTTAAGTTAGATTTTCTACATTGTTTTATTTGAGAAACACATGGATTCGTCACTTAAGTGAAGATACGGTTGTATTTGGATCTCCAAGAACAATACTAACGTGATAGGAAATCAATACCTACCATACGAGAAAGGCATTGTTCTAGAAGCTTTGCATAAATAAACTCTCTTAATGCTCATGTCAACACTATTAGACAAGTACTATAATTAGCCATCAGGGAAATTCAAATCAAAGCCACATTGAGATATCACCTTATACAAGTTAGAATGGCAAAAATTGACAAGGCAGGAGACAACAAATATTGGAGAGGCTGTAGAGAAAGGGGAACCCTCTTACACTGTTGGTGGGAATGCAAGTTGGTACAGTCACTTTGGAAAACAGTGTGGGGGTTCCTCAAAAATTAAAAATAGAGCTACCCTATGACCCAGCAATTGCACTACTGGGTATTTACTCCAAAGATACAGATGTAATGAAAAGAAAGACCACATGCACCTCAATGTTCATAGCAGCAATGTCCACAATAACCAAACTGTTGAAGGAGTTGAGATGCTCTTAAATAGACAAATGGATAAAGAAGATGTGGTCCATATATACAATGGAATATTACTCAGCCATCAGAAAAGATGAATACCCAATATTTGCATCAACATGAATGGAACTGGAGGAGATTATACTAAGTGAAATAAGTCAAGCAGAGAAAGACAATTATATGGTTTCACTTATTTGTAGAACATAAGGAATAGCATGGAGGACATTAGGAGAAGGAAGGGAAAAATGAAAGGGAAGAAATCAGAGGAGACGAACCATTGGAGAACTTTGGATGCCAGGGAACAAACAGAGGGTTTTAGAGGAGAGGGATGGGTTATAGCCCAATGATAGGTATTAAGGAGGGTACGTATTGCATGGAGCACTGGGTGTTATACACAAGCAATGATCCTGGAATACTACATCAAAAACGAATGATGTACTGTATGGTGACTAACATAATATAATTAAAAAAATAAATGAAACTTCTAAAATGACAGGTAGAAAATTATTTTCTTGACCCTCACATTGAGCCTCTCTTGATGTCTCTACCTTGAGCCAGTTCATATTGGAGAAAATGAAGACAAATCCAGCTAAAGACAAAATGCGATTTGACTTGTCACAAAACTTGCCATGGGTGTGAACTGAGTCAAATTGATTCAAGTTGTTTTAGTACAACAAATCTGGAACATCTGGGTCTTGAATTACACAATAATTAATGTAAAAAATGTCAGTAATATTTATGGAAGTTTATTCAGATGTTAAATTAGTTTGTTTTAACTCAGAACATTTATGATGTTCAGGCAGACAGACTCTTTCAAAGTGATTTTTAATTAGTGAAGTTGCAGCCGTGAATGTTTTTGCATTTAAACATGGAAATCTGCATATTCTTTTAGCATTTATATATTGGGCCTTCCTAGGTAATGTTGGGTTACAAAAATGCTAAAGATTAAGTTCCAGACCTCAAGGTCCTTAGTAAGCCAGTAGGAGAAATAATATGTGTTCACAAAAAAATATGCAATGCAAAATAGGACAATTCATAACTGAGAAATAGAGCAAGTGCTGAAAGGGTTCATTAAGAACACAAGAAGTTTTGGTACATGTATGTTGGTTGGGGAGCTTTATCCTAAGAGGAAGGAACAGAAGGAGAAAAGGCAACTCATGGGAGAGAAATAAACCAAGTGGTCCAATGTGTCAGCAATGGTGAATGTGTGAGGGATTTGTGGGAAATTTTAAGAAAGTAAATTAAATGCAAAGTTGTGATCTTCCAGCACACCAGTCGGTAAGTGGAATGTGCTGTGCACCAACTGGGCATGGGCAGGCGAGAGAGCATCATATGTTCCTCTTACCCATGTAGATTTTTTTCTGAAGATATAACACCATCAGAGCCCCAAGTACTCTTTCTTCCGTCCTCCCATTTCCTCAGCAGTCAAAATCAGACAAAATTTATAAGCTAGACAAGACCTGAAGAATAAAATGAAAGATTATTCTAATGGACAAATATGTAGTAGTGCCTAAACACATGAGAAACAGTTCTAGACATTGATCACGTTATAGATCATAAAAGATACACAATAAAATTTAAAAAATAGTGTGTAAAGATCACAATTAGAGATTGATATAAAAAGGGATCATTGTTTAAAACTCCATACATTTGGAAATGTAAAGTATACTTCTAAATAATTTATGGGTTATAAAAGAATTATACTGAAAATTGTGGTGTAAGTACAATGTGAATAATACAAAAGGTACTTAAAGAACTTGCAGGACGCAACTATAGCAGGAAACTTTATATTCTTGAATTCTTATATCTAGAAAAAGGAAGACCAAAAGTTAACAAATCAAATCTCTAACTTTAGATGCAAAAAGAACAGCATAATAAGTCCAAAAAATTAAAAAGAAAATATATTTAATATGAGAACAAAAATAAATTAAAAAGCAAAAAAAAAAAATAGAACTGAGAAAATCAATAAAGCTAAAAGTTAATTCTTTTACATGACCAATATTCTTGCCTTTGGCAGAATCAGTGGAGAAAGTCAGAGAAGGAAAACTCAATAATATTAGGAATGAAAAAGGGACATGACCATAAATTTCTGTAAAACAGAAATTTTAAAAGATAATAAGAGATAGCTACAAATATCTTTGCACCCCAAATTTTGAAAACATATTCCTAGAAAGTTACTGCAAATAATGGATGCAGACTAAAAATTAAATAGAAAATCAGTGTGGTCTAATTCCAATAAAAAAATTTGGATCTGTTGTTTAAAACCTTCCCACAAAGAAAACATCAGGCCCAGATTATTTTTATGGGCTCTAGAAAACATTCAACAAATAGCTAACTCCAACTTAGAACTTTTTTCAAAAAAAAAAAAGTTTTACTTTCCTGCTTATCTTATAAGATAATGTAAGATTGATACCAGCAGACAAGAAAACTATAACACAGGGAAATCAAGTTAATTAAATTAATAACTCAACTTGTAAATGTAGATGAAATTCTCAAAAATCAGTAACAAAGCAAATTCAGAAATAAACTATATAATTTGAACTCATTCCAAAAACAGGTATTTGGATCAACCTCAGATAATCTATTATTCTAATTCATCATGTAAACAGATAAAGAAAAATCAATAAATTTAAAACATATTTATTTAGAAAAAAACTCTCAGCAAACTAAAAATAGAATAAGCTTCACTTGGCAAAATATATCTAATAAATATTTACTGAAAACTGTAAAGGAATTCTCTTTAAACTCTGCAATAAGACAAAGATACCCACTGTAAACATTTCTAGTCAATCTTATATTAGAAACTCTAGACAGAGTAATAAAACAAGAAAAGAATGGAAAATTATAAAAATGGAAAAGAAAGAAACACGTTTTAATAAAAATAATTTATAGTTTATGAATGAATAAATGAGTTGAACAATTTTGTAGATAGAATAGAAGCTGATGGAGAGGGAGAGCTTGGAGGTATAGAAGATGAGGGAAATGTTGGAGTAAGATTCCCAAGAGAGAAGCAGGAAAGGTAAGTCTCCTGAGCGTGATGGAGCCCCCTTCTTGAATCCTACACAGGGTAAATTCACTGCTGTATTTGCCATGTTAGATGAGATGTCTAGGTGGAGCAAGAAGTAGATCTACACAGAGATAGGAGAAATTGTTCTCTTGGGCAAAATATACTCATTATGAGGGAAATGTATACTTTATATTTCTATAGCTATTAAAATTTCCATAGCTAGTATTTCAAGATCTACCAAGGCAGCAGCCTTCCCTTCATCCCCAGTCCTACTGCCTATACATTTTTACCTGGAAACCCTTGATAAGATTATCTACTACTATCTGCAAGCCTCATGGACACTGGTAGCTATTGGTTGCCCTCAAAAATAAACATATATAATCTTGGGTCTGATTTAGACTTAAGCCTATCCCCATTTTTTCTTGCCTGCTTCGTAGTCTCAGCATAAATTACAAATGTGTAGATCTTTACTGTAGGGCACTATATCCAGTAAGGATCCCCAACCCTGATATTTAGTCTCCTTCTACTGAGGTCACAGAATCAAAGAATTGGCACTGGAAGGGATGATGGAGGGAGGCTTTCCACATTTCCACTCTTTCTGGAGATGAGTGGAAAATAAATGCAGAAAGTCAAGGACCCACAAGGGATTTGCCCATGATCATGAAATCAGAAACAGTAAAAGCCTCGGATTCCCGATTAGTGCCTTTTTCTGTACCATGAGCAGCTACCATTTGGGAGATTAGTGTGAAGGATAGTAAGGGATGGTACAGGATGAAGGCACAGTCCTTGACCTTTAAGTTTGCACAAATAACAGGCCTAGTCCCAGGTAATTATCTTGTTGGGAGGTTTTTTTGTTGGTTGGTTGGTTGGTTTTGTTTCTTTGTTTGTTTGTTTTTTAATGACTAAATGCTGAAATGAGTATGTAAGTGAGTGCAACAGAAGATTTTTGAAAACTGGGACTGGATTTTATTCATTTCTATTTCAGCACAGTACTTAGCACATGGTAGGTTTTCAATAAATGAATGCTATTTGGCTATTGAACTACAAAATACATAATATGTTTGGAGAAAACATTTCCTAGAATCTGGACTTAAAGTAGATGTTTTATAGATTTTTCTTTGAGATGGGGTTGGCTGTGATATAACATTTTTCAAAATGTTGCTTCATTAAAAAAACAAAAACAAAAACAGAAATACAAATGTTGGAGTTCTCAGTCAGTCCATGTTAAATTCCATCTCTCTGGAATGTTCTAGAATCCTCTCTAAGTGGTATTTTTTTTTCCTATATGGTATTTTCTCCCAACTTATTGCCAACATTTGTATGGATTTGACCAAAATAAGACCAGTATTTCCTGAATCATTTGACATTCAGCTGTTGCTGAAGATGTTAAAACTACAAGCAAACCTGCTAATCGTTGGCAACAAAGCAGCTTAATCCTGGCTGACCAGCGATTTGTTTTGGAGCCTGTGGAGCAACAGAGAGATTCAAGTTTATAAAAAGAGGTAAATAGTCAGTTAGAGATTAGAAGCAAAAAAAAAAAAAAAAAAAAAAAGGAAAAGACTTCTTTCCCCCAGACCACACACTGATAGGGAATCTTCCTTGAGCAATTGTTTGAGAATGTTTCATGTTTCATCCCCCTCCCCTCTCCTCAGCTTCACTGCCCATTTCTCTCCCTTCCTCAACCACAGAAGGTTTGATTGACACTTGTCACCACTGATAGAGAGAGAAAGATGTTTGGAGAGGGGAGGAACCGGGAGGGAGTAGCAGCCTCGTTAAAAGCAGCCGTCCTCAAGAGATGATTCCTTCTTTCTGCATGTGTTTTGTCTCTCTCTAAATTATTCAAATCTGGGTGGCATCTAGGATAACTGGCATTTTGACACAGCTTAAGGGATTGTCTCCCTAGAACTATTGAATTGAAACTACCACCCTTTAAAAAAAATGTATAAAGAGATCTTTGGTATAATCTGATACATCTACAAATGA